>NC_072003.2:80214287-80525120 GCF_028885655.2 Pongo abelii
ACGCAGAAAATCACTTGAATCCGGGAGGCAGGGATTGCAGTGAGCCAAGATCACATCACTGCACTCCAGCTTGGGTGCCAAAGAGTGAGACTCCATTTCAAAAGCAAAAAAAAACGAAAACTAAAAAACTGCAGAGCAGATTTCTAGAAGTAAAAAATATAATGCCCAAAATTAAGGCCTCAAAGAAAGAGTTTTAAGACAAACTAGACACTAGAAACCAGATTTAAAAAATAGTGGATTATGTAAACTGAAATAAGAAGGAAAGAGAAAAACTGCTTAGGAGACAAAGAGGATACAGTGATGGAGATTAACTGCATATGAAGTGAACACCAGAAGGACCAGGGAGAGTAAGGAGAAAGAGGAAATGGCTGAGCATTCCCCTAAATTGATGGAAAATATTAACTTCACAAATTCATGTAGCCCCACAAACACCATGGCAGCCAGAAGACAATGGAATGTCATCTTCAATCCACTAAGGAAATAACTGCAGTCCGATAATTCTTTACTTCATGAAAAAACATCCTTCAAAACTAAATGTGAAATAAAGCTTTTTTAGGCAAATAAAAATGAGGAAAATTTTACTAAAGGTAATAAAAAAGAGTGTTCTTTAGAAAATAATTTCAGGTAGAAGGCTGGACATGGAGGGTGAAGTAAAGACACAAAAATGAAAAACTGGAGAAAGTCAAAAGAATAATAACAATGTCCAATGGGGCTTAAAATATACAGAAATAAAACACTCAAAAACAATAGCACTTAAGACAAATGTGGATAAACTGGATTAAAGATGTCTAAGGTCTCTGAATTGTCTGGGAATAGTGCAAATTACCAATTTTTTTTTTTTTTTTTGGAGACGGAGTCTCCCTCTGTACCCCACGCTGGAATACAGTGGCACGATCTCCGCTCACTGCAACCTCTGCTTCCCGGGTTCAAGTAATTCTCCTGCCTCAGCCTCCCAAGTAGCTGGGACTACAGGCATGTGCCACCACGCCTGGCTAATTTTTGTATTTTTAGTAGAGATGGGGTTTCACCGTGTTAGCCAGGATGGTCTCCATCTCCTGACCTCATGATCCTCCCACCTCGGCCTCCCAAAGTGCTGGGATTACAGGTGTGCGCCACTGCGCCTGGCCCAAAATGCCAATTAAAATTAGAATTTAACTCAAGTATATATATTGTGATTTCTAGAGTAACCACTAAAAGAAAAGAAAAAATAACAGAGAAAATGGAATAATGTTCTCAGTCAATAAAAAGTAAGGCATGAAAGTAGAGAAATAGGAACATAGAATAGGTGGGACAAAAAGAAAGCACACAGTGCAATGGTAGTTTTAAGCTCACATATATGCATAATTATATTAAATATAACTGGTCTAAATATTCCAATTAAAACATAAAGGTTATCAGACAGAATTTTTTAAACCTAACTGTATGCCATTTACAAAGATACATGTAAAACATATGCATACAGAAAAGGTGGAAAATAAAATGACAAAAAAAGAAATGCTCTGCAAATTTTATTAAAAGAATATGATGTAGCTGTACTAATATCAGATATTCTTTAAAGCAAAAAGTTTGACTAGAGTTAGAAAGGAGAATTTTTTATAATGGCAAAAGGATCAATTTCCTAGGAACATAGAAAAGTTATAAATGTGTATGCACTTAATATCATAAAATATATAATGTAAAAATTGGCAAAACTATACCAAAATACAAAATGTAAAAATTGACAGCATTTCAAGGAGAAATAGACATATCCACAATCAGAACAGAGATTTTTCACACATGCCTCTCAATAAATGATAGAACAATCAGACCAAAAACGCAGCAAGGTTAAATATCTGAATGCACAATTAATATAAAATACACAATCTTGACCTAAAACACACATAGAATGCTGTGCCCAACAGCTGCATGCATGAAACATTTACAAAAAGTAGCCCCATACAAGGTGATAAGGCAATTCTGATACATTTTAAAGTTAAATATCAGAGTATGTTCTTTAATGATACAATTGAAAGAACAATAAAATAAAGATGACAGAAAATCTTCATGTTTGAAAATTAAGAAATATACTTCGAAACAAAAATGGAAATTAGAAGTGTTTTAAACTCAATAATCATAAAAGATTATATATTAAAACTCGTATGACATACTTAAAGGCATGCTTAAATTAAAATGTATAGTTTTAATTTATATATTTAAGAGTAATGGCAGGCTGAAATCTAATGAACTAAACAACCATGTCAAGAATTTTTTAATAAAACAAGCACAGAAAAAGTAGAATGAAGAAAATAATAAAGATAAGAGCCTCAGTTTAGTTCTTCAAGCAGATAGGTTTATAGAAGCAAGGAAGAGAATATTAAGAACAAACTTTATGTATATGGGAGCTCTGGGGTGTTGGCAGTGTTCTATAAGGTGAAGATTTGATAATGAAACAGGTATTTACTTTATAATTCATTAAAGTGCATATTTATAATTTTGGCAATAAATAAATGCATAAAAGGAAGGAAAATACACAAGAAAAATAACAGAAATCAGAAGTGACAAAAACAATTTATTCGATACATACACATAAACAATGGAATACTATATAGACTTTAAAAAGAAGGAAATTCTGTCATTTGCAACAATACAGATGGAACTGGAGAACATTATGCTAATAAGCCAGGCGCTGAAAGACAAATGCTATGTGATCTTACTTATATGTGGAATCTAAAAAAGTTGATCCCACGGAAACAGAGAGGAGAAAGGTGGTTATCAGAGAATGGGTGGGGGAGGATGGGGGAAGGAAGGAGGTTGATCAACAGGTGCAAAGCTTCAGTTAGACTGAAGGTATATGTTTTAGTGATCTACAGCACTGCATTGTGACCACTGTTAATAACAATGTATTATATATTCCAAAACTGCTAAAATAGATCTTTAATGTTCATACCACAAAAAAATGATAAATTGGTGAGGTAACAGATATGTTAATTAGCTTGATGGAATCTTTCTGTAATATGTATATATAGATCAAGACATCATACTGTACCCCATAATAAACATAATTATTATTTGTCAATTAAAAATAAAAAATAAGTGTAGCAGGAGGATATTATTTGGGGCAAATCTGAAGAGTATTTTCAACACTTCATAAGATGAAACATAGTATACTCAAGGTCAATAGGAAGGTCAGAATGAGCAAAGCACAAAAAATAAAGGTAAGAGTAGTAAGATACATGAAGAGGCCAGGAGAGGAGGGAGAAAAGGCATAGAAACTGACTGAATTCAGCTAAATATTAAAAAAAATGCCTTATCACCAAGTAGGACTTACTCTAAGACACAGAAGGTTAGCATTAAGAAATCTGTGAATAGATTATATCATCAAAAAGATTTATTTCTGTAGAAAGAAATATTATTCCAAATTAGGTAACTATATTACATCTTCATTTCTTGAACATATAATTACATATATTCAACATAATTACATATGTTCAGGAAATCAGAAAAATGCCCATGCATAGTTCCTTTCTGAAAGAGCTACTATAAGAAATACTTCAGCATCTTGAAACAGAAGTCCAAGAAAAAGAAAACAATGGAATATATAAAAATATATTATAAGTGAAGATATAAGTAAATTTATATTTAAATCTAAATAATTGTTCATTACTTAACTATTATACTTGAGGAAATGTTAAAGATACAATGCTTAAGGAAGTAGGTATGATACAAAACCACAATAGCAACAAAAATCTGTATATACAGTTTAAATAATTAAATTAAAAGTTACGGGAAGGCGACTAGTAGAGAAGACATAAAAAAGTGTCTAAGGAGCTTGCCTTTTTCAAGGGGGGTGGGTTGTAACAACTAATTAATTCTAGACACTGGTAGAAAAAAATAGCTTCAAATATGTTTGTAAAGGATTTAAGAACAGCCATTACAAAAATAAGAAGCATATATATAACTACCAGAACACTTAAAGAAAACAGAAATAGCACAAATAATCCCACGGAAAGGAAAAAAGGAAAGAATGATCAACAGAAAATATAACATATGATGTCATAAATAATTTCAAGCATATCAATATTTGCAATAAATATTTGCATGGAAACCTATCAAATACATCTAGAAGGAGAACCTAAGACTTCAGACTAACTCTCATCTTATGGCAAAGCCAATGAAGATCTACAGAATTTACTTGATATAGTACTTAATAAGCTTTATTTAATAGGTATATATCTATATCTTAATTATGAATATATATTTATTTATATAAAATAAATATCAACTTTTGTGCTCTCCAGAGGCTTTGTATTTTTCTCAAACATCAAAATATTGGTCATACATTATTAGGTCACAAAAATTCAGTAACACTGCAAAAGAAGTTGCATATATGTCATAATCTCTGGTCATAATGCATAAAAACTTGAAGTTATATGCAACAAAAAAACAAACAATAATATTAATTTGATTATACAGCAATTTAAAAACACCCTCCCACGTTAATTCTTCAGTAAAAGAGCAAATTAGCAACTGAAAGTACATTTTACTTAGAAAAATACATATCAATTAGAAGACAACATAATGAAACTTCTGTAGTTTCTCTTTTAATTTTCAAACATCAAATGTGAAAATAGGTAAGTTAAGCATTCAATTCAACTAGCTAGAAAATTAAAAACAAATTAAGCCTGAAAAGAATAGATGTTTTGGAAATAATTTCGTGAATCTGTTATAATCTAGAAAAGATGAATATACACTAGGACTCAGGAATACCACAGCTAAGAATTTATCTTCAATAATCTTTGGCACGGATATACTAGGAAGGAGCTACAAAAAAATATTCATAGCAGCCCTGCTTGTAATATCAAAGCATGAAACAAAACAAGAAATTGAAATAATCCCAAAAGTATATTGATAATGGAATGTATAAATAAATTCCATACACTTCCATCCATCTTTTATTTATATATTATATACTGTAATTTTTGTATCTGTATATTATATATTTTAATATTTTGTGTATTTATATTTTAACGTACATTTGTATATTCTTATAGTGATAGTAACATGGATAAATCTTAAAAGCATAATGTTGAGTAAAAAAAGCAAGATGCAGAAGAATTCATATAATGGGATTCCGATTTCATAAATTTTAAAACCAGGAAAAATCAAACAACATATATTTTAGGGATGCATACGTATATATTATAAAACTTTTTTTTTTTTGGAGACAGAGTCTCCCTCTGTCGCCTAGGCTGGAGTGCAATGGCGCGATTTCGGCTCACTGCAACTTCCGCCTCCCGGATTCAAGCCATTCTCCAGCCTCGGCCTCCCGAATAGCTGGGACTACAGGCGCACGCTGCCAAGCTCGGCTAATTTTTTGTATTTTTTTTATAGGGACGGGGTTTCACTGTGTTGCCCAGGCTGGTCTCGACCTCCTGAACTCAGGCAATCCGTCCGCCTCGGCCTCCCAAAGCGCTAGGATTACAGGCGTGAGACACCGTGCCCGGCCTGTAAAATTATTTTTTAAAGTCAAGAAAATAAGCAGAAATTCAGAAGAAGAGTTAACCTCTTGGAGAGACGGAGGGCGTACACTGAGAAGGGGGCACACAAAGGACTAGAAAGATGTCCTTTTTTAAAACTATGTGTCTAGTACACTCAATATGATTATTAAATTATACATATATATTTTTGTTTGCATGTTATCTAGTTCATAATTAAAAGTAGAAAAAAAGTAAACAGATGAAGGAATGAATGATAAGTCAGAAACACTGAAACAGAGCAAGAAAAGACTGCAATGCGAAAATAAAGCTAAAAATTGATTTTACTGAAAAAATCTATTTAAGAGACAAGCTTCTGGCAACATAAAAAATATGAAGAAAAGAGAAAGTACAGATCTACAACCTTAGGAAAGAGATGAAGGGTATAACCAAATATATGGAAGAGATATTCTGAAAATACATTTTGTACATTTTCAGATAAATGTTAAAATAAGAATAAAATGAATGATGTTCTTACTAACATAAACTACCAAGAATTATTAAAGTGAAAATATGAAAAAAATCAAGTCACTGAACATGCTGTCAAAATTGTCCCAAAAAAACCAGACACACAAAGTATCATAAACCAACTTATTTCTTTCATAAAGAATTCCAGAGAAAGCTTAGTTGACATGTTACATAAGCTATTCCTAAAAATAGGAAAAAAATTAATCAATTAATCTCACGAAACCAGCATTAACTTGACATTAAAAACTTGATTAAATTAGCACATACAAAAGAAGAGATACTCAATACTAAAATTCTAAACACTCACAGCTGCTGGCTGAAACTTAGCATAATACTAAAATAAAAAAATGTATTATCAAGCGTGTGTGCTACTAAATATGGAAATTTTAAAAAAATCTGTTACTAAATTATATCTAGTGATAATGGAGAAGAGTATATGATCACCCCAGTAAGTATCAAAAATGAATGTAATAAAATGTAATATCCATTCCTTGTTAAGAACAAAAAACAGTAAACTAGCTGTAGAAACTTTAACAGGAAAAATAATATCTACTTTATATCAATAGCCACTTCTTTAATTCATGGTGAAACAAAAAGCAGTTTCATTGAATGAGAAACAAGAAACATGAATACTGGCTATCACACTATAATTTAGCATTTCTGAAAATTCTAGCTAATAAAATAAGAGTAGAAATATATATAAAATTATAACTGACAGAAAGACAGGTAAGATGATATAATTTAAGGATGATATGACTATCTTAAATTCCAAAAGGAACTGAATGATAAAACCCTCTTCACAAAGGCAACAAAACTCTAAACTATCTAACAAACTTAGGATCTATATCAAGAAAACTAGAAAACTTTCCTAACACATACAAAAGAAAATATTTTGGGGAGAAATATTATGTTCTTGAATCATAAGACTCACTATCACAGAGGTATCAACTTTATCCAAAGTTACGTATAAGTTCAGTGCAATTAAAAGAAGTACCTCATCTGAAAACTTTATCAACAGAAATAAACAAAAAATTTTGGAAACAAATGGACTTGAATTACCAAATAATAAAATGTGTTCTAAAAGCACAATAATGGAAATTGTAGAACAGAGTAGAATGCCTGGAAACAAACTCATATTAATATGTTACAATTTCATCAATGACAAATCTGACATTTCAAATCAGAGGGAAAATAATGACTCATTTAATAAGTGGACTGAAACGAAAGATCAACAATCACAGAGACCATATCCCTACTTCACATAATATAGCAAAACAAATTCCAGCTATATTAAATTTCCACTAAAATGGGCAAAAATTATGCCATAAAAGACTAAGAATAAATGCTTACATATTTTGTCATGAGGATAGCCATCCCCTCACTCCAAGGAAGGAATGTAGGAAGGAAGGAAGGAAGAAAGGAGCAAGGGAGGAGAACAGTGAGACGAGAAAGAAGCACAAAAATATACATTAATCTGTCATAAAAGTTTAAATTACTGTCCTTTAAAAAATCCACAATAGGCAAAATGAACAGCTATTCAGAATGAAAAATAAGTATTTTTGTTAATGTATGTGACAGACAAGAATTAAACCCATTAATGTTTTAAAAATCTTTCTATATCAATAAGAAATGAAAAACACCTCTCAAGTTGCATTTTTTAAACAATAATACGAGTAGTGCTGAGAGCCTCATGAAATAAACATGTCTGTTATTGCTAGCAATATCCTTCCTGGATGGCAAGCACATCATTTCTGGAGAGTAATTTGACAGTATTATCAAAAGTCTTTACCAAGGGCATACTCATTGACCTTCTACATCTAGAAATTTATCATAAGAAAATAACAGCAATATATACAAAGATTTGTAGAGAAAGCTTATACCCCTGTTTAAAATACTGAAAATTTCGAAACAAACCAAGTATAAAATCTAATATACTAAAACAAAGTGATAAAATATATGGTACATCATATTAAAATTATGTTATAGAACACTATTAAATAAAGTAAGGAAATACTTATATTGTTAAAAACAGTTGCAAAAATTGTATGGCCAATAATTGTATATATGTAGTTAATACATACACATTTGGAGACTCCTTATGTAAGTGTAAAGACAGACTAGAAGGATATACATCAATGTTAATGGTGAACACTGCTAAATTAACAAATTATGAGTAAAATGTGTTTTCTTTTCTGTATTTTCTGTATTTTTTAAATTTTTGATAGTGAACATGTATCTGCTTTATAATCTGGTTTTTAAAATATACTTATTAAGAAGGCACATAATGAAGAGAAGAAAACGAGTTAAGATAGTAGAGAAGATGACACATGAACACCTATGACTGTATCTGATTTCAAACCTCCAGTCCCAAAATTCATATAATCTAAGGACCTGAAAACAATCTTATAAAGAAAGTTGTAAAACTGTGATCAGAATTTTTTTTAATCATGAAAAATAAGGCTTGCATGCAGAACGGAAGCACTCTGATATTACCATTCTACAAACTTCTAAAAGATTTCTGTGAATTCTTTGTAAAAATTCTAAAATGCATTTTTTAAAGGTCAGATTTTGGGTGTATACAATAATGTGAAGTGATTTATCAATAACAACATGGAACTACTATAAGCAAGCCGTTCACACCAATCTCATTTCCTCCTATAACAGGATATGCAAGGCTGTACATAAGGAAAATGATACAGATGCACAATATCTTTTTTTTTTTTTTTTTTTTTTTTTTTTTTGGAGACAGAGTCTCGCTCTGTCACCCAGGCTGGAGTGCAATGGCACTATCTCGGCTCACTGCAAGCTCCACCTCCCAGGTTCACGCCATTCTCCTGCCTCAACCTCCTGAGTAGCTGGGATTACAGGCACCCGCCACCATGCCTGGCTAATTTTTTTGTATTTTTAGTAGAGACGGGGTTTCACCGTGTTAGCCAGGATGGTCTTGATCTCCTGACCTCATGATCCACCTGCCTCAGCCTCCCAAAGTGCTGGATTACAGGTGTGACCCACCGCGCCCGGCCCAGATGTACAATATCTTAAAAGCATTTGACAAAATTGTCCACATCAGTTCGAATACTATTCTATACTACTATCAACAACATAAGGCTAATGTCAGTAAGAATAGCAGACTAAGGATCTCCAGAAATTCTCTCTCCTCCACAAATGCAAGAGAAAACTGGAAAAAAAAGTGTTGGAATCAACTTATTCTGACCTGTAGATGTTAATCAATCAAGAGGTATTTGTTCAAGAAAAATGGCTCAATCTCAGTAAGAACAGCAAGCTTTGTGATGTCTTAACTTACCCTATTTCATGACCAATACTCACTTTGTCCAAAACACTTCTCTATGTTACCTATGGTAAAGCCTAGAAATAATAAGCCCCCATAAAAAGGAAAGAGGATCCAAACAGATTTTCAAAATAACTTCAATAGGCTAAAAGTGGCAGAGTGAAATTTAACATAAATCATTACACAATACACATCACATCAGAAAACCAAAGAAAAGAACATGCTAGAAAAGGCCCTACATCCATTACTGGGAACTGTTCATATGAAAAGTCTGAGAAGTTCTAACTGACTTCAAGATTCCTATAACCCAATCAAATAACAAAATGATTTTTTTAAATACTAATATTGTTCAATCCATCAAGAAGACATAGCAGCTATAAACATATGTGCACCTAACAACAGAGCCCCCAAAATATATGAAGCAAAAAATGGACAAAATAGGAGGGAGAGACAGACCATTCCACAATGGTTGGAGACTTCAATATCCCATATTTAACAATAGACAGAACAACTAGACAGAACAGTAAGAAAACAGATGACTTGAGGAACACTGTAAACCTATTAGACCTAACAGATACATACAGAACATCCCACCCAACAACAGCAGAGCATACATTCTTCTCAGGTGCACATGGTATATTCTCCTGAATAGACTACATGTTGGGCCACAAGACAGGCTTTAATAAACTGTTTAAAATTTGAGGAAAAAAAGGAAATCATACAAAGTACCTTTTCTGATCAACATGGGATAAACCAGAAATTAATAATAGAAGGAAAACTGTAAAACTCACAAATATGTAGAAAATAAATGGCACTGTATTAAAACAACCAATGCATCAAAGAAAAAAATCACACGGTAACTTAGAAAATATCTTGAGACAAAAGAAAACAAAACATACTAATACTGCAATATTTATGAAATGCAGTGAAAGGAGTGCTCAGGGGACATTTACAGCTGTAAACACCTACATTAAAAAAGAAAAAAAAAGACATCAATAACCTAACTGCACATCTTGAGTAAATTTTAAAAAGAGCAAATAAACCAAAAGCTTGTAGAAAGAAAGAAATAATAAAGATTAGCATAGATAAAGTAGAGAATACAAAAACAATAGAGAAAATCAAAGAAACCAAAGTCTATTCTTCGGAAACACCAACAAAATTAATAAATCTTTCGCTAGACTGACTAAAGAAAATGAAGACGACTCAATGAGAAATGAAAAAAGAGAAATTACTACAGGCTTTACAGAAATAAAAAGAATTATTTTAAAATGCTATAAATAATTGTACACCAACAAACTGTATAACCTACATGAAATGGGAAACACAAACAAGCAAAACAGACTCAAAAATGAATAGAAAATCTGAATAGACCTATAACATGTAAGGAGATTGAATCAGTAATCAAAAGCCCCCCAACGAAGAAAAGGCCAAGACCAAGACTTCACTGATGATTTCTACCAAACATATAAAGAATTAGCACCAATTCTTCTTAAAATCTTCTAAAAAGCTAAAAGGGAGGGTATACTTTCAAGCTCATTTTATCAGGCCAGCACTAACCTGATCCCAAAGCCAAAGACATAAGGAGAAAAAAAAAAAAAAACTACAGGCCAATATCCCTGAGAATATAGATGCAAAAAATTCTCAACAAAATACTAGGAAACCAAATTCAGCAGTATGTTAAAAGAATCACACACCACGACCAAGAGGGATTTATCCCAGGAATGCAAGGGTGGCTCAAAACATGAAAATCAATAAATGTAATACGTCACATGAGTAGAATGATGGAAAAAAACACACAATCATCTCAATTGACAGAGAAAAGGCACTTGAAAAATTCAATACCCTATTATGATTAAAAATAAAATTTTGAAAAACTAGGAATAAAATGAAACTCTCTTAACATCATAAAAGATAATTAAGAAAACACACAGCTAACACCATATTCAGGTAAAAGACTGATAGCTTTTTACCTAAAATCAGGAATAAGACAATGATGACCATTTTCTCCACTTCTGTTTAACACAGTACTGGAAGTTCTGCCTTAAACATGACACCAAGAGCAAAGGCAACAAAAGAAAACACAGATACAGTAGAATTCCTTAAAATTACAATTTGTGTGCATCAAAGGACGTTGTTAAAAGAGAGTGAAAAGACAACCCACAGGACAGGAGAAAATATTTTCAAATCATGTATCTGAAACTCAACAATTCAACAACAAAAAAACAAACACCTCAATTTGAAACTAGGCAAAGAAGTTGAATAAGTATTTCTCCAAAGAACACATACAGATGGCTAATAAGCACACCAAAAGGTGTCAACATCATTAGTCACTTAGGGAAATGCAATCAAAACTGCAATGAGATACCATTTCACAACTGCTAGGATGGCTATAATCAAAAAATAGAAAATAACAAGTGTTGGCAAGGACGCAAACTAAAATCCTCATACATTGCTGCTATGGATGTAAAATGGAAAATGGTTTGGAAGTTTCTCAAAAAGTTAAAAATAGAATTACCATGTAACTGAGCAACCACTCCTACCTACACAGCCAAAAGAACTGAAATCAAGGACTCAAACAGATACTGGTAAGCCAATATGCAGATCCACAATAACGGAAAAGTGGAAACAACCTATGTCCAGCAACGGATGAATGCATAAACAACATGTGGTATATTCAAAATACCATGAAATATTATTCAGCCATAAAAAGGAGTATATTAGAACTCTGATTTAATGAGTCAGATTACATGCTACATATATGTAACACATGCTACAACATGGCTGATTACATGCTACAACATGGCTGAACCTCAAAAACATTAGGCTGAGTTTTAAAAAGCCAAATAGAAAAGGCCATATGTTATACAATTCCATTTTTATGAAATATACAAAATAGGCAAAAGCCACAGAAACAGAAAACAGATGAATGAATGCCCGGGGCTGGGAAAATAGCAAGTGATACTTAATAGGCATGTGGTTTCCGCCACATAAAAAATGAACATTGAAAATGTTCTGGAACTAGACAACATTGTGAAAGTACTAAATGCCATTGAAATGTACATTTAAAATGACTAAAATGGAAAATACTATGTTATAGTGTATATATTTTACCACAATAAAAAGTAGTAAATATATGTAAGTACTTTTGACATCAAAAAATTCTAATACAACCATTAATACACCTATCCTGCTATTTTTCTTTTCTACTTTCTTAATATTTTTGCTTCCATTTAAGTTATTCCTTCTTTATGGTTTCCTTTCATTTTGTTGTTCTCTTTCTAACTTCTTGAAATGAACGCTGAATTTACTCTTCTTTGTTTTTAATAGACATGTTTAAAGTTATGAATGTTCCTCTATGTACCACTTTAACCCATTATCCAGAAGTTCTAAGACTACTTTTTTCATTCATATTATTTTAAAAAAATATTTATTCTGCAATTTAGGCTCTGGTTTTTCATGAGACTAAATTAACTAAAAGTAGTGTCCAAATTATGAGAAGTGAACTTTGCTGATGAACCGAGAATTATTCCCAGTAACACATTTAAAGTGGGATCTTAAGTTGTTTAGAGAACGCCCACGAGAGAAAACCAGGAGGGGAAATGGATAATAAACATATCAGGGTAAGAGCAGGAAAAAAAGATAGTGATGTTTAACCTGAAGGAAAAAGGTCTGCATTTCTAGTAGCCCAGAGCTTTCTGGAATACTTGAAAGACCTCCACAAACACCTCTTATGCTCTAGGTGCTGGGGACGCAGCAGTGACCAAGATAGATGTGACTCTGTCTTCAAGTATATAGTCCTTAAATAGTACAGAAACAATTGACTGATTACAATGATCAGTGCTAGAGAGAAGCTGGGCTGCCCCAAGAATATATCACAAGGAGGTCTATCCTGGTCTGGGGGTCAGGGAGGCATCCTTAGTGAAACAACTTTAGAGCTCAAAAGGGTAAGAGGAAACCAGGCAGGGCCAGAAGAGATAGCATGAGCAAAGGTCATGAAGCAAAGGATAGCTGCATGAACTAAAAAGAGTCAGTAAGTTTGGTACACAGGGAAGAAAAGGGGGAGTGGTGTTAGCCAAGCCTGGAAAGGTAGGCAAGGGCAAGATCATTAGTATACAGGACTTTTGTCCAAGAGTGATGGGAGGCTACTGAAGACTGGGAGAAAGGGTCATGCTCTTGAAGCGTATTCAAATAGGAAGAGAGGAAGTCAAATTGTTTCTGTTTGCAGATGACATGATTGTATGTTTAGAAAAACCCCATCGTCTCAGCCCAAAATCTCCTTAAGCTGATAAGCAACTTCAGCAAAGTCTCAGGATACAAAATCAGTGTGCAAAAATCAAAAGCATTTCTATACACCAATAACAGACAAACAGAGAGCTAAATCATGACTGAACTCCCATTCACAATTGCTACTAAGAGAATAAAATACCTAGGAATACAACTTACAAGGGATGTGAAGGACCTCTTCAAAGAGAACCACAAACCACTGCTCAAGGAAATAAGAGAGGACACAAACAAATGGAAAAACATTCCATGCTCATGGATAGGAAGAATCAGTATCATGAAAATGGCCTTACTGCCTGAAGTAATTTATAGATTCAATGTTATCCCCATCAAGGTACCACTGACTTTCTTCAAAGAATTGGAAAAAACTACTTTAAACTTCATATAGAACCAAAAAAGAGCCCACATAGTCAAGACAAATCGGGGCAAGAAGAACAAAGCTGGAGGCATCATGCTACCTGACTTCAAACTTTACTACAAGGCTACAGTAACCAAAACAGCATGGTACTGGTACCAAAACAGAGATATAGACCAATGGAACAGAACATAGGCCTCAGAAATAACACCATACATCTACCATCATCTGATCTTTGACAAACCTGACACACACAAGCAATGGGGAAAAGATTCCCTGTTTAATAAATGGTGTTGGGAAAATTGGCTAGCCATATGCAGAAAACTGAAACTGAACCCCTTCCTTACACCTTATACAAAAATCAACTCAAGATGGATCAAAGACTTAAATGTAAGACCTAGGACCATAAAAATCCTAGAAGAAAACCTGGGCAATACCATTCAGGACATAGGCATGGGCAAAGACTTCATGTCTAAAACACCAAAAGCAATGGCAATAAAAGCCAAAATTGACAAATGGAATCTAATTAAACTAAAGAGCTTCGGCGCAGCAAAAGAAACTATCATCAGAGTGAACAGGCAACCTACAGAATGGGAGAAAATTTTTGCAATCTATCCATCTGACAAAGGGCTAATACCCAGGATCTACAAAGAACTTAAACAAATTTACAAGAAAAAAGCAAACAACCTCATCAAAAAATGGGAAAAGGATATGAACAGACACTTCTCAAAAGAAGACATTTATGCAGCCAACAGACATATGAAAAAATGCTCATCATCACTGGTCATTAGAGAAATGCATATCAAAACCACAATGAGATACCGTCTCACACCAGTTAGAATGTTGATCATTAAGAAGTCAGGAAACAACAGATGCTGGAGAGGTTGTGGAAAAATAGGAACGCTTTTACACTGTTGATGGGAGTGTAAATTAGTTCAACCATTGTGGAAGACAGCGTGGCAACTCCTCAAGGATCCAGAACTAGAAATACCATTTGACCCAGCAATCCCATTACTGGGCATATACCCAAAGAATTATAAATCATTCTACAATAGCAAAGACTTGGAACCAACCCAAACGTCCATCAATGATAGACTGGATTAAGAAAATGTGGCACATATACACCATGGAATACTATGCAGCCATAAAAAAGGATGAATTCATGTCCCTTGTAGGGACATGGATGAAGCTGGAAACCATCATTCTCCGCAAACTATCACAAGATCAGAAAACCAAACATCGCATGTTCTCACTCAGAAGTGGGAGTTGAACAATAAGAACACATGGACACAGGGAGGGGAACATCACACACCAGGGCCTGTGGGGGGTGGGGGGCTAGGGGAGGGATAACATTAGGAAAAATACCTAATGTAGGTGACAGGTTGATGGGTGCAGCAAACCACCATGACATGTGTATACCTATGTAACAAAACTGCATATTCTGCACATGTAACCCAGAACCTAAAGTATAATTTAAAAAAAAAGAAGATGAAGAAGAAAGTGACATGCTCAGAATTACCTTTCCAAACAGTCGCTTTAAATACATTGCAGGAATAGATGACAAAGAGGAAATACTGGGAGTCTAGTTAAGAGACTATTGTTTCTTCCAGAAGAAAGAAATGAGTGCTTTGAACTAGAATGGCAGCAGGGGAAATGAAGCCAGCCAGGAAATGGAACTGAGAGGTCTTGGGGACGGAATTCATTGTTCCTCAGGTAGAAACTACACAAGAAGGCAGACTTTGGTACAATTTATACCAACAGCCAGTACTTCCATGCCAAAATGGAAGAGACTGCCCTTCAAAGCAAAGCACTCCCTTCCTTAGGAAGTTTCCTAGGAGGTACTGGGTGATCATAAGGTTACATACACTGGGTGAGAAATTAGACTTGACAGCATCTAAGACACTCTGACCTCTCTTGGTTAAAATCAACAGAAGTGTCAGGTCACCTAGAAAATTCAGTGTGAAACACCTAGGATAGATATAAAATATGTTCATTCTCTCTCTCCTCTCTCTCTCTCTCTCTCTCTCTGTGTGTGTGTGTGTGTGTGTGTGTGTGTGTGTGTGTGTGTGTGTATTATCTCAAATCTCAGTTTTCCTCTCTATTCCAGCTGAGTTTCTCACAGAAAACCATCACGGTAAACTACCGTCAGTGTTTTACTGCTTGTCATCAGGTGTTGAAAAATAGTTTTATATATCTCTTTCTAGTCTTTTGTATTTCTTTACGTATTGAAGTAAATGGTTTTACTCACTCGAACATATTATCTTAATTTTAGTAAAGATTAGTAATATGCATGCTCTGGTAATATTTTTAATGCCAAGCATGCAGACATATTTGCTAGAATCTGGGATTATCTGCCTTACCCATGGGAAGTCTAGGCATCCTGAGCACAAACCCAAATAACCAAGGCATCACAGTCCACCAGGTACAAAACTTAAGTACAGTACACGGTAGTAAAGGAAAAGTTTCAGAAACATTATCCTGCCAATTCCAACCGTGAAGGAATGCAAGCACCATGCCAAATGAAAGAAAAAGGAAAAAAAGCACATGAAAAAAATGCACTGAGGCTCATAAATATGCTAAAAGGACAAAATTAGACTGACCAAGAAATGTTACCAACTGCTCTCAAAATCAGAGTCTTCTCACTGCTAAAGTTGAGTAAAAGCCAACCAACACGAAGAAGACCAAGACTTAAATGGTTTCCACCATCACAATTACTAAGATGTGCAGAGTCATCACTTTTTGTGAGTCAGCATGGCTTAAAGTAGTATTGACAAACATCCATTCAGACTCAAAGAGATGCTTTCCCATCCTGATTAACTCATTCACAAGAACTCCTTTACATACCAACACCAAAGCTGCCCTGTGCAATCCCTCTCTTGAACAATACAACAGACACCTGTTTTTGTGCCATAAGCACGGAAAACCAGGAAGATTTTCTTTTTCCTTTTCTTGTTCTTAGTGTAACACTCATTGACCTATACCTGGGATTCTGTGGAAAGCACAGGTGCAAGACAGTGCTATGACAGAAGTAGCATCTGCCAACAAAAGGACAGAATTTAGAAGGAAAAGCATAGGCATTTTATAATTTATCAAGAGATGATTAGAGGCACCTAGGATGACTGGCTTAAATGTTGGTTCAACAGTCTGGTGGCTGCGAATTAATTTATGAATCATAAGATGGAGATAATTCTAGTACCCATCTCATAGAAAGGATTAGATGATAACATACATGTGGAGAATTTACCATAGTGTCTGGCACATATTAAATGCTATTATTACTGTTTTTATTATGCCCTCATCAAAGGACTAATACCCAGAATCTACAAAGAACTCAACTCAACAAGAAAAAAACAAACAACTATGACTGTTTTGTTTGTTTGTTTTCAACCATTAAAAACTGGGCAAAGGCCTTTTCGGCCGGAACGGCCATCTTCCAGTAATTTGCCAAAATGATGAACACAAAGGGAAAGAGGAGAGGCACCCGATATATGTTCTCTAGGCCTTTTAGAAAACATGGAGTTGTTCCTTTGGCCACATATATGCAAATCTATAAGAAAGGTGATATTGTAGACATCAAGGGAATGGGTACTGTTCAAAAAGGAATGCCCCATAAGTGTTACCATGGCAAAACTGGAAGAGTCTACAATGTTACCCAGCATGCTGTTGGCATTGTTGTAAACAAACAAGTTAAGGGCAAGATTCTTGCCAAGAGAATTAATGTGCGTATTGAGCACATTAAGCACTCTAAGAGTCGAGATAGCTTCCTGAAACGCGTGAAGGAAAATGATCAGAAAAAGAAAGAAGCCAAAGAGAAAGGTACCTGGGTTCAACTAAAGCGCCAGCCTGCTCCACCCAGAGAAGCACACTTTGTGAGAACCAATGGGAAGGAGCCTGAGCTGCTGGAACCTATTCCCTATGAATTCATGGCATAATAGGTGTTAAAATAATAATAATAATAAAGGACCTCTGGGCTATTAAAAAAAAAAAAAACTGGGCAAAGGACATGACCAGACATCTCTCAAAAGAAGACATACAAGTGGCCAAAAATATATATTAAAAAATGCTCAACATCACTAATCATCAGAGAATTCAAATTAAAATCACAATGAGATATCATCTTACACCAGTCAGAATGGCTTTTATTAAAAAGTCAAAAAAAAACAACAAAGTTGGCTTCGTTGTGGAGAAAAGGGAACACTCATACACTATTGGTGGGAATGTAAATTAGTTCAACCTCTATGGAAAACAGTATAGAGGTATCTCAAACAGCTAAAAACAGAAGTACTGTTCAACCCAGCAATCCCATTACTGGGTATCTACCCAAAGGAAAAGACATCATTATATTAAAGAATCACCTGCGGGGCCAGGCGCGGTGGCTCACGCCTGTAATCCCAGCACTTTGGAAGGCCGAGGTGGGTGGATCACGAGGTCAGGAGTTCAAGACCAGCCTGGCCGACATGGTGAAACCCCATCTCTACTAAAAATACAAAAATTAGCTGGGCATGGTGGTGGGCACCTGTAATCCCAGCTACTCAGGAGGCTGAGGCAGAAGAATCGTTTGAACCTGGGAGGCTGAGGTTGCAGTGAGCCAAGATCACGCCATTGCACTCCAGCCTGGGCAACAGAGCGAGATTCCATCAAAAAAAAAAAAAAAAAAAGACACCTGCCCTTCTATGTTCATCACTGCACTATTACAAGAGCAAAGTCATGAAAACAATTTAAGTGTCTACCAGTTGTTGACTGGATAAAGAAAATGTCCATGGAATATCATGCAGCCATTAAAAAAAGAATGAAATCATATCTTTTGCAGCAACATGGATAGAGCTGAAGGCCATTATCCTAAATGAACTAATAAAGAAGCAGAAAATCAAATACTGTATGTTCTCACTTGTAAATGAGTGATAAACAAAGGGTACACATGGACATAAAGGTGGTGAAAACAGACACTGGGGACTCCAAAAGGGAAGAAGATGTGAGGGGGATGAGGGTTGAAAAATTACCTAATGGGTACAATATGATGGGTACACTAGAAACCCAGCCCCCACCATTATACATGTAATACTTATGTAACAAACTAGCACATGTACCCCAAAATCTAAAATAAAATAAAATAATAGCAAACTCTATTGTAACTGTTTTTTACAATTATTATGAAGCATATTCAAGAAAAATAAGAAGTATCACTTCAACAACCTTTTTATGTAACACCTAGGATCAGAGATTAGGTTACTCCAAGAGATTACACAGCAATTCATTAAGTCAATAAGCTAACAGGACTTACACCAGCTTCCCAAAAAGCCAATACCATAGATGTGGCTACACAAGTCCCACGGGGGTGGTAATAAAATAAAGAAATACCTAAGATAGCAAAGACTTTGCCATCTCTGCCATGTGTGATAATCAAGGTACAAAAACAAGCTTTGTCTACACAACACCAAAATATACAGCAATTAAGAGAAAAAAAGGGTTTACAGTTTGAAGAAAGTCCATATATTTTTGCATCCTAAAGGCAGCTATTGTGTGGCTCCCTTCCTCTTTCTATTAAATACAAGATCTCACCAAAGTCTGCTTCACAGCTCTCATATATACCATATTCCTCAAAGTGAATGTCGTTTCAGGCAACAATACAGACAAGCAAATTAGCAATGTAAATATCAAGACATTCAAATTTTTTCCTTCCTTCTTAAAGTTACGGGTGCTTTGGATTCTGTTACTTGATCTGACTTCCAACAGTTCACAGACGAGTTTGGAATTCTAGGAAAAGTTTAGATATAAGGTGCTCCCCATAATATCAGTCAGGGGGGTAGGTCTCAGCCCCACTCTTGATCACCAAGAGAGCTAAACAAGACTCAAGGCTGTGCTGAGCCTCCCTGCCGTCCTCTGCTAAATCTTGCATAAGAAAGCGATAATGATGTCAAGATTTTCAAGGAGACTCTCCAGAATAGTTCAGGAAGATACAGTCTCTGTCTCATGTCCAACACACTTAGATTTCAGTGAAGGCAAATCACAAGTTTTAGCATCTCAAGCATTTGTCTCCTTCAACAGAGTAAATGAGGCCCTCACTTTTGATCACCTGTTAGAGATCTCAGTGAAAGGCTAAGCAGACAACTTCAAAACTCTCATCCAACATCCAAGAGTTCTGCCAATTCCAAGATTCAACAATCCTCTCAATACAAGATTACATTTATTGATAACACAAAGCTGGATGCTTCTGGTGAGTTTGGCTTATAGGAAAACAATGTCCCATTATTTGATCCATAAAGACATAGGAAACACATTCAAGAATTAAGGAAAACTGAAAGATTGAAAATGGCTTTAAGCATCAGACCAAAGAGACTATAGAGATAACTGAGATGATTCCAACTTTCATATAAATGAAAGATTGAATAAATTAATTATTTCATTAAACAGATTGGTTTTTGAGTCTTGCACTGTGCTAGACAGAATCACTGCCCTCACAAAGCTTACAATGTAAGTGGGAGATTTAGAAAATAAGATACTACATATTCAGCTGAGTGCTATAACAAGAGAAAAAAAGGGTTCTACAGGAGCCCAAAGAAAGGGTGGAAATCTCCTGATAAGCTGAGGAAGCTTGCCAAGAATAACACATAAGCTGAGATCTGAAGTGAGTAAGAATTAAACAAGCAAAAATGTGACAAGGATTGGTAACGGAGAGTGTCCCAGTCATTTGGAAGGATATGATTAAAGGAGAGAGCACGGAACATTCAAGGAACTGCAAACAGATTTCTCTGGATTGAATACATGCTGTAAGCAGAGAAATAGGAGGAGGTGAGAAGGAGTCAAGCCACAAAAAGCTTATATATCACTTAAAGGCATTTAATCAGGAAAGAGACATAATAAAATGGACATTGTTGAAAGACTCGTGAGTATAGTCCAGAGAAAAATGGAAGTAGGAAGGGCTAGATGCAGAAATATCAGCTGAGAGGTACTAGAAAGACCCAAGCAATGGGAGTTTTCTCCTGAATTAAAGTGGTGAGAGTATTAAGGAAAAAGGATAGAGTCAAGAAATATGCAGGATGCTGATTCAATAGAACACGCATGGCATCTGGGCAAAACAAAGGAGGCTGCACTTCTACCTTGGGAACAGGTGGATGGGGGTGCTACTGAGGCTAGGAATCCCGAAGGAAGATCCTAACTTCAACTTTTGATATTTTGAGTTTAAAGAGCCCAAGTGAAGTTAGATACATAGTTCCAGAGCTCAGGAGAAAAATCCAGGCAAATGTCCAAGACTTGGCAATCATCCATACAATCACTTTAGTACAATGAAAGAAGAGACGAACCCTGGGACAAAACCATGAGAAACTGCAATGTTTAAGGAACAGGCAGCAGGAGATGAGGACACAAAGGCAACTGAGAAGTGGAGGGCCATTCTAGGAAAATATTTCAAGAACAAGAGGTGGCGACCCAAAAGAAGTGACAGCCTCTGAAATATTTACCTATATGTGATCCTGTGCTGTGTGTTGCATGGGGAGTCAAAGGAACCATAAGCATGCTCCTAACACACGGCCAGTCTATCAGTTCTCACACCCAGGCTGCCACAAGAAGCTGCAAATGACAAGTGATGTTTTCAAGGGAAGCACCAACAACCAAAAGTACAACCAAGGTGACAGGTGTGTGTTCTGGGGGATCCAGAGTAGAGAGACTCACCTATCAGTAAAGGGCAAGAAGGGATGGTGTCACGGATAATGTGATACTCCACTCAGGTCTCCTTTTCAGGGTCGATGTGCCCATCCCCACAGCTGCTAGGAATATCACTGCTGTGCTGCTAAAAGCTCACGGATGTGTCCCTCAAGGGGAACTGCCCTCTGCCACAGGTAACTGCCCTGCCCAAGTCTATACCCCTTCCCATGGAAAAGCCTACCAGCGATGACTGGCTGACGCTGGGATATAAGGGCCCAGTTCCCTTGCCTCAATATGGGACATTTCTGAAGGGCCATTACAGCTCCAGAGCTGCCCATAGGATCAGCTGAGATCTTAGTTGTAACCTCACTACAGAGCAGCTTCGCCATCTGTCCTAGCCTGCTTTCCACATTTCCTTACAAGTGTGTCTCCCAACAGCACTCTTCAGTAAACCCTCTGGATACAGTTCTCCATTCCAGAGTCCTTCTCCAAGCAACCCAATCTAAAACAGACAGTATATATCAAACTAGGCCAGCCACTGAAGCTAGAGTAGAAAGGCAAAGGTGCAAATGGCAGAAGCAAATGCAAACTACAGGGCAGTCTTTGTGCGTGCTCAGTGTGAAAGGGCCTCTATCACATGCACACCTTAACAGAGAATGGCCACTCTCAATCCAGTCCTCACCCGTGATGAGGGACAATGGCTTAAATATTTCAATTTGCTTTAAGGCACCTTTGTTACCTAATAAATCTATACAAGGTCTAGTGGAAGGCAAAATGGAAACCTGAATTTCGAGGACAATCTGAAAGAATGTTCTTAGAAAACAGAGGGACTAATGCCATACAGGAAGCACTCAATGAAGCTCACTGCAGGAAGGCTAAGGTGGCCTGGAAGCATAGGTTTCAAACATTTTCAACCATTCATTCAATGAATATTTACTGAAAAGCTACAGGTCCAGCAAAGTGCCACAAGCTTGGAATACAACCTTGGATAATACAGACATGGTCCCTGCCCTCACCGAGCTTAGGCTCTAGCAGAACACGGTGGAGCTCAGCAATAGAACCATTTCCCTAACAATATGTTTCCAGGATCCCTAACACATAAAAATTGATACATACAATAATTTCTCAGTGTAGATGTCTTTTGTAAGTTTAGCTTATGATACTTCCTTATCACTACATTAACTTCCGAGAATAATAAAGTCTGTTTTCACTAATAGCAAAATTTTTTAATGAGGCCCAAAGATGTTAGCTGCCTTCCCGTAACAGTCTCGGCAGTCAATTTCTTTCTACATTTGGTTGTTTGTAAATAAAAACACAATCTTTGATTTGCTATGAAAGTAATTATAACTGGTATCGGGTTTGGTTTGACCATCCTGTCTTGCAATCTCAGCATATTCTTCATTCTAATTGATCCTGAAGTTTGAAATCAGAGAAGGAAATGTCTGTTTCATGTAGAAAAACCTCTAACACACAATATTGTCCCCATTCCTTCTCTCAAATTTGAGTCAGAGAAGAAGGACCGGGTCTTCTCAATAAACCCCAACACTACCTTTTATACAATATAATGATACAAAATGTTACACATTCCACTGTTATCACATACTGATTATTACACCATGTCTAGAACATTCACCAGCCACCGCCTCCTCAACCTCAAGTGGTATTTGACTGGGGTGACTGTGCTGTAAAAGTGTATTTGCTCATTTAATTTTGTGTGAGGAGACATGGATAAGCCTGAATTTTTCTAAGAACACTGAAGAACCACTGTTGCTGAAATAGTGCATTTACCAGAAGTTCCAATATACGTCAAAAATAGCAGAAAAAAGCCATATTCTGAGGTATGCTCACCAAAAAAAGAACTGACCTGGCTGCACCTTTTAACATATGGAAAACTTCAATGTGTTAAAAATATGGTACATTAAACCATATACGATTGCTGAGTTTTTAATTATTACATTCCCAGTGATTTTTTTTTTCTTTTTTTTGAAACAGAGTTCCACTCTTGTTGCCCAGGCTGGAGTGCAACGGCGTGATCTTGGCTCACTGCAACCTCCACCTCCCAGGTTCAAGCGATTCTCCTGCCTCAGCCTCCTGAGCAGCTGGGATTACAGGCATGCGCCACCACACCTGGCTAATTTTGTATTTTTAGTAGAGACAGAGTTTCTCCATGGTGGTCAGGCTGGTCTCGAACTCCCGACCTCAGGTGATCCGCCCATCTTGGCCTCCCAAAGTACTGGGAGTATAGGCGTGAGCCACCACATCCAGCCTCAGTGATAGTTTTAAAGGCATTCATGGCTGCAGCCCTAGTACCACCATAGTTCTAGGTCCACAGCTGACATAAAATAAAAATTTGACTGATGGATTATTAAACAAATGACTACCTTCAAATAAAATTCAAATCCGGCATTTGTATAAGTTCCCATGGCTTGTTAGTAAGGCCCCTTAGGACATAATTTTAAGAACACTGGACTAGAAGACAAGGTAATGAAAATCAAGGAGAAAAGTTCCCTGATCAAGAATTTGAGGGGAGGGCAGTGGCCTCTCAGTAGGGGAATTCATAGTATGGCAATGTGCAGCCCAGGGTCCCAGTCCCACAAACGTATCCCTCAAGTCTCCATGTTGAAATTTCTGTAAGTCACCTATAAATCAGTGTGGTGGTTGATCAACATGAAAATTCTGGGAGAGATGGTATGACTACAGTCAAGTGGGAATAATTTGGCAGCGGTGGCCTTTATAAAAGAAACTGGGACATAAAATAAACAAACGGCCCTGCAAGGCTTCTCAGGAACCCATCGCTTTATAAAGACCTGGTCAATGAATGGGCCTTTCACTGGAGTGGTGTGACCTTTGGAGGTAGCAGCTTCTACTCACTGGCTTAGGCTAACTGGGCAACATAGAAGCACGACAATGAACTGAGGGAAGGCACAAGAAGGGGTGGATCAGGACCAAGAAGTGCTACTCCACAACCCCCACCATTCACCAACCCACCAGAGCCAGGGGCTGACTCCAGACAAGGATAAATTTAAGGCCCAGGATAGGCCTCTCCTCAAGGTCCAGCACCACCATGCCTGCCATCCTGAGCACTCCAGTGTGACAGAACACCCAGGCCTGCTTGAGTTCTTGGAGTTACCAGTTCTAGTCTAAGACCCAGAGCTCTGTGCTTGCCCCTCATTACACATGCATACATGTGTGAGATGATGTGAGCTACTGAAATCAAGGCATTTATTTGAAGAAGTAATAGACTGAATCAGAAGAAGAGTTTTCAAAAATAGAAGAGATCTCATTTTATAGCAGAAGTTCAAAAGATTAAAAGCTTTGTCTAGCCATACACTATTACCAAATGATGGAGTTGTGGACAAGAACCCTAACTGCATCAGTCAGGATTCAACCAGAGAAGCAGAATCACTAGAATATATACATTAAGAGATTTCGTGCAAGGAATTATCTTACATAGTTGTGGGGCTGGCTAGTCAAGTCCAAAATCCATAGGCTAGGTCATCAGGAAGAGCAAGTGGGAATACTTGGGCTCAGGCTAAAGATGCTGTCCACATCTGGAATTTCTAGCTCTTCAGGGAAGCCTCAGTTCTAGTTTTGAGGCCTTTCAACTGATTGAGTCAGGACCATGAAGATTATTTAGGATAATCTCCCTTATTAAGTCAACTGATTATGAACTGTAACCACATCTACAAAAGACCTTCACAGCAACACCTAGATTTTGACTGAATAACTGGAGACTGGAGACAGCCAAATTCACACATAAAACTGACCATCACATGACTTATCAATAGCACCATCATCTTCTTTCCACCTTAGCCCTCCTCACTAAATGCGGCTGCAACAAATTCTTAATGAACAAAATTTTTCTATGACTACATTATATATGTTCTACTTTTTTCTCCAATTAAAATTACTGAAGACATGAAACACATCTGTTACAGGTCAGCAGGGCTTATGGAAAATCATCTCTTCTAAACATGTAGATCCAATAATCCAAAGTCTACATCACAATCTTTTGTTATCCAAGTCATCCAAAGGGGCAGAGTGTATAGAACTAGAAAAGTGGAGATGACTAATCCACTCTCCCACTTCACCCTGGATATCACATTCACTTTCTTTTTACTATCATGCCCAAGACTCTTAGAAGAGCTGCCCATACAAGATGTCTCTAAATCCAGAAGACCCAAACTCCTAGACTCCTCATCACACTGCAATCAAGCCATCCCTGACCCACCAACACACTCTATGGAATAGATGCACCCCAAGGTTACCAATGACTCACTGGTTATTGACGCCAAAGGACACTATTAACCATCCCCTCTTTCTTAAAATGCAACCTTCCATTGCCTTCCATATCAGCAACACCTCTTTTTTTTCTACCTCTCTTGCTACCCCTTGTACATCTGACCTTATTTCTCTTCTTCCATCTCTAAAATGTCCACTTTCTCCATCACAAGACCCCTCCTCATGTTTACACACTGTTTTTTTGGCTTTAATTATAATTTATATACTAATTATTCCCAATCCCTATCGCCATGTCAAATAGTGCTCCTGAGCTTCAGGCACACACAACTTGCTGCTGTGGACATCTGTACGTGGATGTTCAACAAACACTCCAAACTCACTGTCCTTTCCACTGCGTCCACTCCTTCCAACCAATGCTCATCCCTGGCTCCACCATCCACCTAATGGACTAGAATGGAAGCCTGGAAATTATACCTTAACTCCTGTCTTTCCCTCAATCCCTACAGACCATCAATCAAGTTTTATTTCAGGAGAGGAGGGGAAACTACAGCTGAAAATTACACTTTCAGCTACATGTGACCACATAACTATCTTCAGGCCAATGGAAGAAAGCAGGATTGTATGGAACTTCCAGACAGCTGTTTAGGGAGAGAATACTCAACTTTCACCCTTCTATCCTTACCTTTTTTTTTCCAGGATACCTGGTACTCTCAGAATGTCACAGATCATATCATATCAATCAACTCTGTTACTGCCTAACTCCAAACTTTATTTCATGTAAAATAAACCTGTTTTAAACCACTGTTATTGTACATTTTCTATTATATGCCACCAAACATAAGCTTGACTGATATACCAAATGTTGATTCTTTTTCAACCTTTCAATTGCATCCATTCCTCTCCATAGCCACTCACTCCCTTAGTTCAAGCCACCATCATCTTGTTTCAATTATTGAAACAGCACATTAACTGGCTGCCCTACTTCTATTCTTCCTCTAATCTAATCCACTGTTAACTTTGAAGGACAATCTGGGAATATGTATCAACAGCATTAAAAACGTTACCATTCATCAAACTACAGTTGACCCTTGAACAAAAGAGTTTGAATTGTGCAGGGGTTTTTTTGTTTTGCTTTTTTGTTTTTTGTTTGTTTTTTGTTTTTTGTTTTTGAGACAGAGCCTCACTCTGTCACCCAGGCTGGAGTGCAGTGGTGTGATCTCAGCTAACTGCAACCTCTGCCTTCCAGACTCAAGCAATCCCCCAACCTCAGCCTCCTGAGTAGCTGGAACTACAAACACATACCACTATGCCCAGCTAATTTTTTGTATCTTTTTAGTAGAGATGGGGTTTCTCCATGTTACCCAGGCTGGTCTAGAATTCCTGGGCTCAAGCTATCCACCTGCCTTGGCCTCCCACAGTGCTGGGATTACAGGCACGAGCCACCGTGCCCGGCCTGTGCAAGTCATTTATAGGCAGATTTCCTTCTGCTTCTGCTATCCCTGAGACCACAAGGACAACCCCTCCCCTTCCTCCTCCTCCTCCTCAGTCTACACAATGGGAATGCAATGAAGAAGAAGACCTTTATGATTATCTACTTCACTTAATGAACAGAAAATATATTTTCTATTCCTTATGATTTTTCTTAATAAAATTTTCTCCACTTTAGCTTACTTTATTGTAAGAATAGGGTATATACTACATATAACATACAAATATATGTTCATCAATTGTTTATGTTATCAGTAAGACTTCCAGTCAACAGTAGGCTATTAGTAAAGTTTCTGGGAAGTCAAAAGTTATATGTGAATTTTCAACACCAAAGGGGATCAGTGCCCCTAATCCAAGTATTGTCCAATGGCCAACTTTATACAGCAATTTCACTTCTCAGAATTTATGCTGAAGAAACTAGTAAGATATGCATACAAATACATAATTGTGTTTATGGATGTTCATAACATCAATATTTATAATGGTTTACAAATGGAAACTATCTAGATGTCTGATAACAGGGGATTAGTTATAGAAAACATGGTACATTCAAGGGAAAATTAACCTGTCATTTAAAACTCATAACACAAAATAATATTTTAGCATTTGAGAAAATGCTTATCTACATTATCTACATATATATATATATATATATATATATATATTTAAGTGAAAATAAAATAGGTTACAAAGAATATGTACCCAGTATCCCGATTTGGTTTTTTTAAAATTACATAAACATGTGTAGAAAACAAACCCAGTCCTACTTTTGTAACTACCCCCAAAAGCTAACATTTTAATTAATTCAGATATCACATTAGTATTTATTGAACATCAATTACATGCTAAATATATAATAATAATTCTCTTAGATATTATAGTATTTCTTTTTTGCTTTTATTTTTTAGAGATGCTTTCAAAAACAGAAACGATAATATTCTCAAGCAACTGTGATCATGGTCACGTATCCTACCCCCGACAACATGCTCCTAGAGAACACCATCATCCCTATTAACACTTCCCCATTGTACTGTAAAATACTTGTTTTCTTAACTGTAACTCCCACTGGGCTCCTGGAGGACGTGATCATCATTGTTCCCCAAGTGCCTCGCATATATTTGGTGGTCTATAAATATCAAATAACAAATCAATGATGGTGCTATGAATTCAACCACACCTACACTTCTTTTCACCATCTGAGAGATACAGAAGGATCCAAATCTTGGTAATCTAAATGCATGCCTCCAATACAAAGATCTTTAATAATCACCAGGCCTGAACCACTTCTTAGCAATTGGCCAGGCTGCAAGGAGCCATATCAACTCCTTACTAGGACAGCTTAAGCCCCTGAAGAAATTATCTCATGCACTAAGGAATGACCTGACATAAAAGCCTACTTGAAAATAAGCTGATGCCTGCCCAGAGGGAATAATTTAAAATAACTTTCAAGAAGTGGGAGAATCATATACTCATTCCATATTCATCAGGTGTCTTCTACATGCCAAAGAATCAATCCAATCCAACTGATAACATTTTCTCTGAAGATAGCCGCCTCTTCGAATACTGGTACAGAGATTCAAGAAGTTGTATCACAGACCATCAGTTCTGCTAGTACATGTATTTCTTTGACAGGAATGACCTCAGGTGTGATTGGTAAATAGAGGAATGATGTCTGTGTGGGTTCATATGCAATTTTTCCTAGCTTGTTAATACTTTGCGGCAATCACGGTAAGCACTCTCACAGGGAAAGAGAAAGACTTAACAATGTGTGAAGACCTCAGAACAAAGCTGGAAATGCACTCAAGTGCCTTTCTTTAACATGAGTAGTGGCTGATTTTCTAGCTTCAAGAACCGCTATGCTTTCCACTATGCTGACCTCATGGCAAAACTGCAAGAACAGCTATGAAAACATTTCTCCTTATACAGATAAACGAAGAAGGCTACACCCTGGATCAGACTTAATTTCAATAAAATCGTCTCTCTTAGAAGCAAATGCCCTGTGCAATCCACAGAGACAAGAGGGAAGCAAAGCTCAATGTGGAGATGGCCAAGGCTAGACCAACTTGCTAAAAAAGTTCCACAGCTCTTTAGTGGTCTGCCTCAATCCGGTTTTTCCCATAAACTCTGTTATTCTTAGTGGTGCGTGATTTTGCGGAATGCCAGGTGCAGATAGAGTCAGCCCTCCATATCCATGGGTTCCACATCTGTGGATTCAACCAACCACAAACCGAAAAGATCCAAAAAAAAAAAATGGATAGTTGTGGACACTTCCCTACAGAGAGAGAACTGAGCCACCCCTACACACAGTTTTACCACCACCAAGAGGCCATGAGCTTGGGAAAGAAAAAGACAATAAAGGGTAACACTCAACAGAAGGACAACAAAGGTCACACAAGGTACTTTATATACTTAAACCAGTCTTCTGCTCACTGATTCAGTCAACAAGTAATTGAATGTACAAGGAGGTAGAAACCCAGGGAAAGACAAGAAAACTGAGAGCCTACCCCACCGATTATTTCTTCCTGACACCCAAACATCTTAGCAAAAGATTGACTAGAATCAGATTGCAAACTCTAAAGTCTACTGGAGCCCAATGAATGATTTAAGGAGAATGGGTGCCTGGTAATAGGGAGCAAGAGGAAAGGGACAAGCTAGAGATCATATGCTCCATCTAAAAGTGTTCAAATCGTTTTTCTTTTTTTCTTTTTATTATTATTATTATTATTATTATTATTATTATTATACTTTAGGCTCTATGGTACATGTGCGCAACGTGCAGGTAATCAAATCGTTTTTCTTATCTACCATTGAGCCAAGGCAAAATGCGTATGCATCCTAGACCTGGCTCACAGGCTGCCACTCCATGGCCCCTATGTTTAGCAGAATATAGACCAGGGCATCTGGCTAAGAAATTTCACTATGGATCCAGACAGATACCTGACTCTAAGACATAACCCAAAATTTAAAATCACTTTCCTATAAGTGATGGCTACAATGCACCAGAAGATGATGAGAACTCCACTACAGGAGAAACAAACCAGAACTATCTATCAAGATCCAAGATTTTGGAACCTGAGCTTGATTTCTTATTTCTTCACTATGATTCAAGAGTGCTATTACATAAACAAAGTTTCCGTTTTCTGATGTCTTTAAAAATCAGCACCTATTCCTAAAAACTGCCTTGTGGAGGTCCACTCTTTACAATTTAATTGTCTGAAACGCCAAAGAAAAGATGAAGAATCTCTACAATCCAAATCACACTTCACCATAAAGGCTCAAAGATAGTGTCAGCAGACACACAGGTGAAATATATCAATTACAAACGTAAGAACTCTTAGCCCACTAAAAACGTGGTTTCTTGAGTAGAGATTGCGAGAAGCCATTTTATGTACACTTTAGTATAATATTTAATGAAAGTAATAAACAGGTGTCATAATTTAGAATGAAATCTGTTTTCTTTTCTTCCTTTCAAGGCCAGTCAACATACACTGGATATTCCAATATTTTTCTTAAATCAATATGCTACTTTTTACCCACACAACAACTTTACAGTCAGAAATATATATGCTAATGTACACTTAGCACTTCTTAATTGTTCTTAAAGCTAAATTTGAACAATAAATTAAATTTCTCAGTATATGTTATGTAATGTAGACACAGGCTATAAAAATGTTGACATTAGTTATATTCTCGTAATGCAATTTAGCCCTTTTAGTAATGACTATGCAAATAATCAGCCACGGGAAAGCCATTTTCCATCTAGTACAATTACCTACTATCACAGAAGTAATTATTATTATTGTCTTCCTTATTGAAATTCTATAAAAACTCTTGAGATACTAAGATAGTTCCAAGGCCACCGTGAAAACTCTCCTCTTAACAGACTCATCTGGCAACGACAATTACCAGCGTTAAGGAGGGCAGTTGCAGATGAACATTAAACAAGAAATTATCCCCAGAAGGTTCATAAGTTCTAAACTTTAAATGGGGAAACACTGATGGCTCCTAGTATATCCTCTTAACATCTTGAAGACACAACTTTTCACTCAGGCAAGGTCAACAGCTCTAAGCTGACTCAACCTCAATTCGTAGAAAACCATGATTCCAACCAGATCAGTTTCACCCCTAAACAATATCTACTTTTAGCCAATGTCCCCATAGTACTGGTTACACTTCAGGAAACTCAATCAAACCTTCTATTCTACTGTGCTTCAATTTTCAATTTCAGAAATTGTTCCACCATCTTGAAACAGACCAAGGCGCTTGGGTGATCCATTGGCCACATTTGCCGAAGTTCTTCACAAGATCTCTATAGAACTTCACCTTGTCTCTTAGCACAGAGATGAGGACGGCCACACGGTAGTGAAGCGGGCAACGTACACCATTCTTTCAAGGAGCTCTAAGGTCTCCCACCCACCCCACCTGAACCTGCTGGCCGGCAGTCCAGGCCTGGGCCTCACCAACTCCAGAATCATTCACAAGACCATGGTCACACAGGAGACCTGTGCTCCTTTCTCCATTCTTCTTCTCTAACACCAGTCAGCAAACCCACCACCTGAAAAAGCTTCAACTGCCCATGAGGGCCTAGAGGAAAGAGCTTCTTAGGAATCACCCCTGCAGTCTGTCGTGGGTGGATCACCCTACAATCTCTTATGCAAAAGGCTAATTCAACCCCTTCTGGGTGCTTATCTCAGTGGAGCCCAAAGCCTTGAGAACCGGATCGTGTTAACCAATTTATGTTCAGGGAAGTGCCGGTCCAGGCTAACCCATGCGGCTGGTTTCTCGGAGGCCCAGCAGGCCCTCTGGTTGAAGATGGCTGGTCTCTTAACTTCTTTATCCTGAACCTGGTCTTGGCGGCCAACACCTCTGAGGCCATTCCCTCTGGGGAGTGGTGGCTGGCTGTTCCTTGTGTTGTCCACTTGTGGAAAACCCAAAGCAGGAACAGTTGTGTTCCTAAGCCCTTGCTCCCCAAAGACCATGGGTGTTCCTCCATTGTTTGAAAGATGCCAGACTAATGTCTTCCTTCGCCACTTTTGGGAAGACATGAGAGTATCCAACGCTGGCCACTACTCATTAGGACCTGGAGCCTGGTAGCCACTGAGGGTGACGAGAGTGCTGGGCGCTGGGCTCGCATCTGTGTCCTATGTCCCCATCACCTCGGACTTCCACGTTCTCCTCCCACCCAGGGCCCTCCGCAACGCCCCCTTTCGCCCCCAGGGAGCACTACACCCGCAAGGGCCGCCCCCACGCCCGAGCCGGGAGGGCGTCCGAGCTGGTGCGGGGGCAGCAGGTGGGGGGTGAGGGAGGTGGCCCGGGGACCCCGGGGAGCGGTTTGGCGGTTGTCCCCCCGAGCCCCCACCCAGCCTCTCCCTTCGCAGCCCCCCGGGACCCCGCCTCGCCCCAGCCAGGCTCCGCTCCGATCGCCCGCCCCCCTCCTCCCCCGCGCCCCCGGCCCAGCCGGGCCGCGCACCCCCCGCCCCACACCCCCGCCGGCCGCGGCGCGGCCCCCCGCATTCCCAGCATGTCCGGTGCCGACTTTTACCTGTACTTTCTGCACTCGAGGCGGCTCGTCGGGCGAGAAACACCTCCCCGGGACCGCTACCTCCCCCGCCCCGGCTCCGCCCGGCTTCCTCCTTCCCCTCCAAGGCCGCAAAGTAGATGGAGTAAGAGAGTGTGTGTGCGAGAGAAAGAGAAAGAGGGAGCGGGCGCGGGCGCCGCGGGAGGCGGCGGGCGGCGGGCGGCGGGCGGGAGGCGCGCCCGGCCCCCGCCACCCTCCGGCCGCCGCCGCCGCCGCCGCGGGCTCGGCAACTCCGGATCGCGCCCGGCCCCGGCCCCGGCCCGGTCCCCGCCGCCCGCCGCCGCCGCCCGCCACCGCCCGCGGGCTGGGGCCGGCCCGCGCCCCCGCGTCCCCGTACCTCGTAAAGGTCCCCAGAAGCCATGCCAGGCTGCGGAACTTGGCTCGCCGGTGTGCGCGTCTGCTCGCTCGCGCCCTCCGTGCGTGTGCGCGCGGGGGCCGGTGTGCGCGTGTGTGTGCGCGCGTGTGTGTGCGAGTGTGTGTGGTGTGTTGAGTAAACTGTGTTTTTGCAGAATGACAGGCTTGGGGGCTGCCTATGCGCAGAATCAGAGCGGGCGGCGGCGGGGCTGGCGTAACCGGCAGCGGCGGCGGCGGCGGCGGCACGAGCGCGGGCAGCAGCGACGGCCGCGCAGCGCGCCCGGGAGGCACGGACGCGGCCCGAGCGCCGCGGCCCCCGCGACCCCGCGACCCGGCGGCGGTGGCTGCAGCCGGCAACGGCTCGCCCCGGCGCCGCCTGCAGGAAGCCGCCCGGCGCCCGCCGCCGGCCCGGACGCTGCTGCCACTGGGCGAGTCCCCGCCCCCCGGGAGCCCGGCCCGGCCCCCGGGGCGGGGAGGCGGGGGCTGCTGCCCGGCCGCGCCCCGGGGGACCGGTCCCGGAGTCGACGAGCGCTCGGGCCCGCCTCGCCACCCTGGGCCGGCTTCGGGGGCAGCTGGCGGGGCCCCCGGGGGACGGCGGGCCAGGTGCCCGCCGGGCGTGCCCGAACTGGGGCCGCGAAGGGGCGGCCGGGGAGCCAGGTAGAGGGCTGTGGCTGCAGACCTCAGGGAAGGGGCCCCAGCCGAGCCCCGCCGGCCCGGGGTCCCCACCTCCCTCCTCCACCCGGGAGGGGAGTGGGCGCCGCCTGGGAGACCTGGCCCCTCGGGGCTGCGTGGCCCCTCCCTCCAGGCTGCGTTGTAAGATGTGGAGGCCACAGGGAGGAGGGATGAAATGGCCCATCCAGAGGCACCATGGGGATCCAGGACAGGCGTGGCCACCCCATAAACCCTGGAAAGTCTTTAGAGCCAGGCGTGGCCTTCCCTCAACAACCCCCCTCCCCGCATTTATTCACTCATCCCTTACTCAAACATTTACCAAAGTCAACCCAAGTGCACAGTGTCCCTGGACAGGCAAAACTGGGACCCTGCCCAGAGAGAGTTTTAATACGCAAGTGAGGAGTGTAATGGAGCACTCAGTTGTTCTTCTAAAAGGTCATCCTGTGTGTGACAGGCTGCGGAGCTGGAGGAGCTAGAGAAGCCCTCCAAAACCCAAACCCGTTCCTAAGCCATCTCTCATGGATAAATGGTCACCCCTCTGCTTAAAGGGTTCTCCTTATAAATATTTATGTATGTAGTTACTTCAGAACCTGCAAGGTCAGACTTCAGAAATTGGAGGGAAGATCTTCATCCCCACCCATGAAATGCCTGCCTGGCTCCAGATGTGATGTGTCATTAACTCACATGCTCCCTGGATCATTTTCTACTTGGGAGGCTGTGGGCAGGTCACTGAACCTTGATGGGAGATGGTGATAGTCACCTAAGTGATTTAAATAGAATTAAGGAGGTGATCTATGTATACATGAAGTGGCATGTCCATCCCAGCAGAACTCAATAAAGCTGATTTGTATCTGAGTCTCAACCTGGACTGCCCTTATGGAGAGTGAGATGGCAGAGGGGCTCGAGAAATTGTTTAATCCTGAGGTTGTCAAACTTTGAAAAGTCACCAAATTTTTTAATCCAAAAAAAAAAAAAATTCCATGGAACCTGAAGCATGTCTGGCTCATTCCAGGACACATGGATTTGCATTTGCTGTTCCCTCTGCCTAGAATGTCCTTCCACATTGAATCCATCTGGAACATTCTTGTTCTTCGCATAGGGGCTTGTTTATCTTTGTATCGCAAGCGTCTTCCACTGTTCCTGAGAGAGAGTAGGTACACAGTGTATGTTTTTCGAACTATGCCAATATAACAAATTTTATACCAATTTCTAGTCAAAATCCCAATGAAGATGATGAAGGAAAAAATGGTGAGGATAAGGAATTAATAAATCAGAAAGCATATTTGTCTTAGAAACTGTTGAAATTGTTATGGCACTTCTCTCTTCATATTGATATTTTCCCGGTGGTCATGGTTTTAAATAATAACAGTAATAATAAGCAGTTCTCTATCTGTAGGTAGCAAAACAAATTTTAATGAGTCTTAATTTGTACTCACGAATAAATGCACCACCATAGCATGAGGATGTAATTTGGAAGAAGGCAAGAAGGAAACTGGGCTTGGAAATAATATACTCAGCCAAATTTGAATATATAATCAGTAGTTTTACAAAAACACCAAAAGCTTGACTTGTACTGGCCAAGTACTCCCTGAGAATGAGTGCAGTTTGAAAAACCCTAGTCTAGACAACAGTTGTTTACAGAGTTCACAGAAGAGGATACTTAGTGTGGATGACCATGCTCAGGAAATGTTTAAGGACTGAAATGGATCTTGAAGACTCATAGAAAAGGAAGGACAGTGTTTTCAGTGAGGAGAAGAAGTCAGGGTAGATGGCAGGCAATTCTGCTATGGCAGGGGTATGAGAAGATTGGAAGACTAGTTTATGGAGGTCACAGGACCCTGGATGGTGAATGTGGGTCAGTTCGGAGATAGTCTTGAAAGCCAAGCTAAGAAGATTGCTATTTAGTAGGTCAACAGTGGAGAAACTGATGAAGACTTTTGAATCAATCAAAAGCATGTGACTATCAAAAGTGCGCTCTAGAAAACGAATTCTAGAAGAAATATGGGAAATCAACTGCAGGGTTTGAGGTTAGGGGCAGGGAGACCAATTGCAATGGTCCCTGGTGGTAGCAGTGGAAATGAAGAAGAAAAACTGGATTTGCGAGATGTTCAGAAGGAAGAACCAGGCTAACTTTCATTATGGTTACTCCACCTACTTCCATGAAGTATTCGATTCAGATCAACAGGACTTGATGACTAACAGGATGTGTGTGCATTGAGGACTTGGGGAGGGGCTGCGACTAAGGAAAGGATACAGAGATGACTAAGGTTTTAAACTGAGTGACTGAGCTACCCATCCGTCATAACACAATTTTATTTTGAGCTTACCCCCAGACCATGGCTAGCTTCCAGAAAAGGCAGGTGCTTCCTGAGGGATGAAGGGGGGAAGGGTCTTCACCCCCTGTAGGAAGTTCAGCCCAACCAATTAACAGTGAGGCTCTAGGTTCTCCAGATGATAGAGAACTAGTGTTGCTCATGGAGAATGGAAGATAGCTGCCATCTTCCACAAACTGTGGTAGACTATTCATATTGGTCATAACTCAAGATCAACTGATAGAAAGCTCTAAATTAAAACAAGAGAGTATTTCCTGACTCATATAGACTAGAAAAGGATGGAATTGCTCTCAGGATTAGCCGGATTCAAGGTCTGAAAGGATATAAAATAGCCTCTCTTACTCTTTCCTTCTTTCTGCATGCTGGTATCTTTCCTGTTGAAGACAGGCTTCTTCCATGCAGCTGAGTATATGGCACCTGGCCATTCATCTGGGCTTATGCCTCATACAGTATTTCTAAATCCCAGGGAAGGACTCTATTTGGCCAATGTAGCTCATATGCTGTCTTACTGGTCCAATCACCATAGTCAGTAACTGACAGAACACTATGATTGGCCAGGCTTAAGTCATACTCCTATCTATGAGAATAATATGACAATTGGCAGTTTTACCAGAATTACATGATGGGAATCGGGTCTGAGCAGAAGCCTAAAGGAATGGTGGAAGGAATACTGAAACGGTAGGTGTTTACGCCAAAACAAATCTGAGGCAGAAAGGGAACTTATAAGCAAGGGCAGTAGCTGCCTGGAATACGGCCTTTTTAATATAATAGAGCAAGACCAGCAAGTGTAATATCCAAGAAAAGATCATATCCACTGCCTTGACAGTGGCATTGAAATGTGGCAATATTCTCCTTCCGGTATTACTTGAGACATAATCTTGACCTCCTGTATCCTGTGGTGGCTGAACATGTGGGTTCTAGAGGCAGATGGCCTGGGTTCCAATTCTTGCATCATCACTACTAGATATCTGGTATCAGCCTCTTTGTTTAACCTCTCTACCCTTCCATTTCCAACTGTATGTGTTATTTATTACTGCATGATGAATTATCCCCAAAACTTAATGGTTTTAAATAAAAGGTATTTCTAATTTCAAAGTTTGTGTGGGTTGTGGATTTGACAGCAACTTAACTGGGGGTGGTTCTGGCTCAGGATCTCTTGTGAGATTGCAGTCAAAATGCTTGCTAGGACTGCATTGACCTGAAGGGTTGGCTGGGCTGGAGGATCCGCCTCCAAGATGGCACCCTCATATGGCTGTTGGCAGGAGGCCTAAGCTCCTAGCCACATGGGTCTCTCCATAAAGTTGCTTGAGTGTTCTCATGTCATTCTCATCTTGGCCCCCCAAATCCAACAAAATGAAGCAAAACTTCAACTCTTTCTAGCACAGAGCAGCTAATGAATCTGATGTTATAGTCCATGCTAAGAAGGCTATTTGATGCACAGATGATTTACAACATGTCAGGTTGGATAACTGGAGATGTTATCTGATCCACACACCTCACTTTGAAGATGGGAAAACTAAGACCCAGATTGGGTGATCCGAGAGAGAGAGGAAGGAGGAAGTCACAATGCCTTTGAATATCTCATCTTAGACACCAAACATAGTCACTTATTCTATTCTTTAGAACTGAACCACTAAGCCAAGCTCATACTCAAAAGGAAGCAAATTAGACTCCACCTTTTAAAGGGAGGACTATCAAAGAATTTATGGACACAGTTTAAAACCACCACACCCTATCTATAAATTGAGGTGATAGATACCCCATAGAGTTGTTTTGAGAATTAAATAAGCTAATCCATACAAAGCATCTATAATAAGGGCTGAGTAATAGTCCCTGTTGTAATTACAACTATTACCCATTTCAAACTTAATATGAGTCACTAATATCCTTGAATGTCAGATTCCTATAGAAGGGCACTAAGTCAAACAAAACCTTCAAACTGAGTATTGTTTTCAAGCTATGCAGAAATTCTTGTTACTAATTAGGCTTTATTTTCAGCATTCATTTGATATATTTTACTTCCATAATAATGTTTATTATTATTAAAGTCATACTTATTTAATATATACAGTGTGCTAGCTACTATTCTTGCTGAACAAAATAAATAGTGTCCTACCCTTATGGAACTTATTCTTGTCGAACAAAACAGAGTGTCCTATCCTTATGGAGCTTACACTACAGAGGAGACAGAGAATAAACCAAGAAAATAAAATACATATATACATAATTTTATTTCAGGTAGTGATGTGAAGTAGGAAGAAAAGTGAAGCAGGTAAAGTGACAGGAACTGAGATGGCGGGTGCCGGAGACAGGAAAGGGTGCTGGCTTAGATAAGGTGCTTAGGCAATGCCTCACTAAGGTGGTAACATTGCAACAGAAATTTGAACAAAATGAAGGAGGACACAAATCAAATCAAAGGGCAGAGAATGTCAGAGAGAGAAAATAGCAAGGGCAAAGCCCTGAGGCTGGAGAAGCTGGGTGTGTTCAAGGTCCTGCAAATAAGCCAGTCTGGCCGAAACCAACTGAGCAAGAAGGAACATGGGAAGACACAGAGAGCTAACCAAGGTCCGGGTAGGCCAAGGAAAAGAATTTGGATTCCTCCAAGTGACAGGAGAGGTCATCTGGGAGGCTTTGAGCAAAGGAATGATATGATCGGATCACTCAGCTCCTAGATAGAGAATGGCATGAAGAAGGACAAGGGTGACGCAGGCCACCTTTGCAGAAGTCCCTGAGTGAAGTCCTAGTGATGTGGAATAAGGATGAAGCTGTCAAGATGAAGAGATGTAGTTGGATTGAGGATATATAGGATAATACTTGAGACAAGAGGAAGGGAAAGGAATGCTAAATTTTCAGCCTGAGTATTCAGGTGAATGGAGGTGGTGCCATTTACTGAGCTGAGGACAATGGGTGAGTATTGCATTTGTAGGTGGTATGGGGGTGGGTGAAGGGAAATCAATAGTTCCATTTTAAGAAAAGTTAATTTTGAGATGGGAATTCAATATCCAAGTAGAGTCAAGGAGGTATTAGATATGTGAGTCAGGAACTCGGCTGGACATTTATGTGGCTGGGCAGCATATTGATGACAATGCTTGTTATGATCACTGGTGGGATGAACGCAAGTCTGAAAGAGGAGAGGCCCTAGGACTGAGCCCTAGAGCAGGTTAGCATTCAAGGATCAGGAAGAGGGTGAGGAAGAAGTGAAGGAGCCTGAGAAGGTGTGAGTGAGAGAGGGAACCAACAGAATGTGCTGTCCCAGATTCAAGTGAAAGACAGCAGAATGAACCTTAAATGTTAGTGGAAGGTTGGGAAAGAAGAGGACTGGGATTTGGCAATGTGGAGACAGGTTTTGGTGGTACAGGAAAGTTCGAAGTTAGACTGAAGCAAGTTAAATAGAGCTTTGGCAGAGAAGAAGTGCAGATGGTGAGCACAGGTGACTCATTCGAGGCCTTTTCCTATAAAGAAGCAGAGAAGCGGGTCAGTAGGTGGAGGGGGGCGCTGGACGCAGTAAGAGTTTTTAATGTAGAAGCTATTGGCAGGGCGCGGTGGCTCACGCCTGTAATCCCAGCACTTTGGGAGGTTGAGGTGGGCGGATCACGAGGTCAAGAGATCGAGACCATCCTAGCTAACACAGTGAAACCCCGTCTCTACTAAAAATACAAAAAATTAGCCAGGCGTGGTGGTGGGCGCCTGTAGTCCCAGCTACTCGGGAGGCTGAGGCAGGAGAATGGAGTGAACCCGAGAGGCAGAGCTTGCAGTGAGCCAAGATCATGCCACTGCACTCCAGCCTGGGTGACACAGCAAGACTCCATCTCAAAAAAAAAAGAAGTTATTGAGTATGTTTGTAAAATGATAGGCATGCAATAAATATGGGAATGGTTGTGCAATGAAAAGAGGAGAGAATTACAGGAACAGAGTCTTTGAAAATGCCAACAGAGAGGGGATGTAGAAATCCAAAGTGGAGGAACTAGACTTAGGAGCACAGAGACCATCTGTATTAGGTTGAATTCTGTCCCCCCAAAATTCATGTCCACCCAGAACTTCAGAACATGACCTTATTCGCAGATGTAATTAGTTAAGATGAGGTCATTAGGGGTAGACCCTAATCCAGTAACCAGTGTCCATATAAGAAGAGAAAACAGAGGCAGAGGCACACAGACAGAAGGCCTGTGAAGATGGACACAGAGATTGAAGTGATGCATCTGCCAAACAAGAAATGCCAAGGATTGCCAGCTACCATCAGAAGCTAGGAAGGGGCAAGGAAGGATTCTTCCCTGGAGCCCTGCCAACACCTTGATTTCAGATTTCTAGCCTCCAAAACTATGAGAGGATAAATTTTTATTAGTTTAAGCCACCACGTTTTGGTAATTTATTACAGCAGCTGCAGGAAACTCAAACACCATCCATTGGAAGAACAAGCATGGCTGCAGATGAAGTGGCCTGACAGATTGGAGCTCTCTTTCATTATTTCTGTATTCTCCATAAAATAAGCCATGCAGTCATCAGATGAAAGTGAAGAAAAAAGAGAATGTATCAGATAGGGGAATGTGATTTGCCTGAAACAATATTGATTTGACTGTTGTATCCCCCACCCCGACACACCAAAAAACTGTTGATAGAACCTCTTTCACTCCCAAAGGTATCCACATTTAGATAACATGTGAATGGTTTTTCTAGTGTTAGATGTTTCAGGACAGATTAAAAGATATGAAAAGTCAGTTCAAGAGAAGAGTGAGTTAACTAGGAAAATATAATGGCATTCCTGGAAGGTGCTGAAGGCCCACTGGATATTTGTGGTCATAAGTTAAAGTTAGGCTAGTCAGAGCAGTCAGCATGGTTGTAATTTATCCATTCACAATCAGCTGTTCAGGGTCAGGCTGAAGGAGATGGGGCACTGGATTTAACCAAGGGTGGGATTTGCCATATGAGGTCAATAGAAGGAGAGATGGGTAAGAGAGTTAAGAGTGTTTGTAAGGAAGTTACTATAAATGATGGAATGATGGTTACCAATCTAGCTTAGCCTTCATAAGGAGGGATGTAATGACATGGGGTTTGGGGTGGAGATGACTACAAACAAAACTGTCAGTCAATGGATTAGAACAAAGATTGTTAGAGTAGGGCCACAACAGCAATGATAAGGACTCTTGAAATGGTGCTGTCAGTAATGGCAGCTACCACTCATAAGCATCTGCCTGGGCCACTTGCTTTCCAAATGTGGCCATCTTTTGTTTCCCTCAGCTCTTTTTTGCCTCCCCCACTTACACCGTAAGGACCTGCTGCTGACCCACCCCCCACCCCCAATCCCTAGGATGGAGTCAGGATTAACGTTCAGAACTTTGAAGACCTCAAAGATAGAGTGAATTTGGGATAAGGACTGATCATGGATATTGGGGTTGGGAGAGGGACTGAGAAACAAGGGAGGGAGAGCAAAAAGGAAAGACCTCCCAGAAACCCAACTGAGATTACCTTTGACCATAAATAAAAGGAAAAGGAAAGAAATGTGTTGCACTCTTTATGGACTCCAGCAGTTTCTGGTAATGAAATGAATTTGCCATTCCTTCTAGGCATTGTAGGCAGAACTTAATGATTTCATGCACGTTGCATCATTTTATCATTTCAACAAGGTAAGAAACATTAGCTTCATTTTATAATGTAAGAAGAAAATTTCATGACCCCTGGGACATCCTCTGGAAAAGACAGGTACAGCTTCTGTTGCCTTAAGTAGGCCCAGACTCTCTATTGGCTACATGCTTGAGAAGAGTTCTTTCTTGCACATAGCCAACATGGAAGAGAAAAAATACTCAGGTTGTTGGCCTTGAGCCTTGACTAAGCAATAGTCAAGACAATAGACTTTGAAACCATGGGGTGAGAGGTGGATGGAAGGTAGGAAGCAAGCAATATCAATTTTTAGTTGTTTGTGTTATAAGAAGAGCTTAGATTTAAGTTTGTGAGCTCAATGCTCCTTTGTCTAGGAAGACCAAAATGCATTTTTCTTTGTGCACAGTAAATCAATGACATTATTGTGAAATGCATATGTACCCACTGAGTGCCTAGCTGCTGTCTGTATCAGAGTTTCTCAACTTTTTGGTCTCAGGATCCATTGACACTCTTAAATATGATTACAAACGTTGAAGAGCTTTTATTTATTTGGGTTATATATATGGATATTCAAGCTATTAACAATTAAACTGAAAAAAATAAAAGAATACACATACATAAAAATAACACACAAGCACACATTCCATTAACTGTAAATGCAATAAAGTTATCTAGAGTTGCAGAGCTTCTAGAGAACTCCTCTATAAACTGGTGAGAGAATGGGCATGAAAAAGGCAAAAAGTCTTGGTATTACTAGGAAAATAGTTTTGACCATACGGATTCCTGAAATTGCTTCAACAGCCCCAAGTTTGCCTAGACCACTCTTTGAGAACTGCAGGTCTAAAGAATCACAAAAAAAGGCTGTCTGTGTTATGGGTAAAGTTGCATCTCTGCAGATGATATGAAAATGTTTCTTTTTTAAATAGAACGCATTGTTCCCACATCTTGGGAGGTGAGGGTGCATGTTCTCGTTCAAGAAGTGTCCTCAACCAGAGGAGCCCAGGAACACACAGGAAATGAAAGCATCATTCTTCACTACAAGCATTGGGAAGAATCCTAAGGGAATGTAATTGAAGGGTATTGGTGAAGTCCTATGGGGGAGGTTTTTTCTTCTTTCTCCTCCTTCTTTTTTAAGTATTTTACCTTCTTTTTAAAACGAAAAATTCCAAACCTATGCAAAAGTAGAGAGAATAATACAAGGAGTGTGCATGTACTTGTTACCCAGCTACATGATCCACCAGTTCAAAGCCATTCTTACTTCATCTCTACTATCCTATTCTCTCACTACACACACTAGATTACTTTGAAGCAAGTCCTAGACATTACATCATCTCATCTGAAAGTGTCAATATGTATCTCTAAATAAGAATTGTTCTCTTAAATGTAACCATGACTCCATCATTACACCTAAATTCACACTAATTCCTTAATATTATCGACTATTCAGTTGGTGTCCACATTTCTCATAAATACTTTTTGTTGTCTCATGCTTTTTGACAGTTGGTTTATACAAATCAGAATCTATACATCTATTCATGATACTTGTTTTCAATGTTTCTTAAACCTTTGTTAACCTTTAGGTACCTCATCCCAGCCAACTTTTTCTTGCAATTTATTTGTTAAAGAAGCTGGATTATTTGTCAGTGATGTCATTTAGCATGTTCTTCTCTACGGAATATTTCCTATATACTGGTAGCTAGATTTAGAGGCTTGATCAGATTTGTGTTTGTTTTGGGGGCAAGCGGACTTTATAGCTGGTGGTGTGTGCTTTCATCACAAGGCATATAATGTTTGCTTGCCTTCCTTTTTGTAATCTTTGCAGTCACTGATGATCCTTGCCTAGATTCACTATTTCAATACAAGTTGCAAAATCGTGATCATCTATTATTTCTTCCCTATTTACTAGCTGGATACATCTATGAAATCTTCCCTGATCAACTATCATTTCTCTGGGGTACATTTGTGCAGGAAAGGCTGGCCAAATGCTTTATTCTTTTCCTTTATCAGTTCTCCAAACGAGTTGGTTCTCTACCATCCTCCAAAGGATCGTGAGGGATTTGTTTTAGTGTAATTGTGAACTCATGAACTTTAGCACATTTAATGTTTCACTACATTGCCATTGTTTCTCTTCTTTTTTTTTAAGTTCTGGGGTACATGTGTGGGTGTGCAGGTTTGTTACATAGGTAAATGTGTACCATGGTGATTTGCTGCCCCTATCAACCCATCACCTACATATTAAGCCCAGCATGCATTAGCTACTTTTCCTGTTGGTCTCTCCCCACCCCCACCCTCCCCCAACAGGCCTCAGTGCGTCTTGTTCCCCTCCCTGTGTCCATGTGTTCTCATTATTGAGCTCCCACTTACAAGTGAGAACATGAAGTGTTTGGCTTTCTGTTCCTGCATTAGTTTGCTGAGGAGTGGGAATAGAAATTATTTCAACCACCATGGAAGACAGTGTGGCAATTCCTCAAAGATTTAGAACCAGAAATACCATTTGACCCAGCAATCCCATTACTGGGTAGTATATACCCAAAGGAATATAAATCATTCTATTATAAATATACATGCACACATATGTTCATTGCAGCACTATTCACAATAGCAAAGACATGGAATCAACCCAAATGCCCATCAATGATAGACTGCGTAAAGAAAATATGGTACATATACATCATGGAATACTATGCAACCATAAAAAGGAACAAGATCATGTCCTTTGCAGGGACATGGATGTTCCTCTTCTTATTGCCCAAATTGCTCCTGCTTTGGGTAGCAGGAGCTCCTGAGCCTTCCAGTTAGCTCCTGAGCCTTTGATAGCATCCTTGCTTTCTAGTATAAGATACTCAGACTCATCTTGACCATTTCCTCCACCAGACTTAGGGTCTAACATTTCACCAATGATTCCTGGTTCCTTGTACTAAGAAATTATATTAAGATACCATGATGTGAACACCAGGTTGTGGCTATGGGTTGATCATTGTTTCTAGTTGTTTCCAATGGACAAAGCCCAAAATGTTTTGTAGTTCTTTTAGAACTTAGAGTATATCCCACAAAAGATGTCCAGTCAAATGACTTTGTTTTAAAGTCGCTTGAAACAACTTCATGCTTGGTTGCATCACCAACTCACTATGTGCTTAGATTCTCTTGTTTTCATTTTGATTTTTAGGGATTACATTTTAATTGTTAATTTTTTAATTGTGTGAAACATTTACATGATTCCAAAATTATATCAACAAACAAGGTATAGAGAAGTCTAGCTTCCTTCACTCCCCTTGTAGGTAACCATTTTATTTCATGGTTTTTTACTGAATTTTTAATACAAACAGATAAGCACATACATGTATATACCCTTTTCTTAGAAAAAAGTTGGCATGCTATGCATTTTCTCTACCTTGCTTTTTTCAGTAAGTAGTATATCCTAGAGATCATCCTTAACATTATTCAGAATTACTCTTCCTTCCAACAGCTGCATAATACCCCATGATGTGGCTGTATCATAGTTTATTCAACCAGTCCCCTGTTGATGGACAGCCTTTTACAATTACAAATAGTACTGCAATAATTAGCTTTATGCCTGTGTCTTTTTGAGTTTCTGCTAGCCTATAGGGAGACTTCAATTTTATGCTGAGTAATTTGACTGAAGAAAACGTACGGGTGCCTGATCATTACTATCTGTTCGGAGAGAGTGTCCAAAAGAACACTGTGGGCAGGGCGTTAGGCTTATTTTTATTTCTGAGAAGTGTGGCCTCTGCAACTGTCAATCATCCTGGTGAGAACCAATCTGGGGATGACAAGTGAGAATTTGCAGAGAGGCGGGAACCTGAAGCTCCACCACGGAAAAGGGCATCAGAGGAAGCCACCAGCAAATAAATGAGGGTGAGCAGACTGTACCAGGGTCATCCCATCTAGAAAGTGGCCCTGGAAGTGCTGGCCGGGGACTCAGGCAGAGGCACTTAAATCTGTGGACTCAGATAATAACCCAGTTACTAGTTTTAATTTTCTCTGTGTTCAGTTTTTCTTATGTCAAGATCTTTAGATAAGTTTTGTGAAATGTTACAGCCATATCTCAATTGTGCTGTGGAAAATTCAGAGACAGCTGTGTATGTGCTTGGAATGTGGTAATAAAGCCTAGAGTGACCATGTCTCCTACCCACTGTCCCCAAGGCTGAGACTGGCAGTGACAGCAACTCGAGGGAACACCATGGCTGGCAATTCCAGGAGGCTGATCCTGCAGAGAAATCCTCATGGACAGAGAATGGTGCCGTGGAATTAGGAGCTGGTCCAGATTTGGGTCCTGCTGAATGCAGTCAGATACCCTGATGAAGGCAGGCCACAGAAAAGATGCGTAGATACGCGTCCTCAAGAGTACCTTCCTTCAAAGTAGGAAAAGACTATTGTGTATTAACTGGGGAAATAATAATGATTAAGTGATCAATAAACAGGCTACAAAACAAGGAGTCTGGTACACCATTTTCCCAATTAACCATTTATAAAATATAAAATAATGTCTGGAATATAAATAGACACATTGTCTTAGTCCATTTAGGCAGCTATAACAAAATACCATAGACTGGGTAAACTGTAAAAAACACAATTTATTTCTCAATGTTCTGGAGGCTAGGAAGTCCAAGATCAAGGCAGACTGACCTTTTTATAACCATTTTATAGACTCATTTTCCTAATTAACCATTTATAAAATATAATTTCTGGAATATAAATAGACACATTGTCTTAGTCTATTTGGGCAGCTATAACAAAATACCATAGACTGGGTAAACTGTAAACAACATAATTTATTTCTCAAAGTTCTTGAGGCTGGGAAGTCCAAGATCAAGGCAGATTGTGTTGGGGAGGGCTCATTTTCTGGTTCACAGATGACACCTTCTCTCTGCATCCTGGAATGATGGAGAGGCAAGACAGCTCTCTGGGGGGCCTCCTTTATAAGGGCACTCATCCCATTCATGAGGGCTCTAGCCTGGTGACCTAATCATCTCCCAAAGGTGCCTCTCTTAAAACCATCACACTGGTGATTAGGGTTCAATGTAAAAATTTGCAGATGGGAAACAAACATTCAGACGTCAGCACACATCAAAGTGAAAATGATAGCAATCAAGTAAGAATGGGTAATGGAATCATAAGTAATTACATTTCCTTTGTCTTTTTCTGTGTTTTTTTAAAGTTTCTCTATTGAGTACACACTTATTTTGAAATTAAAGTGCTATTTTGAAATAATTTTTAAAATACTCTCAGAAAAAAATTGAAAACAGCATTAACAGGAAATATAGAAATGAAATATACATGGGCAATGAATGAACTTAGGAAATAGGCTATTCAAACACACTTGTAATATAAGAAATTCAATATAAAACAACACTGAAATGTCATTTTAATCAATTATTTTTAAAAGTTATTTCAATATATAGTGTTGCTAAGGATGTAGAGAAAATGGCTCATATACAATTTTGGTAAGAAGCTAAATTACTGCTTTCTTTTCTGAAAGGAAATTTGCAATTGTTTATCATACTCCTTGAAATGTTCCTACTCTAGGGCCCAGTAATTTAACTTCCACAAAATAGTCTAACGAAGAAAAATCAGATATGTGCATAATGACTTATGTTTTAAAGTATTTATTATAGTTATTTTTAATACCAAAAAACATCAAAACTCAAATGTTCAAAACTAAAGGTTAATATTCTGCAGGCAGTTAAAATCATGACCTTTAAGAAAAATAGTTAATGACATGGTGGTAAAGTTCATTACGCCTTGTTGAGTAGAAATAGCAGATTACAAAACAGTATGTCTGGTATCACCACATTTGTATTTATGTATTTATAAAATTGTGTGCATATGTGTAAAGATGTTAGCAGTGATTGAGTCTAGAAAGAGATTTGGGTTTTCTCCTATAGACATTGTTGAATTTTCCAAATGTTCTACAATGAACCTTTAATACATACACACTTAAAACATAGATATATTTATAGCATTCGAACATAATGTTATTTAAACATATAAAAACATAATGTTTTTTAATTTTTTTTTCTAGACAGTCTTGATCTGTCTTATTCCACCCTGACATGCTAAGCATTTGGTTTTTTGCTTTTGTTTTAGTTTTAGTTTTTGTTTTTGTTTTGAGATGGAGTCTCACTCTGTCCCCCAGGCTGGAGTGCAGTGGTGTGATCTTGGCTCACTCCAACCTCTGCCTCCTGGGTTCAAGCTATTCTCCTGCCTCAGCCCCCCGAGTAGCTGAGATTATAGGCACACTCCTCCATGCCCGGCTAATTGTTGTATTTTTAGTAGAGAGAGGGTTTTACCATGTTGGTCAAGCTGGTCTCGAACTCCTGACCTCATGACCTGCCCGCCTCAGCCTCCCAAAATGCTGGGATTACAGGAGTGAACCACTGCCCCTGGCCGGAAATGTGTTTTAAGAGCAAGGTTCTGGAAAAGCAGTCTACAGAGAAGTGATGGGAGGAGGCTAGAACAATCCATGCGGTAATGGACTGGAGCTGGAGATGTCAGTATGAACATATTTCACTTAATATAGATACAGATAGTTATGTATAAAAATATGTATATATATGCAGGTAGGTATATACACATTTCCTTATTCTGTCAACTGACAGGGTCTAGAAGTAACAACACCCCAGTAGCATTGAGCAAACCCACTACCCAGATCCGGATTTCTAATACTGTTCTCCGGTAAAAAGAACCAGAGTGTTTTTGCTTTAGAGGAATGGCTGATTCTAGGACTAGGATGGGAAATATCCAAGATGAGCCTGGAACATCTTATGATTCCAGAAAATAAGGAAGTGCTCAAAAATAAATAAACCCACAGTGATGGGGGCATGTCAAAGGAGCCAACTGAAAATGTTGCCAGTGGCCAAAGCTGGGACAATTTGAGTACAAAATAAATGAAGTAGTATTGGATTAAATTCAAAGTATAAAATAAATATTTATGATTCAATAGTGAAATAACTAAATAAGTAAATGGTTGAGAATCGACCATTCTCCTGTGCAGGAGAATTCCAAGTAATGTATATCGATGCTCCAGCCTCAAGGAGATTGAGCATAAATTCCCACTCCTTAAGAGTGGGATGCGCATAGTGACTTCCTTCCAATGAGCACAGTCTGGAAAGGGTGAGGGGGTAAGCAGTGACAACCTGACCTTAGAGAAACCTGACAAACACTACCTTAGCCAGGTGATCAACGCCAACAGCAACAGTGACAAACCATGTGAACAGCATGTACCCTTGTTACAATATGATAAAAATGATATTTCTCTCAAAAACCCATAATCCCAGTCAAATCATCAGAAAAACATCAGACAAATCTCAGCCAAAGGGCATTCTACAAAATATACAGCCAATACTCCTCGGAACTGTCAAGGGTATCAGAAACAAGGAAAGTCGGAGAAACTGTCACAACTAAGCAGAATATAAGGAGACGTGTCAATCAAATGTAATGTGGGATCCTGGATGGGATCCTGGGACATAAAAAAGAATATTGGTTAAAATTAAGGTAATCTGAAGAAAATACGGACTTCAGTTAATGATAATGTATCCATGTTGGTCACTAATTATGACAAATGTGCCACATTAATGTATGGTATTAATAATAGGGAAAACTGAGCAATATATGGATCTCTATTACCTTTGCAAATGTTCTGTAAATCAAAAAATATTCTAAGAAATAACTTTTTTTTAAAATCAAGGTTCTTAAACAACACGAAAAAACAATAAAAGCATTTTCATAAATTGACTCTTCAGAATAGGTGCAAGACCATTAAAGGCCAAGTTATTTCTGGAAAAAAAGTATTGTTTTATTGATCTAAATTAACAGTATAGCTAAAAATACATATTAAGAAGAAGAATATTTTTCTCTTAAGAGTGAATTATTACACTTTTCTGAATGTATAATTATCTACAAAGCTGTAATTTCAATATTCTTTAGCACAAGGTAAGTGGGAAAATAGCGAATTCAATCTGAGAAAAGACACACCTACTAAATAATAAGAAACCCAGGAACAGCCTACCTCTAAAGATAAGCTACTCCAAAATCCAGAAGAAAAATTTCAAAACCTAGCTGAAATTCTCAAAAAAGAACAAAAAATAATAAGCTTTTCTAATACTAGAGAGTCGTAAGGTAAGATTGAGATGAATAGGCAACAGAAAGATTTTTTTTTAATGTGAATGACAGAAAAGATTTCAAGGAAACTTTAAATGCTGTAGTAAAATTAAAATCAACATTGTAAGGCCGGGCATGGTGGCTTACACCTGTAATCCCAGCACTTTGGGAGGCCAAGACAGGCAGATTGCTTGAGGCCAGAAGTTCAAGACCAGCCTGGCCAACATGGTGAAACTCCATCTCTACTAAAAACAAAAAAACTAGCCGGGCATGGTGGTGCATACCTGTAACCCCAGCTACTCAGAAGGCTGAGGCAGAAGAATCACTTTAATCTGGGAGACAGAGGTTACAGTGAGCTGAAATTGGGCCACTGCACTCCGGCTTGGGAGACAGAGTGAGACCCTGTCTCAAAAAAAAAAAAAAAAAATTCAACATTGTAGACAACTGACAGTACATGATGTGGACAGTAAACCTCAGAATACTCCCTTTCCCCTTGCCCCTCAGAATTTAGCATAAAAAGACAAAGATTTTAAGATGAAGAAAAAAATATGATAATTATGGAAAATGGAGATTAGAGAACAAAGACAAGATAAAAATTATGACTAAAGAGAAAAAAATACAACAGAAGCAAAATCTGAAGATATCATAAAGAAAGTGGTGAGCTAAAGTTTTAACAGTTTAAAACTATAACCATTTTATACAAAGAAAGTAGTCATTTACATGTATAGACAACACAATAACATTCTCATATTAACAAGAACCCAGAAAATATACTTTTCATGTGCCCTTCTTGAAAAAGAACCTGCCTGATTGTATGATCTAATCAAAATTTAAATCTTAGGAATGGGACAGCAATAAACACTGAAATTGGTAAAAATACTTAAGTCGTTCTAAATCTAGTTTTTTCTTTGTTTGTTAGTATGAGACAATCTCACTCTGTCATCTAGGCTGGAGTGCAGTGGCACGATCTCAGCTCACTGCAATCTCCACCTTCCAGGTTCAAGCAATTCTCCTGCCTCAGCCTCCCCAGTAGCAGGGATTACAGGTGCCCGCCACTGTGCCTGGCCTAAGTCTAGTTTTAAAATGGAAAGGGGAAAGTAACGACGTAATAATAATTTGGTACCAAGATCTGTGAAGAAGGAGGAAGTGAATTATACTAAATACTTTCTCTCACGTAAAAGACAGAGCATTGGGAGCCCAAAGATAACGGCTTTGCTCCTGATCCCACAATTAGAAAGAAATTTAAAACACCAAAGATAATTCATTACTAGAACTTATGTGCTATATTAGCCTCTAAAACACAGACAAATATAACAGTTAAGTCATTATACTCTACACAGCTTAAGGTAGAAAATAAAGGAGACAGCAAGAAGTTAACAAAAAACATGAGTTAAGGTAGCAGGGGTAATATCTATCGTTAAGGACCAAGGTGAATGGGATAAATGCCCAGAGAGAGGCAAAGATTCTTAAAGTAGGCCCCCAAAATATGATGGGTCAGAAACAACATGTTTTTCACAAAATACAAATACAAAAGTGATTATAACATGTTTAAAAAACAAAAAATGTAAGAGACACGGTACAAATGTAAAATGAATATTAGATTTAAAAACCTAGACAAAAACACTAAATGGAACAAAGGGGGACATTTTACAAGAATAAGAGTCATAATTCAAAATAAGGATACGACACACTATTCAGCAAATACTCATCAATGCTCACAGCTTTTCAAAAAAAATCATGTAAAACATCTAATGCTAACTGCTATTAAAAGTTAAAGTAAGATAAATAACTTTTTTGGGTTGTTCTGTTCCTCAGAATATTCCATTTAAATACATTTTTTAATGTTAGCAATACAAAGAAAAACTGACAAAAACTGTAATTTGGAAAAACTCAAACATACCATTTCTGTTTTAGGCAGGTCAATTAGACAAAATATATATATATAAAGAATCTAGAATATTAAAAGTTTGAACGTTTAATTTTAAAAGCAAAAACCGCAAAGAATTTTGGGCTGGGTGCAGTGGCTCATGCCTACAATCCCAACATTTTGGGAGGCCAAGGTGGGAGGATCACTTGAGGCCAACAGTTTGAGAGCAGCCTGGGTAACATAGTGACAAATCCTATTGTAAACTGCACATTTGAGGCATCTAGGTTGCGTGCTCCTTATGAGAATCTAATGCCTGATGATCTGTCACTGTCTCCCAACACCAGCAAATGGGACTGTCTAGTTGCAGGAAAACAAGCTCAGGGCTCCCACTGATTCTATATTATGGTGAGTTGTATAATTACTTCATTATATATTACAATGTAATGATAATAGAAATAAAGGACACAACAAATGTAATGCTCTTGAATCATCCCAACACCATCCCTTCCTCCCACCCGTCCATGAAAAAATTGTCTTCCATGAAACTGGTCCCTGGTGCCAAAAAGGTTGTGGACCACTGACATAGAACACATAATAAAGTGCAATAATACTATAAATAAATTACAGGCATTGCCTGAGAATAATAGATTTTGAGAATAATCCTTTTAAAGCAAATCCCCTTATAAGGAAGTTCAAAATTTTATAATGTGAAAAAAAAGTTGGAGTGGAACTTTACCTTGAAAATTCAAATAAAAAATTATCACAGGGAGGCTATTTTATTGCATATATAATGAAATTAAAGAATAAACATTTTTATTTTATTTATTTTATTTTTTTGAGACCGAGTCTGACTCTTGTCACCCAGGCCGGAACGCAGTGGCGTGACCTCGGCTCACTGAAACCTCCACCTGTCGGGTTCAAGCCAATTCTCCTGCCTCAGCCTCCTGAGTAGCTAGGATTACAGGCACTCACCACCACGCCTGGCTAATTTTTTTTGTATTTTTAGTAGAGATGGGGTTTCACCATATTGGCCAGACTGGTCTTGAACTCTTGACCTCAAGTAATCTGCCCACCTCGGCCTCCCAAAGTGCTGGGAAAAATTAAACATTGATTTTTGGCATATTTGTTCTGACAAAATTTAGGAGCTCAGGATACAGCCATCCTTCATGTTTGAATAATCAAGAGTAATTTTTCTTAAGAAAAATCAAAGCCTTTGTCAGTTTCCCAAAGGTCCTTTTAATGATTTTCTAAATAGATATTTCTTCTCTGAAGCTATCATTTCATCATCTTTGTAGATTTTTCTCTTTTAGCTGTATTCTGCCAGATCCTAATTTATGAAAGAAATTTGAGTGATTCCAGCAGTTCTCCAACATCACTTTCATCAACTTCATAAAATTCTACAGGATCTCTTTTTAATCAAATCTAATGTGTTTGCTATGTTTTGTCAGAAAAATATGCATAAATCAACTAGAGGTTACTAGACAAAGAAATATGACCAGATTAACAGGTATCAGCCCTGGTCTTACTGGTAAAGAAACGTTGAAGATAAGAGCAATTTTATAAGTAATTAATTCATCAGTGAACCTTTCATGTTACAACAACTTTGCTGCCCTATACAACTTCATAACTATAGAGAGTTAGATATTAAAGACCTCCCTTCATGGAATATAAAACAAATTCTGTCCTACATAATTATGTATAAGAAGATAACAAAATTGCAATGACCTTATTTAGACATTAATTACAGTGAAAATAGATTATATCAAAACCAATGGAATACAGTCAAGGTGTTAATCAGTGAGTTATTTACGGAGTTAAATGCTTTCATTATTAAATAATATGGAAAATAAACTAAGCACTTAACTTTTTAAAAAGCTGGAAAAGGATATGAAATTTAAAAATCAGGAATTAACAAATATAAATCAAAAAACAAATCCAATCTCTAATTTTTTGAAAAGACTAATGCATTCCAAGTCTAGACAAGAGAAAGGAAGACAGGGAAGGAGAAAAAGAGGAAGGGAGGAAAAGAAGGAGGAAGGAAGGCGGGAGGGAAGAGAGAAGCAAGGCAATCGCATAATGTTAGGAATGGTAAAAGGTCTCCTAAAGAAATCAGGTTCTGGAAGGCTTAGGTTCTGGAAGGTTTTCAAAGTCCATTTGTTCTTAAATCTGAAGTAACATAAAGTGACTGCTATCGCCATCTGTTGGTGGCAGATGGAGTTGACACCTTTGCTCTGCCTTTGTTCGTACCTTAAAACCCCTGTAAATTGAAATTTCAATATTGTTTTTAATTTACAACTTCTGAAATATTTTAAATGGTACAAGATACCTTAGAGGCTATGTCAATCAATTTTTAAATTTTGACTAATGGAAAAATTTTGCTGGAAATTATAAATAGCTAAAACTGACTCAAGAGTTCATTTAACTAATTGCTTCAATATCATTTATTAATAATTTGACTCAAAAACTCAAAAATCCAAACGGCCATGTAAGAAGCAAAAAGAAAACAAGTTTTCCCCAACATGGTTTAGGACCAATTGAATACTTTTAAGAAAGCAATTAATTCCTATATCCTCCAAACTCTTCTAAAATGTTATTTTAAAAAGAATATTCTCTAATTAATTTAATAAAATCAGTATAACTCTGATACCACAGAAAAAGCTGACAAAAATATCCCTAAAGGAAATTTGAAGACAAATTAAAATTTAAATATAGATACAAAAAATCATCCAAATAATTATAGCAAGTTAAATACAATTGCATATTCAAAGAATATCACTGTGTCGAGTCAGCATTATTTTTAGACATGCAAGGATAGTTCAACATTATAAAATCATCAGTATAATTTTATAATAGAAACAAGAAAAAAATCCTGTGAAGAGCTTTAAGGACAAAAAAAAAAAAAAGCCTTTGATAAATTCAACTGTATTCTTGGTTGAACAATCCTACTGCACTAGGGTTAGAGGAATAGTTCATAAATATCAGTAAGATTCCCCCTCCTTCTAAAATCTTTCTTACTCTTGAAAAAAAATTATGAATGAAATAACAAGTTACAACTACTTATAAAATATCATAGGGGAAACTAACTGTGCAAAAGTATCAAAAACTTATTTTTTCTTGAAAAAAATAAATTTGAAGCTTAAGACACACTTTTAAAAATCTACAAAACTCTAAGAAAAATAAAAAATAGACCTGGACAAATAAAGTGGCATACTATGTTCATGGATGAAATGACAATATTGCAAACAAATCGGTTCTTTTCTAAATTAATCCACATACATAATGCAATTCCAACCTATATCTCAATAGGGCTTCTTTTTTTGGAATGAATACAGGTTTTCAAATATTCAACTAGAATAGTAAATAGAGAATACCCAAGACTATTTATTTATTTAGAGATGGAGTCTCATTTTGTCACCCAGGCTGGAGGGCAGTGGCACGATCTCAGCTCACTGCAACCTCCACCTTCCGGGCTCAAGTGATTCCCGTGCCTCAGCCAGGCACCAGCATGCCCAGCTAATTTTTGTATTTTTAGTAGAGATGGGGTTTCACCATGTTGTCCAGGCTGGTCTCAAACTCCTGACCTCAAGTGATCCGCCCTCCTTGGCCTCCCAAAGTGCTGGGATTACAGGCATGACCCACCATGCCCGGCCCCAAGACTCTTTCTAAACGAAAGGAAATAAAGTGGGCCTTACCCTATCTGCCTTAAAAAGCACTAATTGTCCTGGTGCTCAGTGAAACCCAACACAAAGTTTAGGAACAGGAAGAAGGACCTATTAGAATGTGATATGGGATAAAAGTGGTATCACAGAGTAGTGTAAAAAATCAGGTTATTAACAAATAGTATTGAAGCAATTTGCTAAGTATTTGGAAAAATATAAAGTTAGGCCCTACTCTAAAAATAAGATAGATTGTACTTAGTTCTGAATTATGAGCTGCCTTTTCCATGAGATTACAATTCCATGCCTCATTGACATCAGGCTTAGCCATGTGACTTGATTTGGCCAACGAAATGTGAACAGAAGTGACAAATACCCCAATATGGTAGAAGTTCTATATGCCATTGCATGCTCCCACTGTTGCTCTTTGTCTCTCTTCCAGGAGCTCAGAGTAGAGGCTTCCTCTTCAGTCTAGGTCCCAGAATGAGGCACACCTGGAATAGCACCAAAGGTAACCTACAGCTAACATGTAAAGTGAGTGAGAAGTAAATCATTATTATTATAAGCCCCTAAAATTTGGGGATCACTTGTTACCATGCACAACCTAAAAAAAGTGTTGAGTGATATAAAAATAGAAATTAGATAAAGTGTCAAAATGAAACTATGAAGATTCTAGAAGAAAACACTGATGAATATTTATAAAATCTCATATCTAGTTAAAAATAACATGAAAGAGCAACACTTAAATGAAACAGTTTAAAGATCTGGCTACATAAAAGGTTAAAATTTTCATTCTACAAATATTCAGTCAACCACAAACCAAACCAAAAAATTTATTTGCAGCATATGTGCTGCTGGATTCATATGTAAAAAATTCTTACAAGTGAAAAAAAGATGTGTGTCCTAAAGTGCTAAGGACGTTAATAAAAGACAAGTTTCAGAAAATATAAAAATAGCCACAAAAAATGTTAAAATATGTTTAATTTGGCTAACCACCAAAGAAATTGAAATAAATATTGAGACTGCTGTTTTAACTATCTTATTAACAGATATATAAAGTATGATCATACCCAATTTTGGCTAAGGGATAGAAAAGAGGAAGGAGGCACCCTCCTACACTGTCCTTGAGGTATAAATTGATATAAAATGTTTTAAAAAGCAACTGGGTAAAACATCAAAAGATTTAAAAAGTGGCTTAGGAAGGCTACTCCTGGAATTTATCCTTAAACATAATTGGATAAGTGGGCACAAAGTATTATACATCTTGGTGCCACTTACAAGGAAAAATCCAGAAAAAATCTTAAATGCTTCACTAAATTATTATACATTTACAGCTGTTAAGGATGATTATGTAAATGTGTATTTATTTATAAGAAAAGGCATGCATTTTTTCAAGACGGGAAAACAATTGACCAATATTTTGTTGTATACCATTATTTTTTCTAAGAATATACAGTATATATAACATGTCATGAGCTACATAATGACATTTCAGCCAACAGCGGACTGCATGTATTATGGTAGTCCCATCAGATTACTATGGAGTGTATATAGAAACCTGATATACGGTACTTGATATTGGCACCCCAGATCAAGTAGAGGAAATGATTGATCATTTCAGCATCATTCAGTAATGGTGCTGCAACAGTTGTTTTTCCATGTGAAGAAATGTTTATAAATAAAACTATATATATGCTATCTAGGTTTGTGTAAATATTGTACACTGATAATTGCACATTGATGAAATCACCTAATGACACATTTCTCAGAACATATCCCTGTTGTTAAGCACTGCATGATTGTATATATATTGAATGTGTATTTTAGTTGTTGTGTATGCATATTTTTATACATATATAATTTTTTAATATTTAACATCTGTAGGAATAACTAGTCATTGACATTAATAATTTTTCTTTTTGTTCATGTGCATTTTTGACAACTTCAATATCGTATTATTTATGTACTATGGCAATAATAAAATTTTAAGAGAGTATTCCAAAAGGCTGTGTTGTTTATCCCTATTAGGATCACAGATCCTGGAAAACATAGTGAAAGCTATTGGTTGGCTGGCCATGAAAGTACACACGTGCAACTACAATGAATTTCGTATAAATTTCCAGGAACTCCTCATTCCTCCCAAATATGATCCATGGACATCTAGATGAAGGACACTTGGCACAGAAGCAGTACACACTTGATGTCTGTCTACTCTGGATGTCATTAACCTTGGGTCCACTAAGTCTTAGTATCTATAATAAAAAAAAACCTGGGATTATTTAACTTAGTGTTTTGGTAAGTTGACAAAACACATTCTGTGAATGAATGAATGACTCCAAGGTCAGTAATGAGAAGGCATCCTTTATTCTCCATTATTAGCAACATCTCTGACCTTGTCTCCTGCAGGCACACTCCGGCCCACGTGCTGCTCCTGGCTCCCAAACCACTGCACTGACCTGCCTTTATGAACACTGTGTTCATAAAGTTGACGTTCACTGAAACTTCCTTAATTCCCTGAGTGTGCTACCCCTTGTAGTTGCCACCTATGAGATAGGTAGGTACTATCATTATTTCCATTTTACAGATGAGGGAAGTGGGGGTTAGACAGGGTAAGGAATTTTCCCAACATCACACGGCTAGCAGTATATACTGGAAAATACATACAGTGTTTCGGAGCTGATGGCCTGTCCTTCCACAGGAATGATGCAGTCCTTATCCAGGAAAGCCAAGAGAAAGGAAGAGATACATTCTGGCCTGGTCTTCTCTGTCTTCTTCCCACTTTGAGGCTCCATTTGTCCCATGCTGGGATCTCTGCTTCTTTATCCAGAGATTTGCAGATTTTATATAACACTGAATTGTCTCCAAATACTTCAAGCTCACTTTAAAAACATCTTTATGGAGACTTCGCTTCCTTTCTGCAAATTTCTAGTTGCCTGTTTTACATGTCAGGAATGGCTGAGTGATGCTCCGGCTCTCTCACCTGAATTTTGTCTTACATCTCTGTTCATTTTGCCTGTTCCATTGTCTTGCCATCTCATTCTTTCTAATGGAGAAGTAAAGGAGGGACTCTGTTCCTCCCCCTACTAGGAGGGTATTGATGTTTGAGGTCCAAACTGAAAACCCATCACCTCCTTCCCACTGTTATAGCAGCGTTAGCCCTGGGGTTCATTATCTAGCCAGTGCACACCTTCTAAAGTGGGGCTCTGAAAGTGTCTTACTTCCCTCACAGACAAAGCAATTCTCAAGCCTCCTGAGATCACCCACCAACCGGAGCAACTGCTGTCACTTGGAGGTGCAGTTGAATTCTTCTAATTGTGACACAAACTCTTGAAACTGTAAAAGCTGAAAAATTAAATGAGGTTATAACACTCAGAAGGTTTTACAAGTAAAAGTAAGTCAAATCAATAGGTCTTTATTTCATATCTGTAATGGTTTAGCTCTGCAGGAAGTGTTAGCAGCTATATGAATTAGGAAGAATTTAGAAGACAATCCCTAAACACATGAAATGTCTAAGTAAGAAGATAACATATTTATCCAAATATTTAAAGTGAAATGCTCCAGATATGGGAAGCTTACAGTTTTCAAGCAAAGGTTTTTAGAAAAAATTATGGAACTATTTTAAAGGGAGCTAAACATTTCTTTGCCTTAGGCAGAATATACAGAACATAGATTCACCTTTTCTGTACATCTCTAGATGATCATGAATGTCAAATATCACACTACACTGTGATATGGGGATCCCCTTGGGGGTTTTCATGTGTATAGGGTGCCTGCAGCTACACTAAACATCTTAAAGCTACCACAATGTTCACTTCATATTTTTGTTTTTTATAGGCTTTCTTGGTCTCCTCCTATGTTCCCATCATTTTCTTGCTTTGAATCTGTAAGAATTGAGTTGAATCTTCTCCATTTTAAATTTTCTATAGGCTGAAAAACTGTTTAGCCAAGTTGGGATAAAATTGTATCCAAAGTAAGAGTATACAAGCTATGGGCAAGTCCAAAATCAAGCTGTTCACAGGACCATGTTCGCTCTAAAGGTTCTAGGAAAGAATCCTTCATTTCCTTCCAGCTTCTGGGTGGCTGCTGGCGTTCCTGGGCCAGTGGCTGCATCCCTCCAATCTCTGCCTCCATCTTCACATGACCTTCTTCCTTGAGTTTCTATGGGTTCTTTCCTGTTTTTTATGAATATATTTTCATTGGATTTAGATCCCATCCTAATCCAGTATGATCTCATCTCCAGTTTTACCTAAATTATATCTGCAAAGGCATTATTTCCAAATGAAATTACATGCTGAAGTTCTAGATGGATATAACCTTGGGGGCCATGAGGAACTCTTCTACTCACTGCAGAGATCCATCACCCTAAATAGTTAAGAACAAGAGAAACGTAGAATAAAGTCTCAAGCTCCCAGGATGACATTCCAGGGTCTTCCTATTCCACCCTCAACCCGTATCTTTGACCTCCTGTCCTGCAGCCACACTCTGGCCCACACACTGTTCCTGGCTCCCAAACCACTGCACTGGGCTGCCTCAATATTGTCTTTATAAAGTTGACATTCATTGAAACTTCCTTCATTCCTTGAGTGTGCTGCCCCATGTAGTTACCACCTATGAGACACGTACTATCATTACTTCCATTTTACAGATGAGGGAGGTGAGGGTTACGGAACATAAAGAATTTCCCAATATCACACAGCTAGCAATAAGTGGAACTTTAGTTCAAAAACAGATTCAGCTGCGTTCAGAGCTTGTGCTCTTGACCACGAATAACCTTAGCATGTTCCTATAACAGAAAAGACAGTGGAGTTCCCGAAGCAAGACAAAAACTGGTAGGAGATAGAAAGCTAAGAAGACCAGCACCTGATTAGGTGGGGCCTCATATGCGTGGAAAGGTGAAAAGGAATTCTGAGTGTGGTGAGAATCCACCAGGGACAATGAGGAGGATGACAGCTTAGAAAGGGCTATTACATTTGATTGTTGTAAAGAGAAGTTTCACTCAGTCATTCATTCATTCAATTATTCACTTATTACATGAATATTTCTTGAGAACCTATTATGTGCAGGGTACAGTTGTACATGGGAAGGATACAATGGTGAGCATGTCAGATGCAATCCTGGTCTTTCTTGAGCTTATATTCTAGTAGAGGGAGAAAGATAATAAGCAAGCGATACAGTTTGCGTATTTGTCCTTGCAAATCTCATGTTCAAATCCGATCCTCAGTATTGGAGGTGAGGCCTAGTAGAGGTTTTCGGACCATGGGGGCAGATCATGCATGAATGTCTTGATGCCATACCTATGAGTGAGTTCTTACTCTATTAGTTCAGGCAAGATCTGGGTACTAAGAAAAAGCCTAGCACCTCCTCCTCTCTGTTCTTTCCTGTCGCCGTGTGATGCAGCTCCCCTTCGCCTTCCGCCATAAGTGGAAGCTCCCTGAAGCCCTCACCAGAAGCAAATGCTGGCCATGCTTCACGTACAGCCTGTAGAACCATGAGCCAAATAAACTTCTTTATAAATTACCCAACCTCAGGTATTCCTTTATAGCAACACAACAGACTAAGACACTAAGTAAGCCATTAAACAAGCCAATACAGGTAGTGATATGCACTTCTTTTTTTTTTTTTTTTGAGACGGAGTCTCACTCTGTCACCAGACTGGAGTGCAGTGGCATGATCTCTGCTCACTGCAACCTCTGCCTCCCAGCTCCAAGCGATTCTCATGCCTCAGCCTCCCGAGTAGCTGGGATTACAGGCACGCATCACCATACCCAGCTAATTTTTTTGTGTTTTTAGTAGAGACAGGGTTTTACCATGTTGGCCAGGATGGTCTTTATCTCCTAACCTCGTGATCCACCCACCTCAGCCTCCCAAAGTGCTGGGATTACAGGCATGAGCCACCGCACCCACATGATATGCACTATTTTAAGAAAAAAAAAAAAAAACCTACTATAGAATGGCAGAGAAGAGGGGGAGCAAAACTCCAAAATGTCCAAAGAAGAAACATTTGAACTAAGATGGAGGCAATGAAGAGGAACCAGCTGAGTGATGGTCTAGGGGCAAGATCTAGGGGAAAGTCAAGAGAAAGAGACTGAAGAGAAAGTGTTAGGGCTGATTTAGTGAGCAAAGATCCAGGAGGGGGAGAAGTTTCCAGTACCCTGAGAACAGCAATAATGCACAGACATTACTATTCCACTGGCTGCATTGAAACACCCTTGGTAGGATTGGGAAAAAGATGGATTATTGCCATGTGGACACTCCAGGACTGTCCATTAATACTCCTGACTAATGGAAGATGATAAAGACTGGGCAAGAAAAATGACTGCAGCAAACGCCTTGGCATCTTCAACTTGTCACCTTTGGCAAAAGGCCTCTTCAACAGCTCTTGGACTGTGTTTGGCAGCCAGGCACTCTCAGAACGGCAAGGAGACACAGCTAACATGATCTTTGCAATGCAACAAAACAAGAGATCTTGAGGCGACAGAGTCCAAAAGATGACAGAAAATTCATCCAACTCCTGAAGCATGTGATGCCACCAGAAAGCCTTGGCAACAGCCCTTGCAACCCCAGGCTACACCACCTCAGTCAAAGCCAACTCCTAACATAGCTCCCTTCTTCTCCTGCAGCCAAGCTGGGCAAGAAGAGATTAGACTCCAGCCCCTTGCAAAAGCTTCAAGCTGCATGTGTCACCAAAAGACCTTGAGAAAGTCACAGGAAAGTTTCTAAAATCTATGTAGAAAACATTTGCCCAAGGAGACTTGTGTGACAAAGCAGGGCCCACTTTGCAGAGCTGGCAGATGTCACCATTGCTTGAGAGTTCTTCTCCTTGACTCAGTTCTGTAAAGCAGATGCCCCCAAACACGCTCTAGTTTGATGAGGGCATATTTTCTTTTATTCTCCAAATAAAATGTGTCGAGCTCCCATCTCATGTACTAGGAGAGGTCCTCTGACCTTTCCAGTGCCTCAGAGAGTGGGAATGGGAAAGAGGAGTGGATGGAGTAGGGCTTACCCTCCTGTGGGTCACCTCTCTTCCCTGCTGCTTCTGAACCCCACTCAGCCTCCTTCCCTCTTCCCCAGCAACTATCCCAAAGCACACATTGTGTGACAAACGTTTACTGAGGCTTTTAGGGATAACAGAAGTGGTTTCTTTACAACCACTCCTTCACAGCCAGAATGCACCTAATTTAAAACTGTGTCATTTTCACACACGTCCCATAATGTCTCCTTCATGGGGAACTTCTCATGGCTTTGGTTTCTCCCCAGAGGCTGCCTATGGCCATATTTCTGGGATCCAATTCTCACACACTGGGCATCTCAAACCCTCATTCTTGGGCTGCCCACAAACAGTCAAAATCCTTATTTTCTAAGCTGAAGCAGTTGAGCTCTCTCACTTACCCTTACAAATCTAGGTCTTGCCTAGAAGTAGTCAAAAAAGCAAGACAGAGGCATCTTCATCAACCACAAAGTCTCATCAAAGTATTTTACTCCATCAAAGAGCCATTCACTTCTGATAGCCATGCTCTTCCTCTCTTAAAAGGCAGATTCTCTTTGTTTTTTTTTTTAACTAAATACGTTTTCTTCCTGCCACACTGCCTCATGATCCTATTAAAAGATATCAAGATGAGCACCAGCCATGAATTCACTTCCCTCCGCAGTACACTAACATGTTGCTTTAGTGAAAATAAACAAAACAAAAATTTAGAAATTAAACTAGGGCATTTGGATTCTTAGAAGGGGTAAAACTGCATGGTAGTGGCATACGGTGATGTCCTAGATTCAATTCTATGACTATTCAATGGCTGGAGTGGATCCTCATGGTCTACACAAATTCTTTAAGATCCCTGTGCTAGTTAGCACCCATGCAGTGGTCAGCTACATTCCCAAGGCACTGCCCATCTCCCACCATTGTTACAAGCCCCAACTCCATGCCTAGAAATTAGGCAAGTCCAGTACCCCACCATACAAACCAAGGGAGCTTCAGGTATTGCAACCTGGATCATAGCCATGGTCTTGGCTTCTCTCACGTTTCCCCTGGTTTTGGTCCTCACTTCCAGTTCTCCAAAATCTACCTGTGTCCTGACTCTTGCTGTGATTCTACTCTAAGTGCCATACACATCCCTTTCACCAATGACAGATTTTGCTTCCCTGGTTTTGACATTCAGCATTCTCTACTGCAGGGCTTCTCAACCTTGGCACTATTGGCGTTTGGGTCTGGGTAATGCTTTGCTGTGGCAACTGTCCTGTGCATTGTAAGATGTTAAGCAGCATCCCTGACCTCTGCCTACTAGATGCCAGTAACACCCCATCATTGTCAAATGTCTCCTGGGGCACAATGTGGCACCTGGTTGATAAACACTGATCTACTCAACTTGCACTTGTCATTTTGCGGCTATGAAAACCACCTCTCAACAGTAAAGCTCTCCAAAGGAAACCAGTGTGGATGAGGTGTTGGCTTCATCTGAGTTCTCCTGTGAACCTGGTAAAGTTCTAACTGTCCAATAAGTGCTCCATCAAGACTTGCCTGAAGAATTCTAAGCAGTTCAAATCCAAAGATTGGCCTTGTCTGGCTGGCCAAAGCCAAAACATATGATTAAACATTAATTTATCCAATTTTTAATATGCTAGCAAGACTCGGTGATTGAATTAACTTTTTCTTCTTTTACTCATATTTGGGGGCTTATACTCAACCTAACCACTGGGGAGCCAGTAGTATCCAGAGGACACAGTTGAAATGAGGCACAATTAGGAAAAACTAGGCTGTTTAATATCCATATTGAGTAGCTTTGCAAGTTACTTTCACAAACTTCCCTACAGACTTGGTTCTAACAGGACTGTTCAAGGCCAAGGATTTGTTTTTTTGGGTCTGGGGGAGTCATCTTTACAATTTTAATATTCCATTAGAATGCCTTGCCACTAGAAGGAGGGTCCATCTCAATCACATCAATAAATTGATCCCATCCTTTATAAAAATAAGCTTGGATAGAAAGGAAAATGAGAAGACTAAGGTAGTCTGGTAGAATACTAGAAGGAGACATCTTTTAAGGGGAGGACAAGAAAAGGCGTGAAAACAGAGAACATGGTCCTGCACGAGGCAACTGGCTTCAGTGCTACCCTACAGTTCTTATTTCCACTCAACGTCTGTTCTAAGGTGGCCACATTTACAAATGTTTACAACCCCACAGTGAGAAAACAAGGTGTATTAGTCCGTTTCATGCTGTTGATAAAGACATACCTGAGACTGGGAAGAAAACGAGGTTTAACTGGACTTACAGTTCCACATAGCTGGGGAGGCCTCAGAATCATGGCGGGAGGCGAAAATGGCAGCAGCAAGAGAAAATGAGGAAGAAGCAAAAGTGGAAACCCCTGATAAACCCATCAGATCTTGTGAGGCTTATTAATTATAAGGAGACTAGTACAGGAAAGACCAGCCCCCAAGATTCAATTATCTCCCCCTGAGTCCCTCCTACAACACGTGGGAATTCTGGAAGATGCAATTCAAGTTGAGAGTTGGATGGGGACACAGCCAAACCATATCACAAGGGAAAGAAGACAAGAAGCTATCCTGTCTCCAACAAACAATATGTTGTGTTTACATAGCTTTGAGTTTTTTCAGTTGCCCCAAGATTCTAGAAGGAAGAGAGCTCAGAAAGGAATTACAAGGGGTTTGTAGAGGAAACCTCTGGTTGGTGTTGTAAGAATTATTTTGTCTCCACAAATTAGAAAACTGCAAGGTTCTCATGCCCATACCTTCTTGAAATTCAAATGCACTTTTCATTCCTGAGGTGGAGAATTTGGGGTTTCTTGAGGAAAATTATTTTTTAATGAAAGCATGAGAAATTAACAGTTTTCAAACAAATTTATTACATATCTAAAGTTCATTCCAACTCCCACCCAGTTTTTTCATATAATTTCTGCTTTTATTTTAGATTCAGGAGGTACACGTGCGGGTTTGTTATGAGTATGTTGCATGACGCTGACGTTTGGGGTAAGAAACATCCTGTCACCTGGGTAGTGAGCAGAGTAAACAATAGTTCATTTTTCAACCCTTGCCCCCTCCTTCCTTCTCCTTCTAGGAGTCCCCAGTGTCTATTGTTATCATTCAAGATGGAGTATTTGTAAAGAATATAGAGTTTAGTTAGGAACTATTAGGTTGGTGCAAAAGTAGTTGCAGTTTTTGTCATTACTTCTTTTTTGAGACGGAGTCTTGCTCTGTCGCCAGGCTGGAGTGCAGTGGCATGATCTCAGCTCACTGCAACCTCTGCCTCCCCGGTAAAATCAATTCACCTGCTCAGCCTCCTGAGAAGCTGGGACTACAGGCACACACCACCACACCAGCTAATTTTTGTATTTTTAGTAGAGACGGGGTTTCTCCATGTTGGCCAGGATGGTCTCAATCTCTTGACCTCATGATCCACCTGCCTCAGCCTCCCAAAAGGGCTGGGATTACAGGCATGAGCCACTGTGCCCGGCATCTCCTTACTTTTAATGGCAAAACTGCAATTACTTTTGCACCAACCTAATAAAACTCAGAACACCACATTGACTCAAGACGCATGAGAAATGGCATGCTAGTCACCATTAAGCCTTTCAGAACAAGGGGAAAGGTCAGCAGGAGGATTGCTCAGCTAGTTCCAGGGCACGAATGCTGCCTTGGGAAGAAATATCTTGTTCTTTCAAAAAAAATGCATCAGCTTTGAAGATTTTCCTGTTTTGAAATCCTATCAGTTCTAAAAATCAAGATATTTCCTCTAGCTTATTTATGTTAGAAGAACATTCCCAATTGATATTTCTTTTACAAAGGCATTGAGCATCCTGGGATAGGGAGTTACTCCAAGCTGGTTGTTTGGGCACATGCTTTGCTATTTGCCTTTTTATTTCAGACCCTTGAAAAGAAACTTTGACTCCTTGTTCTGATTGCTGGGCTACACATTTAAGCTACCAATGGCAATGTAAATGACTGCTTATATTTTCAAAGATCCTGATTATTTCTTGTGCAATTATTAGTTATTATTGGAGACGAAATAAAATTAAGGTTTGTTTTCTCCTTTGCAGTGTTCTTTGTGCATCACACTTAAATTAGCATGCTCTAATTCAAATACATCATAAATTTTTATGGAGAGATTGGTTCACAGAGAGGTTTAAGAGTGTGTCTTCATTTTAAAGGGAAATGCTTACTTTAAAGTTTTATAGACATTGAGCTTCCTGCCTCTTTGGTAAGAAAATAACGCATTGTGAAATGAGTTTTTAAAATAAGCAACTGATTCTTCAACAGTTTTTTTTTTTCAGACTTATCTTTCCTGGTTATTTATGAGCCTGCAGTCATTCCAAGACACCATTATAAATAACTTGTAAAATCTGGTGACATTTTTCAGGGTCAAATGCGTAAATGTAAATAAAACACATCCTTGCCTCCGGCAGCCAATCTCCCATTCCTTAATGGAATAGAACCCAGGTGGCACATACCTATGATCATCAGGAACTCACCATTTTGTTGATTTAATCTTCCATTCAACTAATATTTATTGATGTCCTGTTATGTACTAGGTACGGAAGACACGGCAGTGAGCAAAACCAGTCATGTTCCTTGTCCTCATGGGGCTTACGGTGGGGAGAGAAAATTATAAGCAAAAAGAAAATACAAAGAAATACAACACAGAAAGCACAGGCATGAGGAAGGAGGGCATGGTTCTGGCAAGGCTGCTTGGCCGGAGCAACCAGACAGCAAAACAGGCTTGGCCAGGACACACATGGGCCTGTTATCCAGCTGGCTGATGGTAGAGCCACAAGTGCCTTCGCCTCCAGAATCATGGAGGTGGGTACTGAGCCATTTACCCTCTAGTGAAGCCCATCCTAAAATTAAGTGCTGTCTAACTAAACAAAGAGTTGTTTACTTTTTTCTGTAAAGAAAACAGAGGCTCCACCTGTTGCTCACTCTCCTACCCTCTCTCCTGTATTCTTTCCAATCATTAGTTAACCACTTTACTCAGCACACAATGTCTTAGAACCGCAGTAGAATCTTATTCTCCAGTGAGATTGGGGTAGAGTAACAGTTGATCACTTAAAATATTTTTAAATTAATAATTTTTTTTTGAGACGGAGTCTGTCGCCCTGGCTGGAATGCAGTGGTACAATCTCCCAGATCACTGCAACCTCCACCTCCCAAGTGTGAATGATTCTCCTGCCTCAGTCTCCTGAGTAGCTGGGATTCCAGGAATCCACCACCACGCCCAGCTAATTTTTGTATTTTTAGTAGAGACAGGGTTTCACCACGTTGGCCAGGTTGGTCTTGAACTCCTGACTTCAAATGATCCTCCTGCCTCAGCCTCTCAAAGTGTTGGGATTACAGGCATGAGCCACTGTGCCTGGCCTAAATTAATAACATTTTAAAATGGCAACTCATAATTGTATATATCTATGGGGTACAATATGAAGTTTTGATACATTTATTCAATATGAAGTGATTAGAACAAGATAATTAATATATCCATCACCTCAATTAATTATGTTTGTGGCAAGACATTTAAATTTACTCTCTCAGCAGTTCTGAAATATACAATTCATTTTCATTTAGTCATTATGTTATGCAATAAATCTCAAAAGCTTATTGCTCTTGTATGACTGAAACTTTGTACACTTGCACCAATATCTCTTCATTTCTTCTTCTCCTTCCCCCAGCCAGTCTCCAGTATCACCCTTCCACTCTCTACTTCTATGAATTTGATTTTTCAAAATTCCACCTATAAGTGATATGATGTGATATTTGTGTTTCCGAGCCTGACTTATTTCATTCAGCATGATGTCCTCCAGGTTCAAGTGCCACATTAAAACAATACATGTATGAAAAATATCATTTTGGCTGGGCGCAGTTGCTCACGCCTGTAATCCCAGCACTTTGGGAGGCCAAGGCGGGTGGATCACAAGATCAGGAGATCGAGACCATCCTGGCTAACACAGTGAAACTCCGTCTCTACTAAAAACATACAAAAAAATTAGCCAGGCGTGGCGGCGGGTGCCTGTAATCCCAGCTACTCGGGAATCTGAAACAGGAGAATGGAGTGAACCTGGGAGGCAGAGCTTGCAGTGAGCCAAGATCGCGCCACTGCACTCCAGCCTGAGCGACAGACTGAGACACCATCTCAAAAAAAAAAAAAAAAAAAAAAAATCATTTTACCTCAAGATACACACATGCAGGTTGGTTAGCCAGTGTTTGTAATGGAGAGGCAAGGACTTCTCTGTGAGTATGGACAACTAATTGTAGTACTGTCCAGTAGAACCCTCCAAGATAATGAAATGTTCTATACCTGTTGTAATACAGTCATCCCAAGCCATGTGTGGCTCTAGCTACACAGCATCCTTGTTATCTTCCCTGCATAGATCACATTCATATGCCTCCTCTCTGATTTCAGTTTTGGTCAGTTTAAAGGAAGTGAGAACATAAAGACAACTGTGATATATTCCAAGAACAGAATCCTCTTAAACTTTAATATTTTTTTTCTAATTTTTTTCCAGGTCTTTCACCACACCTAATCTGCTTATTGTTTCCTTTAGCAATTTGCATCTTTTGGGTATTTTGATACCTTCAGGGCCCATCTTCCCCTCCAACCCCTGCCTGGTTCCTTTCTTGAGATGGTTGGTTTCTTACCTGGACAGAGTGGAGGGTAGATGGGAACGAGTTCCAGTGGACAGTGTCTATGGAGTTTCCTTATTTTGAGTTCAGGAAGAGCCATGGAACCAGCACCTGAAAACCTGGAAGCAGAGATTGCTAATGACAGATTTGCAAAAACAGTGTGATCCGTGGTAGTACAAGGACTCCTGAGGTAAGAGACAGTATCAATCCTATCTGAGTATGTGTGGGATCCATGGGTCTTAGAGGCCATGAAGACACTGAACAGGTAAACTTAATCTTTTGCATCTGTGAAGCTAGAAGAGCACAAATACACTTTGGCACAGAGGGGCTCTTCTTAGGCCCTCAGCATGGGACTACTGTCCACCTTCTACCATATACCCTCCCCCTGCCTGCTATGGGAAAAATTCCTTTATCTTCTACCAGTCAGAGGTCAGCCTCCACTTGGGGTCCCATGACAAGCAGATCTCTGACTGTTTTTAACATAACATAGTAAGGGAAACTCAGCATCCAAACAGAGAAAGACCAACCCAAACAAACAAAACACCTGGCCAGTGAACTGAAGCTTCTAAAAACAACAAAGAATCAAGCAAATAAACAAGGACACTTAAGGAGAATCAAATGCATACACAAAAAGAATGTCTGGACCTCAGAGATATGATTTCTCCGTTGAATAGGGTTGCCAGAATTAAAGCAACTACATACAAACAACTACAAGACACCCCATTAAATTTGAATTTCACATAAATAGTAAATAATTTTAGTATATTATGTCCCATGCTATAGTCAACATACTTACACTAAAAATTTATTCAATGTTTGTTTGAGATTCACATTTAATTAGTTGTTCTGTACTTTATCTGGCAGCTCTTCCATTGAACAATTTGGTAGATGAGTTAAAGAGAGAATGGTCATTGGAGAGATATGAAGTAGTGACTAGAAATACATTGGAAAAAATTCTCACCATATGGATCAAGCAAACTGGTGGACAAATAAGAGGAAAGATGAGACTTGGGGCTGGATCCAGGAGACCTACCATGAGCAATGATATGAATTTCAGGAAAAAAGGAAACAAAGGAGAGGGAATAAGTGTAATACAAAAAATTATTCCTAAACTGAAGAGACCCTGGAGTCTAGAGATTGAAATGACTCCCAGAGTTCTAGACTTGATTGATAAAGGAAAACACTCACTTGGGCATGTCCTGGTAAGATTCCTGAAAGTTTAAAACAAAAACAGAACAAAATGCTGACAAGCTAATAAATAGAAAGTACACATTATCTGCAAAGGGGAAAATTGGCATCTGACTTCTTATTGTCAACATTGGAAGCCAGTAGACAATGGAAATGACATTTGCCAATAGCTAAGCTGAAAACAACTTATGATCCTCTACTTATTCAAAATGGTATTCACCCAGCAGGGCAAAAGAAGGAAACTGTTAACACACAAGAACGTGAAGAGTATATCACCAGCAATTCCCATCTGAAGAAAATAATCAAGCAAAGATCTTCAAAAGAGAGAGTTAGATTGAGACTTCAAGATATAGGGAGATGAGAGGAAACACAACACTGATGAAAAACGAACCCAATATAGACAGGTTAAGTGGATATTCATGGCTACTGGGGGTTATGTAGTGTAAATGCTACATAAGTCCTTTGGAAACAGGAGGGACGTACAGCAAGGAAAATTCCAGTAATCATCCGGGACTAAAATCCTAGAGAATTCCTGGAAAACCTAGGAGTTATAGGTGGAAAGCGAGAAGAGTCATAAAAATGTTCCAAGGATCTCACCTTAGAGAGTGGGAAGGGGTGATGAGGAGAAAAGAGGGAAAGGAATCACTTTAGAAGTCTCATCTCCTACAGGGTCAAGGTACACAGGAAGAAGAAGACCATGGTGGAGGAATAATGTGCCTTTCTGGAGGAAACACTGAAATCTCCCTTGCAAAAAAAAAAAAAAAAAAAGTACATAGATGTCTAATGAGCATAAGAAAAGAGAATGGAACGAAAATTTCAATAAAACATCTAAATTAACAAGGAGAAAACAAGGAAAATAGAATGGATAGCAATCTAATGAAATCAGAAAAAAATGAGGAAAAAACAAATAGAAATTGATAATTAAAATAATTATGAATGTAAATTTTAAAGTAATGTAAAATGTAAGATTAAGCATATTAGTCTTTATGCTAAAGAAAAGTTAAAAATAAAGGGATGGACAAGCAGACACCAGGAAAACACAGTGAAAAACAAAGGAGGAAAGGAAGCAATATTACCAGAAAAGACGGAATTTAAGGCTAAAAGCACTAAGCACTAAAACAGGGACTCTATCACGAACACAGTGATCCATATAGATTCTTGTTTTTGTGACCCTAACTACAGAAGTGAAGGAAAGAGACATGCTCTTGGTACATATGAGAGCTCAAGGAATGAGAATGGCAAGCAGAGCCCAGGGACAAAATGTCAGAAGGAAGGTGAACAGTTAGAAATTAAAAATGACATCAGCACAATGGCGGAATCAGAGCTTTCTACCATCATCACGCCTCACTCCACAGAAGCATTAACTTTAATAATTACCTGTAACAGAAGTATCTTTGGGAAGAGTCCAGTAGAAAAGTTTCAGCACACTATTGGCACAACAACTCTGAGGCTAGGTGCACTGAAGAGGGTAGCAAGAACAGTTAACACTATCCATGGCCTCTGTCCTCCAAGACAGCACAGCTCAGTGACAAAAAGGGGTTGTCCACTTTGATCACAGTTTCTCCCACGGGAGAAAGCGAGAGCATAGTGGTGAATGTCCAGCTTCCCCAGCCATGCAGGACACAGTTCATGAAGACCACTTCTTTCTCATCTCGGCCAGAATACTGAGGTGAACTGTATGGCTCAGTGGTTGGGAGCACATGTTCCTATGAAGAGAGGATGCAGATCCAAAGACTCCATCAGGAAACCTGTCCATGAGCCACTTGGGATGCCTTGCTCGTGGACCCCTCCCAACTGACCCACAGGCACCCCAAACACTGCTTACCCTCAACCCCATCTTCCCCAGACAGTCTCCCAAGCATGCCCCTGTGGACAGCACTGCAAGCATCTTACAAAAAGAGCCAGTTCAATTTTGTGGGATTGGAGGAATGTACACAATTTGAGGGTTTCAAGACACCATTCTAGGAAAAACAAACAGGAGACTCTGAGCACCTGGCCTGGCTTTGCAGAGGCAAGAGCAGGTATACAACCTTAAGAAATCCCCTTAGAGGGGCTGGGCGCAGTGGCTCACACCTGTAATCCCAGCACTTTGGGAGGCCATGGCATATGGATCACTTGAGGTTAGGAGTGTTCAAGACCAGCTTGGCCAAAATGGTGAAACCCCATATCTACTAAAAATACAAAAGTTAGCTGGCTGTGGTGGCACATGCCTGTAGTCCCAGCTATTTGGGAGGCTGAGGTAGAAGAACTGCTTGAACCCAGGAGGGAGAGCTTGCAGTGAGCCAAGTTCACACAACTGCACTCCAGCCTGGGCAAAGAAGAAGGAGAAGGAGGAGAAGGGGAAGAGAAATCCCCTTAGAGGGAACAAGAGGTGTACAGTGGGTGTATCCATAGAAAGCATCTAAGAGAGCCTTGAAATTCTCAGCTGGGCTGTTTGTACCCTTGTACAAGGCTTTAGGACAACATAGGTTCATGTTTTCAAAATATATAAAACCAATATAATTTTAACTATTTCAGCCAGTAGAAAAAGATAGAAAACTCTTTGATTCATTTTAGGAGTCCAACGTCACATTTAACACCAAAACCCAACAAAGGTTTTAAAAATTAAACATAGAACAAGATTTATCTAGAAAAACAAACCCCTTTGTTTTTGTACTCATATTCCATTAGAGTGTCTAATGTTTCATTAAATTATATGAATATAATAAAAATTCAATCAGTCTAAAAAGGATTAGGAACAAACATAACTGACTCTTGATGAGTATATTACACAATTATTGCCAAAATAGCACTGCACAACAAATCACCCCAAAACTCAAAGTTTCTACAACCACAAATATTTATTCTCATGTTCTTGGGTCTACATGTCCACTGCAGTTTGGCTTGTCTAGGCTGGGCCGAGAGTGGCTTTGCTTTAAGCTGTAGGTCAGCTGGGCTGGATTTCCTGCTGTAAGTTTCATTCATATCTTTACCACTTGTCTCTCATTCTTCTTGGACCAGTGGCTTCTCAGGGCTTTTTCTTTCCATGGGAGTAACAGAAGTGCAAAAGCCAAGCTAAGTCACACAAGCAGATTTAAGGCCTCTCTCCCCCTCAAGTCTGCTAGCCTTCCTTTGGCCAAAGCAAGTCACATGGCCAAGCCAAACTCCAAGATGCAGAAAGGTGTATTCCAACCACAGGCGGAGCAAGTGTATTGAATGATGGTCCCAACCACCACAATAAGTCTACAACTCAACTAATCGAAGCTGTAAACATAAAACTCAACTGTTGAAAGCCCTAGTATGTAAGTTAAAGGAAAAAAAAAAACTAGCTTATTAGCCCCAAATGTTTATCATACTGAGGACAGACAGAATGAACAAAGATTGTGAAGACTGTAAATTGCTTAAGTGAACAGGGCTATAAGGGCTGCTGAAACACTGCATATTTGGTTGGAGTGTTTCTTCCTCATATATCACTAATTTTCAAAACAGTTATAGATTCTTATATCTTAAAATGGAATATGGGTATTCATTAAGTATAATTGTGTAAGCAATGGCCACTTCGTAATGTAAATCACCATGTCTGCCTCCCTTTAAACTGTAAGCTCCTTAAAGATAGAGACCATATCCTTTCAACTCTACGTCCTCAGCACCTAGCATTGTGCCTGGTACATAACAGGCACTTCATCAGTTCTTGAGTGAGTGAACAATGAGCCTCCTCGGTCTATCCCAGGGCTGTGATTGGCATTAAGGCTCCTGACTCCACTTGGATGGCCCTGCCTTTGGAAACTGCCTCCCCAATCCAGATTTGAGTTTTTGGGAGTTTCCAGTTCTATACAGAATGGCTGTCTCTCCAGGGCCTTAAATCCTGACTCTTAAGACATCTCCTCTTAGATTTAAATCTGTTAAACCCCCAGACCTGTTGTTTCTTTTAGCAAGACAGAGTGAGGCTCACTGACTTTTCTTCTGGCCTCATTTCCTCTTCTGATGAATCTGCCTTTCCCTTATCTCTGTCAATTCAATTCAACAGTCACTGAGCACCTAATACATGCCTGACTCTTCCCTGGGAAACATGAAGATGGCACAACCAACATCTGTTTCCAAAGAAGTTACATCCTTTTATGAGAAATCATTCCTTCAACTTCTAAATAAAATGTCTCCGTTTACATTTGCAACCCTGATTTTCCAGCTATACTTGTTTATTAGGCAGCAAAGATTTCCCAAAACTAACTTCTTAGTGGTTGTGTAACTGACATTCCTTTCTTCTAAAATAGTTCTAATAGAAATATAATGCATACCACAAATGTGATTTTTAAATTTCAGTAGCCAAGATAAAAAAAGTAAAAAGAAACAGGAGAAATTAAACTTAATAATATAGTTTATTGAACCCAGTGTATCTGAAGTGTTATCTTTTAGTATATAATCAATATGAAATAATTTTTTCCAGCCTCTATATTCAAGATCATCGATAGGAAATGATATAGTTCACATTTTTTTCATACTAAGTCTTTGAAGTCTGATGTGTATTTTATGTTTCTAGCATATCTCAATTTGGACTACCTACATTTCAAGTGCTCAGAAACCACATGTGGCTACCATACTAGGCAGCATAGTTATAAAAAATCGGTGTGTTCCTACAGAGCTGTGTTGAAGAGTTGCTCCCACTCAAACTTACTGACATGGCTATTGTTTCAAATGTACATGTCTTCATGTTAACTCTGTCACAGAGGTTTGGGTAAAGTTTTCTGATTTATTAATAATAATTTCCTGAGAGCCTTGTATGGTAGATGTTTTAAATAAGTTATTTCATCTAAACCTAACTTAAAAGTAGATATAATTATTCTCATTTACAGATGGTAAAATGGAGACACACAGAGGCAAAAACTTGCCTAATGTCAGACAGCTAGAACATACCTAGCTTAAAAGCTTGTATTCTTTCCTCCACAGCAGGGTTCAGCAATTGTTTTCTGTAAAGGGCCAGCTAGCCCCTAGTTTAGCCTTTGTGGGCCACGCATTCATTGTGACAACCTCTCAACTCTGCTATTGTGGTGAGAAAGCAGCCACAGACAATATGTGAACAGATGGGTGTAGCGTGTTCCAATAAAACTTTATCTACAAAAGCTGGCAGCAGGCTGGATTCAGGCCTTGGGCTATTGTTTGTCAACCCTGATCTACAGCATATCTTTATTTAACTCTAGCATTTCTCAAGACACTTTGAAAATGATTATTCTGGACAACCCAACAGTCATCATTGTATGCATAAATCTCAGAATGAGATGACAAAGGCATAAATTTTGAGACAGCTCAGATAAATAAAAAAACTCACTGAAGTCCATTCTTTTAAATAGTATCTTACCTAATCCTTGAGGGATGCTGTGTCTTCCTATCCTCAGACCTCACCAGCAGGTGTTAGATTCTCATACCTTCACCCTGTGGTCTACACTGAGTGCTCAGTTTGTACCTATTCCATCACACATGTTCAACGCATCCTCATTCTGAGTGTTCTGGCCTCTCAGTTATCCAAAGGAACAACTACCCAGAAGAACTGAAGGTCCGCCTCTGAGAGTCAAACTATAAATCAAGATACAGGAACTGGAGCAAAGATCTATGAATTCATCTTAAAGACCCACAATGACTGACAGGCTCTAACACTAAAATATGCCCGACTTGTTGGCAGGATGGATGGATGATTGAAAGATGATAAATCAATTATGATAGATTGTTGGTAGATAGATGGTTGATAGATGATTGATAATCAATAGATGATAGATCAATTGATGATATATGGTTGGTAGATAGTGCATAGATGATAGATAGAGAGATTAGATTAGATTAGATAGATAGATGAAAGAGAATATTTAACACTAAACGCAACGAGTGCTCAGCAACAGAGAGAAGAGAGCCACAGGGCAGTATTGGAGCTTTCCATCTCAGTGTCATCTAAGGAGCAGGCTGCCCTTTCAACTATCACAAAAATCTCTGCTGTGAGGCTAGACACAGCAGATCTAAGCAGTAAACTTCCAGTCATACAACCAGCTTCACTTTATTCTCATTCCCAGTCATCTTCTGATTATGCTTTGGTTTCCCATGAAGTTTTTTTGAACAAAAGAATGTCCTAATCAAGCCTTGGCAGCTGCCTTATCTCCCCAACATGTTTCTTATTATAAACCAATAAACGAGTATCTGTTCGACGCTTTGGTCTCCGACAGCCTTGTTCATATGGCCTGTGATCCTAGGTCAAGCTATCTCCGGTACAAACTCTCACTTCTTAGTCTGCAAAGATGAAGGAGAGATCCTATGGGGACTTGAAGAAATTTACCAACGTCAATGAAGAACACTTCAGTGGCCTAGCTGTTTATTTCCAGAAGGAGAGTTTTTTGGTTTCTGTATACTTTCCTTGATCTGAGAACAACTTTAGAAGCAAGAGAAAAACAAAACAAAAACCCTGTTTCTTTTCGAAGCCCCCATTTTTCTCTGCCTCTGTTCTTGGAAGACTCTAGCAAAACACTTTTCTAGAGTAGTCCTAAAAATGGGTCCACCTGCCCCCTGGTGGCAGACATAAATGGATCCCCACAGGCTTACAAACCCTCCTTCCTGAACTTTCCCTGCCAGGGGAATTGTTTTCTACCCTCCTCAGCATTGGGGGGCTCATTTACTTGAATAAGATGAGCACTGGTTCCCTCAAAGAAGGCCTTGGGCTTCCTGACCTGACTTAGAGGGCCTGGCTTATCTGAGATCTGCACTGAGAGCAAGCATGGGCCTTACAAAGAACCAGGAAAGTGAGAGGCTGGAATGCCTTGAGAAAAGAATGAAAGGATCTGGAGTCCACTGAGAAAAGCATCTGGAATACACTTCTCAAATTTACCAGAAAAAAACACATGGTCTCAGGGCAAGAATTTGGAGAAGAATGATAATCACGATAGACTGCGTTACAATGGTATAATGACTCACTGGGACCTTTACCAGTCCTACAATACACATTATCTTTATACTTCCATATCTGTGCTGATTACCTCCCATTCATCCCTCTGGGTCCAGCTTCTGTGCCTTTTTCTGTCCCATGAGGCTGACCTGAGTGGATTACATCAATGGGCTCTCTTGCCCTCTTGCTTCCTGTTGGGTACAGCCAACGAAAGTGACCAGCAGAAATCAGAGGGTAGGAGGAGAATGAATCTGGGCAGTTGTCGTCTGGGCTGTCCCCCTGTGGAAGGCAGCCCTGTATATACAACTACCCTCTCTGTGTTCCTACAATGGCTTCCTCACCTCGCCCATTCAGGCCTGGGATGGTAATGCTCCAGGTTGCCACCATCCCCACTTTGGTTCCCTTAAACTCTTCCCATACCTCTATAGGTAGTCACTTTATTGATCTCTCCTCAAATTATCCAGATCACATGTGTCATCTCTTTCCCACCAGGACCCTGACCATATGCCTCTCTGCCGGAATGTCCCTCTCTGGTCACCCGTCCCTCATTAACTCTGATACTTCAAGGAGGAGCATAAACATTACCTCCTCTGTAAGCAAGTATGGTAAGGAAGAAAGAGTGTTTACTGCTTCCTACAGATGGGGGACTATGCCCCGTCTCTGCTCTGAGACCAGGGACAAGTTCTATTCTCTGAAAATGGGGGTGAGGGCACTCACCGGCAGGCTGTCTACGGGAGTATGTGTTGTGTAAATATTGTTCCCATCCCCATGACATTGGCAATGATCATGCATTTCTTTGCTCCCATAGCATTTTTAACAGCTTAATTGAGGTGTCATTCATGTACCATGCAGTTCACTCATTTAAAGTGCATAACTTAATGGCTTTTAGAATATTCAGAGTTCAGCATCTATCACCACAATCAATTTAAGAACATTTCATTACTCCAAAATGAAATCCTATTTCCCTTAGCTGTCACCCTCCCATTCTTTCTCCCTCACTTTACTGTCAGCCCTAAGCAGCCACCGATCTACTTTTTGTTTCTATAGATTTATCTGTTCTGGACATCTCATATAAATGGAATCATGCAGCATATAATCTTTGCAACTGGCTTCTTTCACTTAACCATGTGTTCAAGGTTCATTCGTGTCATACCATGTATTAGTACTTTGTTCCTCTTTATTGCCAAGTATCTTCCATTGCATGGATATACCACATTTTGTTCTACTCATCAGTTGATGGACAATTGGGTTGTTTCAACTTTTTGGCTATCATGAAATTGCTTCTCTGAACATTCGTGTATCCCACAGCACTTTGTAGAGACCTAAAGTGGAGCTCCTCCTACACTGTGTTATATCACTTGCTGACATGTCCGCTCTTTGTCCTGTTCCCCACTCACTCAACAGACAGTAAGTTGAGTCTGGGCAGTGTGCATGCAGGGACCCCTTCTGGTATGCACAAGACCTAGTACAGTGCCTGCCACATAACAGACATTCCATATTGTCTATGAAATAGTGAATCCATTCATTCCACCATCTTTGACAGCATCAAAAATATCCATGGCCAGGCCAGGTGTGGTGGCTCACGCCTATAATCCAGCACTTTAGGAGGCCAAGACGGGTGGATCACTTGAGGCCAGGAGTTCTAGACCAGCCTGTCCAACATGGTGAAATGGCATCTTAACTAAAAATACACCAATTAGCCAGATGTGGTGGTGCACACCTATAATCCCAGCTACTTTGGAGGCTGAGGCAGGAGAATCACTTGAACCCAACAGGTGGAAGCTGCAGTGTGCCAAGATCACGCCACTACACTCCAGCTTGGGTGACAGAGCGAGACCTTGTCTGAAAAAAATGAAATAAATTAAAATCCATGGCCGTATCTGCATTTGACATTTGAAGAGGCAATGGGAAAAAATTCTCTAGCTTGACATTTCCTTCAGCCTTCTATAAGTCACAACCTCAGTAATCTCACAATCATGTTTTAAAAGCCATTGGCCTCACAGTTTCTCATTACCCAAAATGCAGCTCTACTTACAAAGGCCTTTAATCTTTGCTAGTGTGTTTGGATGTTTGGGATATTTTGTTAAACATTTGCTATGCAAGACACTATAGACAAAGCCACTATGAACTTCAGATACAGAAGAGGGTATCTGTCAGCCTCTGTATCCCTTAGAATTAGAAACAATACTAATTACTCTCCAACACTAGATCTTGATATATCATTGTATATTCAAGAAGTAGAAAATAAAAATTAATGTAGAATCTGATGGGCCACATGGATCAAGACCAAAAAAAATACAAAAAGACCAAAAAGTATATCCTCTTAAGATGGGAAGATATTGTTTCTGATTAAATATTACATATGGAAAATGGACTTTGTATGAGGTTCTGTATATGATGATGCACATCATATTTAGATTATTTCGAATGTAATACTGCTGTGATTGAAACAGAATTCCTGAATCCAAATTAGACAAATGTCAGTTAAAAAAAATAAAGATATCTCGGAAAAAGATTTAAGCCTCTGGATCAGATAAAGAATGTAAATGTAAATGAAAAAGAGAGATGGGTAGAAAGTGGGGTGGCATTTGGGAAGAGGTGTTGGAGCTGGCAAATAATAAACTCATTTTTGGAAGGATAAGGGAGATATATTGAATCTGTACACTTGAGAGCACCTCAGTGTGCTATCATCCTGCCATCTTTTTCTGTCTTTATGCTTATGAATCTGCAAATATGAAACCATCCATGCTGACTAACTCTCTTGCTTAGAATCTGTGCTGTGTGAAGAAAATACAAGACAAGATGAAATTGTTTGTCTGACAATTTCTGAACATTGACTGCTGATGTCAAGTGTTGAGACAGCAATCAATTGATCTTCCTGTTTCTTCATACAACCAAAGATGATGGAGTCTACCTGAAGATGCCATAACGAGAAATTAAGAGAGACTACAGAACTTTCTGAAGTTGAAGAGAAAGGAGAAAAGTGCTAAGAATGGTTCAAAGAAGATTTTCTTGTAAAATAATTTTACAATAAAGGATCACTTAGCCAGAATGTCTATGATCTGATCTCTTTCAGAATAATATATTTCCAGTTTTATATATGTTAACCTCAAGCAAGCAGAATGGTTTAAAAAAAAAAAAAAGCATCATAGAACATTATAGAGGACCTACAAAATATAAAAAAATATATTAGCGTTTTGTCTTGATTTTTCTTGAGACAGTCTCACTCTGTTGCCCAGGCTGGAGTGCAGTGCTGCAATCTCGGTTCACTGCAACCTCTGCCTCCTGGGTTCAAGCGATTTTCCTGCCTCAGCCTCCCAAGTAGCTGAGACTACAGGCATGCACCACCACACCTGGCTAATTTTTGTATTTTTAGTAGAGATGGGGTTTCTCCATGTTGGCCAGGCTGGTCTCGAACTCCTGACCTCAAGTGAACCACCCACCTCCACCTCCTAAAGCACTGGGATTACAGGCGTGAGCCACCGCGCCTGGCCAAAATTATATTAGTAAAGGCATATATATCCTACAAGAGTTTTATCTAACATAAATGTATCATGCAAACTAACTGAAGAATGTATCAAATATAAGTCATCACTTGCACCCATAAAAAATCTGGACTAACTTAAAAATGGGAAAAATATATCTAAATATTTAGCAACAGAAACACAGCAAATATATTTTACTTATCAAGTCTCAAACACAAAGAGAATTTGCTTGCACTTATTTCCTTTAAAGATAATACACACATAAAAATGATAAATGACTTTTTTAAATGAAGTTTTTATTTTCCAGGAAATCTTTGTTGATCTGAAGAGACAGGATTTCATGTAATGGCAGCACAGAAACTGAAGAATGAAAGGGTGCCACAGCGTTGATGAAATTTTTTTTTTTTTTTTTTGCTCTGCTTTTCTTTTTCAGGTTTCTCTTCCAGCTCCTACATCTGAGCCATCTCCTGTTCAGTAATCAGTAATAAATGACATTTGTTCCATAAAACATATGAGCTTTCCACGGTATAAAATAGCATCAGGTAAAGGCATCCTTCATCCATCTATTACAACTCTCACCATCACTGATACGGCCCAGTGGAGCTCACCATCACCATGGACCATTCATTTCAGGAAATTATTCTTCAATTATTATAATAAATGATTTTTAAATCTAGACAATGGTTTTTATAAAGGACATAATACGTATATAACAATTCCATCATATACTTTTATATTTAGACTCCCAGATAAATGATCTTCTACTAAACTTCATGAAATAGGAGTTCAGAAAAGATCTACCTCTTACGTTCAGCAGGATATGAGAGATTTAATTTTTATGAAATAAGAACAATCTGACAAACTGTCAAGCCATTAAAAAACTAAAATTTAAAAAAGTCATATAAGAAAAGGTAAAAGAAAGACTTAAAGGGGCCAAAACCTGATTAAATGATGCAGAGAATTAATTTAAGAAATATTAACAGAATTTTTAAAAATCGATTTTAAAACAATATTGAATAAAAGTAAAACAGAAATATATTAACAGAAGTTGGCAGATAAATTGGATAGATCATAAAGATTCAACAAATGAATGTTTCTGCAGAGAAAAAGAGCAAATAGCTCAAACCAATAATTAAAAGTGTAATAAGAGAAAATGTATACAAATTAAGCATTTTTAATTTTTATAATTATGAGATAATCAACCATATTTCAGACAAAATTGACAAGTGAACATCCATGCCAAAGCATATAATGCTCAATTTTTCCAAAGCATATTATGCTCAATTTTTCTAAGGAAAATAAAGAATGTAAAAGTATCCTTTAGAGTAGACAATCCAGAAGTCAGGATAAAAGTTGAACTTCTTGAAATTGCTGTCCACTCTGATGGCTTTTATTTCTTTTCTCCACCTTAGTCTTCAACTACCTCATTGTGACTTCCACTTTTTCCACTGAAACTGTTCTCACCAAGTAAATCAGAGCCTTCTTGCAACTAAATCTAAAGAACACTTTTAACCTTTGTCTTGTTTGAACTTGTTTGACTTGTTTATCTGCAACATGTGATACCATTGACTACTCTTTTTGAAAAATACACTTTTCCCTGGAGAAAGAGCAGCCATACTTTCCTGGTTTCCTTCCCATCTTTTCTAAATATTTTTACTTATTCTCCTTTCTTGGATCCTCCTTTGTTCCATCCTTAACATTAGACAATCTTGCAGGTTCTGTCCTTGTTCTTGACTCTACACAGTTTCTGTATGCAACTCCATCTTCTTCCTCAGCTTCCACGGCCCTTCATATGCCAACAACTTCCAACTCCTATCTCCCAGCTCAGTCCTGTCCCAGGAACTCCAGATCCATATGTTGTATTTCCTGATATGACTAGACCTCACCTCCAAACTTTTCCCCTTCTTCTCCCATACTTGTCCCTGTGCCATTATCCCCTATTTCAATAAATGGCACGATTATCTGTTTAGTTGTTCAAGCCAAAAAATCTCAGTTATTGTTGACTCTTCTCTCTTTCTCTTGCAAACACTCAAAAATCTAGTCCTGTTGATTCAACATGTTAAGGATTTTCCACATCTGTGTATTTCTCTGCATCCTCACTACTGTCACACTGTTACCTTTCTCTTTCAAGCCACCATTGTCTTTTTTTTTTTTTTTTTTTGAGATGGAGTCTCAGTCTATCACCCAGGCTGGAGTGCAGTGGCACGATCTCGGCTCACTGCAACCTCTCCTTCCCGGGTCCAAGCGATTCTCCTGCCTCAGCCTCCCAAGTAGCTGGGACTACAGGCACATGCCACCACACCTGGCTAGTTTTTGTATTTTTAGTAGAGACGGCGTTTCACCATGTTGGCCAAGCTGGTCTTGAGTTCCTGACCTCAAGTGGTCCACCCGCCTCCGCCTCTCAAAGTGCTGGGATTACAGGCGTAAGCCACCGCGCCCGGTCCACAACTGTCTTTCAGCTGGGCTCCTGTAGTAGCCTCCAATCTGGCCTCCTAGCCACGAATCTTGTGTCTCACCCCCAAATCCATTTACTCTGCAACCAGAAAGATCTTTCTAAAATAGAAAGCTGGTCATGTACTTACCCATGCTAACTACCCATAGCTATTTAAAACTTTTCATTTTGGCTTTTCTTTTGTAGAAGATCTTAAAACTCACATGATCTTATAGAACCCTCCTTTCTGCATACTCTAAGTATCACTCTCCTGTTTGCTTGATGTCCTCCAGTATTCCTTGATGTGGCACCTGCTTCTCAATCATTGCATTGACATGTAATTTTCGTTTTGTCTATGTGTTTTTCTTTCTCTCCCACTTTCCATCTCTCAATCTAGCCAACGTTGATTCATCATTAAAATTTCCTCTTTTGCGTTATCACTTTCTCAGGAAGACTTCTCTTTCCTTCTTAGGCAGATTAAATTATTCTAACAGTATATCCACCATAGCCCTCTTAACCTCGTTAACATTCATCATATTCTTTTTTTTTTTTTTTTAAGAGATAGGGTCTCACTCTGTCACCTAGGCCAGAGTCCAGTGGTGCAACCATAGCTCCCTATAACTGCCAACTGCTGGGCTCAAGTGATCCTCCCTTCCCAGTCTCCCAAATAGCTGGGACCACAGGCACACACACTGCACCCAGCAAATTAATTTTTTTAGATATAGGGTGTCACTATGTTGCTCAGGCTGTTCTTGAACTCCTAGCCTCAAGCAATCCTACCACCTCAGCCTCCCAAAGCACTGGGATTAGAGGTGACAGCCACCACACCTAGCCCTACTCTTAATTAATATTTAATTAATCAGTCATCCACTCACTAAAGTCATTGACTCAGAGCATTAGAAGGGCTTAAGCTATTACCTTTCTTTTTTTGTTTTGAGACTGAGTTTTGCTCTTGTTGCAGAGGCTGGAGTGCAATGGCACCATCTCAGCTCACTGCAACCTCCACCTCCCCGAGTCAAACAATTCTCCTGCCTCAGCCTCCCAAGTAGCTGGGATTACAGGTGTGCACCACCATGCTGAGTCAATTTTGTATATTTTTAGTAGAGACAGGGTTTCACCATGTTGGTTAGGCTGGTCTTGAACTCCTGACCTCAGGTGATCCACCCACCTTGGCCTCATCTATATTTTAAAGATCATTTTGCACTGCCTGGAGACTGTGGATGGGACTATACACTTAGAAGCCAAGCTGTACTAGGAACCGTTTTGGGACTCAAATCCCAAGGTGCCCCCCAGCTTCAGAACTGATATGTCTCATCTATGAATACTCAGGTGAGCAGACACAGGAGGCTAAGGGCAGTTCTCCAAAATTACCCCTTCAATACAATTACTCAATCACTCAAGATAAGGACGTGAAAGAAAGGGAGACTTATGCGAAAAAAGTTGTGGCCAAGAAAATTCTGGCCTTGAATATTCTTATGGGAAAACAATGAAATCTTTTCCATAATACAGGCTTATTCCATCAAAATACGAGGAAATTTTGAGGAATATATCTCATGTAGGGATGTGTTAGTCTACTAAATTGTTAAAAATTGGGCAAACTAGAGAACTAAAATAAGAAGATAACTAATGTTTTAATGTCTAAGAATACAGTACCAAAAATTAAAATCATAGTGGAAGCAAAGTTTAAAAGTGTTTATGATGCAGCAGAGAATGAAATGAGTAGAGTAGACAACAAAGATAAGAGAATGGCTGGGCGCAGTGTGGCTCACGCCTGTAATCCCATCACTTTGGGAGGCCCAGGTGGGCAAATCACCTTAGGTCAGGGTTCAAGACCAGCCTGACCAACATGGCAAAACCCTGTCTCTACTAAACATACAAAACTTAGCCAGTTGTGGTGGCATGTGCCTGTAATCCCAGCTACTCGGGTGGCTGAGGCAGGAGAATTGCTTGAACCCAGGAGGCGGAGGTTGCAGTGAGCCAAGATCACACCACTGCGCTCCAGCCTGGGCAACACAGTGAGACACTGTCTCAAAAAAAAAAAAAAAAAAAAAAAAAAAGAATGATTGTACTAAAAGCAATAATAATAGATATTACAAAAGAAAATTTTATAGACTTAATAAACCATTTAATATTGTAGGTTGGCCAGGCATAGTGGCTCCCACCTGAAATTCCAGTGCATTGGGAGGTGAAGGCAGGAAGACTGCTTGGGGCCAGCAGTTCAAGATCAGCCTGGGCAACATAGTGAGACTCTGTCTTCGCAAAAAAACAGAAAAAAAAAATTTAATTAGCCAGAGATAGTGGCACATGCCTGTGGTTGTAGCTACTCAGGATGCTGAGGTGGGAGGATCACTTGAGTCGGGGAGTTCAAGGTTGCAATGAGGTATGGCTTGTGCCACTGCACTCCAGCCTGGGCAACGGAGGAAGACCCTGTCCCTAAAAAATAAAATAAGATAAAATAAATTTTTAGATTGGAAGCGTTGACCATATCCTTAGACAATTTATTGAGTAGAACACATCAGGACATCGAATTGAAGAATGGGGGGAAATTCTACAAGAATACTAGCAGAACAAAAGTATTACCTTCAAAGCAATTAAAATCATGTTTGTCTCATGTTCAATAATAAATTCTAAAAGTCAGTAGAGAAATTTTTTTAAATGTACAAAATGGGAATACTATACCATACCAAACTTACTTATGTTTAAAAGCAACAGAAATATATTCTCATTTTCAAAGATCTGAGAAAAATTTCCATCTAATTATACTATTTTAAGAAGAGTGCTTTAAAAAAGACCCTCCTGGTTGGGCATGATGGTTCACGCCTCTGATCCCAGCACTTTGGAAAGTCAAGGCAAGAGGATTGCTTGAGTCCAAGAATTTGAGACCAACCTGGGCAACATGGCGAAACTCCATCTCTACAAAAAAATACAAAAATTAGCCAGGCATGGTGGCACGTGCCTGTAATCCCAGCTACTCCGGAGGCTGAGGTGGGAGGATCCCTTGAGCCCAGGAGGTCAGAGGTTGCACAGTGAGCTGGGATCGCTCCACTGCACTCCAGCCTGGGTGATGGAGCCAGACCCTGTCTCAAAAAAAACTTCTCCTGAAAACTCTATACATAGTTTTATAGTATTATATATATATACACTAAAAGAATAAATAACAAAAAAAGACTGATATTGACTATGTCTATATTGTTTAGCTGTAACTTCAGCTAAAGATATACAAAGGGGTTAACCACTAATGGGAAAAGTGTTATATTTATTGTCTATTTTATGTATTTAAATAATCAACACCTAAAAAAATAATGAAAGCCCCTAAAAATCCGGGAATATAGGAAGGATTTGGCTTTGTTTCTTTTAAATTCAAAGTTAGTGTTTTTACACTCTCTTGTAATGAAAGATTAAACAGTATTACCCAGTTTCACTTTAAGCCTTGTTGAAGTAATTGGTAGCAGACTTGCCCTCCCATAATAAATAGGAAACTGGAAAAGAAAATTGAACAGCTGGATACAGACATTAGACTACAGGCAGTGTGAGGCTGTGATTTCTGTGGGAAGGAAAACACATGACTCCCCTACAATCACCTGGCTTTCTGTCTGAAGGCAATTCTAGACTCCAGCACAGAGAGAGGGAGAGCAAGGCGGTCCTGCTGAGCTGAGGAGAGAGATGAGATTTCGGGGACGCTAAGACAGCTGTAACTTGAAAGACTATATTGGAAAAGAGGAAGTTACACAGAGAAAGAGCTAAACAAATCTTCATAAGAATGCCAGCTACTTTGGAAGCTGAAACAAGAGAATCACTTGAGCCCAGCTACGCAAATCCAGCCTGGGCAACATAGTAAGACACCATCTCTTTTAGAAAAGCACACACACACACACACACACAAAACCTTCATAAGAGTCTCATTGTGTACACTGATGAGTATTAAGCTCTGCATGTGTAGGGTGAAACTAGGAAACTTAAGTTCACTTATTCCTCAAATTGGAAGATTTTCAAGTTCCAATCACCAGAATGACAGACTTTGTAGAACTTCTGTATCTTTGTAGAACATCTATAAAGGATAGATATATATATATCTTTTACACACACACACATTCTTTAAGATAAAGATTAAATAAATACTTTTTCAGACATACAAAATGTGAGAGAATTCTTCTGTAAGAAACCTGTACTGCAAAAAAGGTGTAAAAATGTCATTTAAGTTGAAGAAAAATGATAACAGATGGAAAGCCAGATCTACAAAAAGAAATGAAGAGCACCAGAAATGGCAAATATGCAGATAAATGTAAGATTTGTATTTCTTATTTTTAAATTTCTTTAAAAACACAATTAATCGGGCCGGGTACGGTGGCTCACGCCTATAATCCCAGCACTTTGGAAGGCCGAGGCAGGCAGATCATGAGGTCAGGAGAGATCGAGACCATCCCGGCTAACATGGTGAAACCCCGTCTCTACTAAAAAATACAAAAAAAAATTAGCTGGGCATGGTGGCGGGCGCCTGTAGTCCCAGCTACTGGGGAGACTGAGGTAGGAGAATGGCATGAACCCGCGAGGTGGAGCTTGCAGTGAGCCAAGTTCACACCACTGCACTCCAGCCTGGGCAATAGAGCAAGACTCCATCTCCAAAAAAAAAAAAAAAAAAAAAAAAACACAAAAAATAATAGTAATTAATAGATGACATCAGAAGCACAAAGCAAAAGGGGGGAAATATAAATATTCTGTTGTGTGGTTCTTACATGATATGTAAAGTAGTACATTAATTTAAAATAGACTGAGATAAGTTTCAAATACATATATAATAACTCAGAGAACAATCTCATTAAACAAAGAATAAGGAGACATAGCATATAAGCTAATAGCAAAGATAAAATAGAATACTAAATAAATAAAACCCAATTAATCTACATTAGGAAAAAAAGTTAGAAATAAACCAAAAACAGAATTAGAAATCAAGTACTAAAATGAAAGCTGAAAGAGAACTATATCAGTAGTTACATTAAATGTAAATGTTCTAAGTATTCCAATTAAAACAGGTATAAGACGAATAAAAAAGAAACTTCAACTATATGCTACAAGAAACTATATGCCTATAGTAAATGAATTTTAAACATAAAGACACAGTTCAGAAGTAAAAGACATACCATGCAAACATTAATTATTAGAATGCTGCAGTAACTACATTAATAATAGACAAAGTAGACTTTAGGAAAAGATATTTCGCTAGAGATAAAAAGGGACATTTCATAATGTCAAAAAGTTCAATTCACAAGGAAGATATAACCATTTTTTAAATGTGCAAAATTACAGAGCTTCAAAATACATGAAGAAAAAAACCCAGCAGAACTGAAAAAAGAAACAAATATGTACATAATGATAGTTAAAAATTGTAGCATTCCTCTCTCAGTGCTTGATAGAGCAAAAAGAATATCATCAAAGAAGTAAATGACTGGAAAAACACTATCAACTAACCTGACCTGATTGACATTTACACAAAACTACACTCAACTATAGTCAAATATACATTTTCTGCAAGTGCACATGGAACATAGCCCAGTACAGACCATATGCTGGGCCATGTAAAAGAACTCAATAAATTTAGAAGAAATGAAATCATTAGAGTACATTTCTGATCTGATCACAAGGGAATTAAAATAGACCTCAACAGAAAAAAATATCTGGAAAATCTCCAAATATTTGGAAATTAAACAGCATGCTTAAAAAAAAATAAACCTAAGAATAAATCACCTAGGAAATTAGAAAACACTTTGAACTGAGCAGCAATGAAAACAAAAATATATAAAAATTGTGGAATGCAAATAAAATAATACTTAGAGGAAATTTTATGGCTTTAAATGCTTATATTAGAAAATTTGTTAAAAGATCTAATATTAATTATCTAACCTTAAAAAGTTAGAAAAGAAGAGAAAATTAAACTCATTATAGGTAAGAGAATGCAAATAATAAAGATAATAGAAGAAACAAATAAAATAGAATATGGACAAACACTTGAATCAATAAAACTAAAATCTAGTTATTTCAAGAGGTGAATTAAAATAATAAATTCCAGATTAACTGATGAAGAAAAAAGAGAAGAAGCAAATTCTAATATCAGTAATAAAAATGAGATATCAGGACCACAGTGCAATAAAAATAGAAATAAATACCAAGAAGAGCTCTCAAAATTACACAAAAACCTGGAAATTAATAACTTTCTTCTGAATAACTCGGGTAAAAATGAAATTAAGGCAGAAATAAAAAAAATTCTTTGAAATTAATGCAAATAGAGACACAACTCATCGAAACCTTTAGGATGCAGCTAAAGCAGTGTTAAGAGGAAAATTTATAGCACTAAACATCTTCATCAAGAGGTAAGAAAGATCTCAAATTAACAATCTAACACTGCAGTTAGAGGTCCTAAAAAAAAAATAACACTCTAACTCCAAAACTACTGGAAGAAAATAACTAAAATCAGAGAAGAACTGAATGAAATTGAGACCCAAAAGTCCATACAAAAGACCAATGAAACCAAGAGTTGGTTATTTGAAAGAATAAGTAAGATTGATATACCCTTAGCTAGATTAACAAAGAAAAAGAATATTCAAATAAGTGCAATCAGAAATGACAAAGATGACATTACAAACAATCCCACAGAAATACAGAAGATCCTCAGAGACTATTATGAACAACTTCCATGCATGGAAATCAGAAAATCTAGAGGAAACGGATAAATTCCTGGAAATACACAACCTCCAAAGATTTAATCAGGAAGAAAGTGAAAACCTGAACAGAATAATAGCAAGTTCAGGAATTGAATCGGTAATCAAAAACCTACCAAACACAAAAAGCCCTGGACCAAATGGATTTACAGCCAAATTCTACCAGATGTACAAAAAAGAACTGATACCAATCCCACTAAAACTTTTCCAAAAAATCAAGGAGGTGTGGCTCCTCCCTAACTCATTCTACAAAGCTAGCATCATTCTGATACCAAAATCTGGCAGAAATATAACAAAAAAAGAAAACTTCAGGCCAATATCCCTCATAAATATAGATATAAAAATCCTCAACAAAATACTAGCACACTGAATCCAGAAGCATATCAAAATGTTAAATGAGGCTGGGCATGGTGGCTCATGCCTGTAATCCCAGCACTTTGGGAGGCCAAGGCAGGTGGATCACTCGAGGTCAGGAGTTCGAGACCAGCCTGGCCAACGTAGTGAAACCCCGTCTCTACTAAAAATATAAAAATTAGCTGGGCATGGTGGTGTCCACCTGTAATCCCAGCTACATGGGAGGCTGAGGCAGGAGAATCACTTAAACCTGGGAGGCAGAGGTTGCAGTGAACCGAGATCATACCATTGCACTCCAGCTTGGGTGACAGAGTAAGATTACATCTCAAAAAACAAACAAACAAACAAACAAAAATGTTAAATGACCATGATCATGTAGGCTTCATTTCTGAGATGCAAGATTGGTTCAACACACACAAATCAATATATATAATTCAGCACATAAACAGGATCAAAAACAAAAATCATATGATCATCTCAAAAGATGCAGAAAAAGCCTTCAATAATATTCTTTTATAAAAATCCTCAACAGATTAGGCATTGAAGGAACATACCTCAAAATAATGAGAGCCATTTCTGACAAACCCACAGCCAACATCACACTGAATGGGCAAAAGCTGGAACCATTCCTCTTGTGTACTAGAACAAGACAAGGACGCCCACTGTCATTGATTCTATTCACCATAGCACTGGAAGTTCTAGCCAGGGCATATCAGGTAAAAGAAAGAAGTAAAAGGCATCCCAATAGTAAAAGAAGGAAGTCAAACTATCTCTCTTTGCCAAAAATATGATTCTATACATAGAAAACCCTCAAGACTCCGCCAAAAAGCTCCTGGAACTGATAAAGAAATTTGGTAAAGTCTCGGGATAGAAAATCAATGTACGAAAGTCAGTAGCATATGTATAGACCAATAACATTCCAGCTGAGAACCAAATCAAGAACACAATATGATTTACATTAGCCACAAAGAAAATGAAATACCTAGGAATTTATCTAACAAAGGAGGTGAAAGATCTCTACAATGGGAACTGCAAAACACTGCTGAAAGAAATCAGAGATAACAAAAATAAATAGAAATATATTCCATGCTCTGGGACTAGAAGAGTCAATACATTTAAAATGGTCATACTGTGCAATGCTATCCCTATCAAAATTCCAATGTCAGTTTTCACAGAACTAGAAAAATCTATTCCAAAATTCACTGGGAACCAAAAAAGAGCCCTAATAGCCAAAGTAATCCTAAGCAAAAAGAACAAGGCCAGAGGCATCACATTGCCCGACTTCAAACTATATAGCATAGTACTGGTATAAAAACAGGCACATAGACCAGTGGAACAGAATAGACAACCCAGAAATAAACCTGCACACTCACAACCATTTGCTCTTTAACAAAATCAACAAAAATAAGTAATGGGGAAAGAACTCCCTATTTATTTGAACAGTGCTGGGATAACTGGCTAACCATATGCAGAAGAAAGAAACTGGGCCTCTGCCTCTCACCATATATAAAAATTAACTCAAGATTGATTAAATATTTAAATGTAAGACCTCAAACTATAAAAATCCTAGAAGAAAACCTAGGAAATACCCTTCTCAACATAGGCTTTGACAAAGAATTTAACTTAGCCAAGTCCCCAAAAGCAATCACAACAACAACAAAAAAATTGACAAGCAGAACCTAATTAAACTTAACCACTTCTGCACAGCAAAAGAAATTACCAACAGAGTAAACAGACAGCCTATAGAATGGGAGAAAATATTTACAAACTATGTATCTGACAAAGGACTAATATTCAGAATCTACAAGGAACTTAAACAAATGAACAAGCAACAAACAAAAAATCCAATTAAAGAAAATGGACTACAGACATGAACAGACACTTCTCAAAAGAAAACATACAAGCAGCCAATAAACATGAGAAAATGTTCAACATCACTAATCATCAGAGAAATGTAAATGAAAACCATAGTGAGGTATCATCTCACACCAGTCAAAATGGTGATTATTGAAAAGTCAAAAAAAACAACAGACATTGGCGAGGTTACGGACAAAAAAGGAAATGCTCAGACACTGTTGGTAGAAATGTAAATTAGTTCAACCACTGTGGAAAGCAGTTTGGAGATATCCAAAGAACTTAAGATATAACTACCATTTGACCCAGCAATCCCACTACTGGGTACATACCCAAAGGAAAATAACTCATCGTATCAAAAAGACACATGCATCTATATGTTCACTGCAGTGCTATTTACAATAGTAAGGTCATATAATCAACCTGAGTGCCCGTCACGCTGGACTGGATAAAGGAAGTGTGGTATATACACAACATAGAATACTACACAACCATAAAAGATCTCAGTTACAAGTGGGAGATAGACACTGAATACACAGGAACATAAAGACAGGCACAATAGACGCCTGGGATCACTAGATGTGAGAGGGAGGAAGGGAGTGGGGCGTAAGCTGAAGAACCACCTGTTGGGTACTATGCTTACTACCTAGGTGACGAGATCACTGGGACTCCAAGCCTCAGTATCACACAATTTACCCATGTAACAAACCTGCATGTGTGCCCTTTAAAGCTATAACAACAGTTGAAATTTTTGTTAAAAAAAATGAGGTATCACTATAGATCTTACAGGCATTAAAAGATAGTAAGAGACTATATTAACAGCTTATACCAACATGTGGTGACTTAGATAAAATAGACAAATTCCCTGAAGGACACAAATTACCAAAACTCATGCAAGAAGAAATATAAGATCTGAAAACCCCTTTATATGAAAGAAATTAAATTCACAATTTAAAATATTTCCACAAAGAAAATACCAACTCTAGACAGTTTCACTGCTGAATTTTTGCAAATATTTAGGTAAAAAAAAAAAACCAGGCAAAACTGTCTCAGAAAAATAATGAATAAGGGAATACTTCCCACAACATTTTGAGGCCAGCATTACTATAATATTACTCTGATAGCAAAAAAGACATTACAAAAAAAAAGTACAAACCAATATTCCTCATGAACATAAAAAATAACCCCTCAACAAATATTAGCAAATCAAGTCCGACAATATTTAAATAGGGTAATACATTATGGCTGTGTGTGTGCTATCCCAGAAATACAATGTTGTCTTATCATTCAAAAATCAAGAAATAGAATTAGCCATTTTTACACATGAAAAAATAAACCACATGATTGTCTCAATAGATGCAGAAAAAGCATTTGACAAAACTTAACACCCGTGCATGAAAAAACCTGTGATAAGTCTAGGAACAGAAGAGAATTTTCTCAAAGAGATAATGATAACAAGCATTTAAAAATCACTACCTGGCTGGGTGCGGTAACTCACGCCTGTAATCCCAGCACTTTGGGAGGCCGAGGCGGGTGGATCACGAGGTCAGGAGATCGAGACCATCCTGGCTAACACAGTGAAACACTGTCTCTACTAAAAAATACAAAAAATTAGCCAGGTACGGTGGCGGGCACCTGTAGTCCCAGCTACTCGGGAGGCTGAGGCAGGAGAATGGCATAAACCTGAGAGGCGGAGCTTGCAGTGAGCCGAGATCATGCCACTGCACTCCACCCTAGGCGACAGAGCAAGACTCCATCTCGAAAAAAAAATAAAAAATAGATAAATAAATAAAAATCACTATCTACCCTTATACTTTACAGCAAAAGGCCATAAAATTTCCCCCTATGATCAGGAAATGAGCAAGAATGTCTACTTTACAACTCCCAGTCAACATTTTAATGGTGGTCCTAGCCAGTATAATAAGGAAAGAAAAAGAAATAAAGGTCATAAATCTTAGTGATAAAGTAAAACTGTATTAATCCACAGGTGATATGATCATATTCATAGACTGTCATAAGGAATATATTTTTAAACTTATTAATTTAATTAACATTATTAAGTAAATGTATCAATGTCAGAGGATACAAAGTTATATTTCAATCTACTATCAATCTGAACTGAAATTTTATAAAGATATGTGTCAAAAACCATGAAATACTTACAGATTTAACAAAATATTCACAAGACTGCTACATGAAAAACTGCTGAGAAAATGTAAAGAATAGTTTGAGATATATACCACGTTCATGTATTAAAAGATTAAATGTTGTAATAATGTCAGATCTCATAAAATTGATCTATAGATTTAAGGCAATCATCATCAAAATCTCATTAGGATTTTTTGAAGAAATTAACAAGCTGATTCTGAAAGGTAGATAGCAATGCAAACAACTTAGAATAGTCAAAATTATTTTGAAAAAAGAACAAAGCTGGAAAATTTATACTACCTTTAAGATGTACTATGCAGCTTCACTAATAAAAACAACTTTGTAATAAGAATAGAATAGAAGCAAATGGAACAGAATAGAGATTCTAGGAAAAGATTAACACGTATCAAGTTATTACCAAGCCAAGTCAGTTGGTTTTCCATTAAGATTCTAAAGTTCCAATTTAATTCAATGGGAAGAGATAGTCTTTTGAACAAAAGGTTCTGAAAGAACTAGAGGTCTATTGGAAATTAACCTTAACCCTTATCTCACATCAAACAATTTTATTAACTCAAGATGGATCTTAGACCTGTATATAAAAGATTAAAATTTCTGGAAGACAGGAGAAGTCTTTGCAAACTGTGGAGCAGACAATGGTTACTTAGAATATAGAAGGCACTAAACATTTAAAACAGTTAATAAATTGGGCTTCAACAAAATTTTAAACTTTTACTCTTTGAAAAACACTTGAAATCACAAGACACAGACCGGAATAAAATATGTGCAATGCCTATATCTAAATAAATATTTGTTTTTTGGTTTTAAGTTCTTGGATACATGCGCAAAACGTGCAGGTTTGTTACATAGGTTAACTTGTGCCATGGTGGTCTGCTGCACCTATCAACCCATCTAAGCCTCACATGCATTAACTACTTATCCTGATGCTTTCCCTCCCCCAACCCCCTGACAGGCCCCAGTGTGTATTGTTCCCCTCCCTGTGTCCATGTGTTCTCATCTGAACAAATATTTGCATCCAAAATATAAAAGGAACAATTACAAGTTAATAGAACACAGCAACCCAATTTTTGAAATGGGGAGAACATTTGAATAGACACTTTGAAAAAGTTGTACATGCAATAATTAAGTATAAGAAATAATAAGAAGAAATAAAGTATAACCTAACTACATCTTAAGAAACTAGAAAAAGAAGTGCAAACTAAACATAAAGCTAGCAGTAGGAAGATTGGAACAGAGATGAATGAAGTCAAGAATAGAAAGATAATAGAGAAAATCACCAAACAAAGTTAGTCCTTCGAAAAGGCCAGTACAATTTACAAAACTTTAGGCTGACTACACAAAAAAGAAAGAAGATACAAATATCTAAAAATCACAATAAAAATTGGGACTTTACTACCAACCTTAAAAAACTAAAAGAATTACAAGAGAATACTATGAACAATTGTACACCAACAAGTTAGATAACCCAGAAGAGATGGAAAAATTTTTAGAAACACAAAACTACCAAAATTGACCCAAGAAGAAATAAAAACCTGAACAGACCTATAGCAAGTAAAGAGATAAAATCAGTCATTAAAAGCTTTCCAACAGGCCAGACACAGTGCCTCACGCCTGTAATCTCAGCACTTTGGAAGGCTGAGGTTGGTGCATCGCCTGAGGTCAGAAGTTCAAGATCAGCCTGGCTAACATGGTGAAATGCCATCTCTATTAAAATACAAAAATTAGCTGGGCATGGTGGTGCACAACTGTAATCCCAGCTACTCAGGAGGCTGAGGCAGGAGAATCGTTTGAACCCAGGAGGCCGAAGTTGTGGTGAGCCAAGATCGTGCCATGGGTGACAAGAGCAAAACTCCGTCTCAAAAAAAAAATAAGGGGGCCAATTAATCAAGAGTACAAGACAATTCTTAAACATTTATAACCTAGTAACTGATCTTCAAATTCATGAGGCAACAACTGGTTGAACCATAAAGAGAAACAGACAAATCCAAAATCAGAGTTTATTTCAAAGTCCATTTCAATTATCTATGGAAGAAAGAGAAAATCAATAAATGCGCAGAAGGTTTGAGAAACAATATGAACCAATTTGATCTAATTGACATTTATAGAGCACTCTGCCAACAAAAGAAAGATCTCACACCTTCTTTTCAACTGCACATGGAACATTTACGACATTTACCAAAACGCATCATATTCTGAGCCATAAAATATGGTTCAATAAATTTAAAATATTCAAGTCATACAAAATGTGTTCTCTGACCACAAAGGAATTACATTAGACATCAGTAACGCAAAGAACTCTGGAAAATCCCCTACATATGTGAAAACTAAATAAAACACTTTTATATAACCCATGGCCCAAAGAAGACATCAGGGAAATTAGGAAGTGTCTTGAACTGAATAAAAATAAAAACATAGCATATTAAACTTTGTGGGAACTGGGGAGAGGAATTTCAGCTCTTACCTCACAACACACACACAAATTAGGTCCTAGACCTAAATCTAAAACCTAAACTATAAAACTTGTAGAAGAAATCTTAAAAGAAAATCTTTGTGATCTTGGGATACAGTAGGATTTCTTACACAGGACACAAAAAAGTATATACCATGAAAGAAAAAAAGATTTCATCCAAATAAAAAAATTCTGCTTTTCAGAAAGACTGTATTTTAAAAAGGAAAAGGGCCATGTGTAGTGGCTCATGCCTGTGATCCCAACACTCTGGAAGGTGGAGGTGGGAGGACTGCTTAAGGCCAGAAGTTTGAGACCAGCCTGGGCAAGATAGTGAGACCCTATCTCTACAGAAAAATGAATAGAAATTAAAAGCAAAAGACAAGTCACAGACAGGGAGAAAATACTTGCTAAACACATATTTGATAGAGGAAATATATTGAGAATATTTAAAGGATTCTCAAAATACAATATTTTTAAAGACTAATTTTAAAATTGAACAAAAAATTTGAACAAACATTTCACCAAAGAAGATATATACATATGCTCAACTTATGATGGGGTCACATCTCAATAAACCCGTCTTAAGTTGAAAATACTGTAAGCCAAAAATACGTTTAATACACTTATCCTGTGGTACATCAGAGCTTAGTCTATCCTACCTTAAATGTACTCAGAAAACTTACATTAGTCTACAGCTTGGCAAACTAATCTAACACAAAGCCTATTTTATAATAAAGTGTTGACTATCTCATGTAATTTATTGAATACTTTACCAGAATCCAATAATTGGTTGAAAATAAGAAACAGAATGGGTATATTGGTACTCAAAGTATAGTTTCTACTGAATTCCTATCACTTTTGCACCATCAAGTTGAAAATCTGTAGTGAAACAACTGTAAATTGGGGACATCTGTAGAAGGAAAAATACATGAAAGGCACATGAAAAAGAAGCTCAACATAATTGGTCACTAGGGAAATTAAGGCCACAATAAGATGCCACTACACTCCTATCAGAATGACAATTAAAAAAAAATCTATCAATACTAAGTGATGGTAAGGGTATGGAGCAAACGGAATTCTATGCAGAGCTCGTGGAAATGCAAAGCGCTACAGCCACTTTGGAAAACAGTTTCTTCTAAAGCTACTCATGCAATTACCATACGAACCAATAATCCCAATCTTAGATATTTACTCAAAAGAAATAAAACGTATGTCCCCCAAAAGACCTGAACATGAATATTTATAGCAGCCTATTCATAATCACTCAAACCAGGAAACAGCCCAAATATTAATCAACTGGTGAACACAAATTATGGTATAGCCTTGCAATGAAATACTACATGGAAATAAAAAGGAAGGAATTACTAAGTACATGCAACAGTATTAATAAACCAAGTGTATTGTGCTGAGTGAAAAAAAAAAGCCAGGCACAAATATTTCATACTCCAATTCCATTTACATGATTATCTAGAAAATTCAAAACTATAGAGTCATCAACCAGATGAAGATGTCAGGGGTTGGGGCAGAGATAGCGGAATGGCTGACTATAAAGGAGGTGACAGAACTTTTTGGGGTAATGAAAATATTCTGTATTATGGTTATAGTGGTGTTTACAATACTATACATGTCAAAAATCACTTACCTGTATGTGTAAATGAGCTGAATTTTACTGCATGTAAACTGGCCTTTAATAATCCTTACTTCAGAAAAAGAATAAAGGGAAGAAGAAAATATTAAAGACATGTTGGCTAAACATTTTCTATGCTTTAAAGAAAGTCATGAATCTTCATTTTGAATATTTGTTCTGAGACAAGAATAGAATAAAAAAGAAATATACATTAAATACATTGTGGTGAAACTATAGAAGGCAAAAGGCAACAAGATCATCTTAAAAGTCAAGGCAACAGCAGAGAGAGGGTGCAGAAGAGGAGGGCCAAAAAGATTACCTGTAAATGAACAACAACAGAAGCCAGAAGATAAGAGGATATGTCTTCAAAGTTTTGTGAAAAAATAATCTTAAATCAGCCAGGCATGGTGGCGTGTGCCTGTAATCCCAGCTACTTGGGAGGCTGAGGCATAAGAATTACATGAACCCAGAAGGCAGAGGTTGCAGTGAGCCAAGATCGTGCCACTGCACTCCAGCCTGAGAGTGAGAGTCTGTCTCAAAAAAGAAAAAGAAAAAAAACCCAACACCTTAAATCTAGAACCTTCTATTCATTCAAAGTAAGAGAGGGGAAGGATAATTTGGGAAAAATAAAGACTGAAAAAACTAGCACGAGCAAATACTCATGGAAAGAATTACTGAAGGCTACAGTAGTTTTAGGAAATCAAGTTCAGAAGGAAGTACATGCAAGAAATAATAGTAAGTAGAGAAGCTGGTAAACATATCAGTAAAAATGATAAAATTAATAACAACTGTTAAGGAAATAAATACAAAATGGTGGTGTACTAGTTAGTAATAAAAAGGAACAAACTATTGACATACTCTACAACTTGGATGGATGTCAAGGGCATTATGCTGTGGGAAGACAGTCGATCTCAGATGGCCACATACTGCATAATCCCATTTGTGTGACCTTCATGAAATGATCCAGTGATTGAAATGGTGAATAGATAAGTTGCCAGGGGTTAGGGATGATGAAACTGGGTGGGGGGTACAGGAATCTCTCTGTACTATCTTTACAACTTCCTGTGAGTCTACAATTTTAAAATAAAAGATTGAAAAAAAAAGAAATTAAAGCTGAATTTGCTAGTATGAAAAAAATATAAAATAACAAGATGTAACCATTAGATAATAAAAACATCAACGATGTTGGGGAGGCCGGAGTTAAACCATGTTAAGGTCATCAAATAGTTGGAAAGAGAATAAAGATATTAATTTGAAGTCTTCAGTCAAATATGTGTATTAAAAATTTAAGGAAGACTAAAAGAATAGAAAAAGAGTACATAGTTCCTAAATCAGTCGGGGAGAAGGAAAATAATAAGGAAAACTTTATTAATTGAATAGAAATTATGAAAGAAAAATAAAAGCTTGCTAAAACATACACATTCAAAAAATTAGTAACATTCCTTTAATATTAGTAATAACAAATTTTAAAACATTTAGAAAAGTAATTCAATTCATAAATATAACAAAGGAATTGCAGTACCTATAAAATATCTAAATGAAAACTATGTGTGACATATGAAAAAAACTACATATATTTATTAAACATGTTCTGTTTACAGATATCTAGCCTTGAGAGATAAGGAAAGGAGAACAAGCTCCAAATGTATTCATGAACAGCGTGTGCTTGATAAGAAAGCAAAAGTAACCACATCGTGCTGGTCTGCAAGTGGGAGCTGGAAGAATGCTATAGCTCCTAACATTGGAAACATTGACTAGCTGAGTGAAAGAAAGGATATCAGTCAATAAGTGCTCCATGTATGTACATGCCAGGAATAAAGTCTGTGCCATTTAATCCCTGTTTCTGAAGGAATGAGCTGGGCAACGGCTGGTGAGTTGAGGGCTCCTACTTCTTTCTGGAACAGGGATGCAGCTCAAACAAGGTCTGGAGCCTCATTTAGGAGGGAAGGCTGGAGTGCTCAACCTTGCCTTCCTCTGCAACAAGCCTGGTGGTGGTACCCAGAGGTCAAGCATAGTCTACATCACCACTGCTGCCAGTCACATCTTGTGCCAAGGAGAACATCCAAATCAGGGAAGGTCTTGCTGTAGGGTCACCAGAGAAAGGAAAGGTTGATACTACTTCTATCTTCTTTATTCACTACCCCCAGTAAGAGTCTCATCCTGTTTGAGACACGAGTGGGAGCATCCAGTTCAATGGTTCCATCCAGATGGATTTGGAGTGATCAGAATCCTTTCTCCCCACTCAAGTCTTAATTGCTCTAGTTAATGAAGACTCCAACCTCATGTGGGTAAAACTGCAAATGCTCATTGAGAAAATGTGCGATAGAACTTGAATAAATCAAACTATGCTCCTGAAGAAGGAGTTATCAATCTTCCCCAATCAATCCATAGGTTTGGTTTAATGTGATTGAAATCAAGATTCCAATAGGATGAGTTTTGAACTTAACAAAATTGTGAGAATAACTAGCATGCTTAAAGCTTACTCTGTGCCAATTATTAATATATGAGCTGTATGTATTTTAACTATCGATTCTCACAACAACCCCCTAAAGATAATTTCTTTGTACAGATGAGGATACTGAGGCATATACAAAGGTCAAGCAATCTGCCCAAGTGTTTCAGGGCTGGAAGGCAACAACCGAGGATTTAAAATCAGCAAATCTGGCTCCACAGTCTATGATCTGAACTCCTCTACAACTTGTATTTTAAAATGAAACTAGATTAACACTAATGGAAGCAAACCAGCCTAACCGCTATCTCAAGGTATGACAAACACCGTGCTACTATATGAGAACAGATCAAGGCAGTTGCTGGAACAAAACCAATCACTAAGAAACAGAATCCATTGTGTACATCAGTTTAATTAAAGGTGTTTCTGAAATCAGAGACAGACATTTTAACAAATTTTGTTAGCAGAACATGCTAAAACTGCAAGGGGAATGTAAAGATTCACTTTCAATTGTAGATTTTTCTTTTCACCATCACAAACAGAAATTCCAGCTGGATTAAACAATTAAATAAAATTATATCATAAAAATAGAATATTATTAAATGTTTATCAACTTATTGAGGGAGAAGGAAAGACTTATGTAATAAATTATAAAGGGAAACAGCAACTGACTTGATAACATACAAATGTAAAACTTCCATTCACCAAATAGAAACGCAAACAAAAAAATTTTAACAGAACTTTTTAAGTAACACAAAATGCAAGTGTCCTATTTTGTCACGTTTCTTTACATTTGAAAGAGTAGTTGATACCTTTAAAACAGAAAGGGGGCCGTGTGCAGTGGCGCACACCTGTAATCCCAGCACTTTAGGAGGCCGAGGTGGGTGGGTTGTGTGAGCCTGGGAGGCAGAGGTTGCAGTGAGCTGAGATCGCACCACTGCACTCCAGCCTGGGTGACAGAGCTAGATCTTGTCTCAAAAAATAAAAACAATAAAAATAAAATAAAAAGGTTTTTTTTCAGAAATCAGAAAATAAAATACTAAAACCCAGTAGAAAAATTGGCATAAGCAGAAAACCTACAGAAGAGACACTAAAGGTTAATAAATTCATTTTTAATTTAATGAAAGATGCAAATTAAAATAATAGGTCACCTTACATTTCCCCTTGTTGACAAAGATTTCTTTTAAATAATGGTAATTGTGATATAAACTTATGCAAACTCTCTGTAATGCAATTTAGCAAAACAGTGTAGTTACATTTTGTCGGATTTTAAATTAAGTGAATTTAAAAGTGGGATAAACATATTAAGAAAATTTTACTTTATGTGCAAAATTTGAAATAATGCAAAGCTCAGTTTTTTTTTTTTTTTTTTTTAGACAGAGTCTCACTTTGTCGCCCAAGCTGGAGTGCAGTGGCCAGATCTCGGCTCACTGCAAGCTCTGCCTCCCGGGTTCACGCCATTCTCCTGCCTCAGCCTCCCGAGTGGCTGGGACTACAGGCACCCGCCACCACGCCCGGCTAATTTTTTCCAATTTTCAGTAGAGATGGGGTTTCATTGTGTTAGCCAGGATGGTCTCGATCTCCTGACCTCATGATCCACCCGCCTCGGCCTCCCAAAGTGCTGGGATTACAGGCGTGAGCCACCGCACCCGGCCAAAGCTCAGTATTTTTAAAAATTGAAAAACATAGGAAAATTATAGACCTTTCTAGCCAAGTGAGTTGTAAACTGTGGAGAAGCAGCATGGCATGGTAGTTAGGGATTTGGACTCCAGGGCTAAGCTGCCTGGGTTTAAATTCCAGTTCTGCCATTTATAAGCTGTATGACCTTGGACAAATTGCTTTCTCTCTCTGTGCCTTGGTTTCGTCATCTATGACGCAAGTGAGACTAATAATAATAACCATGTCATACGATGTCACAAGTATTAAAAGAGTTAATATATTTAAGTACTTAGAACACAGCCAAGCATACACAAATATTACCTAGTATTTGTTATGGCGAGGATGAAGATGATGATGATGGTGGTGATGATGACGATGTTGATGTTGCCACATGAAGGCACCACGTTAGCAGAAAACAACCCACTAACCTTTGTCATTATCCTAAGACTCATATTGCTGTTAAATGCCAGAACTTATGCTGATGATTTTGGTGGGCATTTGTTATTTTACTAGAGTATACAGTAAAAATAGTAGATTATAGTAAAAAGTATTTTTTTAATTTAAATTGTTTGTGTATTGGCCAGGCACAGTGGCTCACACCTGTAATCTCAGCAATTTGGGAGGCCAAGGCGGGTGGATCATTTGAGATGAGGAGTTTGAGACCAGCCTGACCAACATGGTGAAACCCCGTCTCTACTAAAAATGCAAAAAAAAAAAAAAAATTAGCCAGGCATGGTGGTGCATGCCTGTAATCCCAGCTACTTGGGAGGCTGAGGCAGGAGAATTGCCTGAACCCGGGAGGTGGAGGTTGCAGTGAAATGAGATGGTGCCACTGCACTCCAGCCTGGGTGACAGAGTGAGACTCCATCCAAAAATAAAACAAAAATTTGTGTATTATAACAATTTTTATTAAATAATAATGCTATGCCTATTGCTGAAATGGTATCCCTAAACCATTCACTTTAAAGCAGAAGTTAGATATTACACAACATTATGAGAAGGGTCAAAAGCCATCATGCTACATTAGGCCCTTTGAAAAAAGTATCAGAATAATGCTGTAGAATATAGAACCATTAAAGCAAAATTAGACTATAGTGATTAATGATTTATGCACACAAGAATACACTCTCAAACACCGCATATTCTCACTCATAGGTGGGAATTGAACAATGAGAACACATGGACAGAGGAAGGGGAACATCACACTCCGGGGACTGTTGTGGGGTGGGGGGAGGGGGGAGGGATAGCATTGGGAGATATACCTAATGCTAGATGACGAGTTGGTGGGTGCAGCGCACCAGCATGGCACATGTATACATATGTAACTTACCTGCACGTTGCGCACATGTACCATAGAGCCTAAAGTATAATAATAATAATAATAATAATAATAAAAAGAAAAATAATAATAATTTGACAAATCCAAAAAAAAAAAGTAAAAGTTTTAGAATTAAAAAAAAAAAAAGAATACACTCTCACACACATTCTATATTTATCCCAATAAGAAAATAACTCGACAAAATAAAATAAAAATTAAAAATAAAAAAATGGTAAAAAAGAAAATCAGTCTTAGATTTGCAGTCTTCAGAAATACTTCCCTCACATAAAATGCAACTGCCTAGTAAAGGCAGATCAATAAACAAACAACAGTCAAGATCCTTTATCTACTAGCATCAAAACGTATGAAGCAATTACTATAAAAATTTCAAGGAAAAACTGACCAAAAATTACAGTAACACACTTCATATTTTATAAAGTAGGTAGACACAGACACCAATCATCTATTAGTCTTCAAAAATAGAATTTGTACAGACCATGTGATCTCACCACTCCACCACTTAGCAAAACAATAAATAGTACATCTCAAAGCATGTAGTCAAAGCTGTATTCATCCATGCTTCCATTATTAAACAAAAAAAAAACAATAAAAATAATTCCTTTACCAGGTAGTTGCAGGAGACTGAGGTGGGAGGATCACCAGACCCTGGGAGGTCACAGCTGCAGTGAGCAGTGATCATGCCCCTGTACTCCAGCCTGGGTGACGGAATGAGACCTTGCCTCAAAAATCAATCAATCAATAAAATTTAAAAAAGAAAAGCATTTTATAAAATACAGCATTCTTCTCGGTTATTAAAAATCTCCCAATAAAATGAGAAGTATACTTCTCTAATAAATATCAACATCAAATAGCAAGCCAGCAAGTAATAGTACACTTTTTTAAAATACTAAAGCCATTCTCTTCATTTTATTTAAATTTACTTTAAAGTGTTGCCTCCCAAGTAGCTAGGACTACAAGTGCACACCACCATGCTCTGCTAATTAAAAAAAAAAAAAAAAAAAAAATTGTAGAGACGGTGGGCGGTGGGGTGGGGGGGTCTCACTATGTTGCCCATGCTGGTCTCGAACTTTTGGCCTTAAGCAATCTTCCCACTTTATCCTCCCAAACTGCTGGTAGTATAGATGTGAGCCACCACTCCCAGCCACTAAAGGCATTCTCATTAAAATACACAAGACAAGGATGCCCATAATCACTTATGTTATTTCAGATCATGGTGACAGTTTTATGTACCTTTGCAATAATGCAAGAAAAGTAAGTGAGGCACCTAGTGGAAAGGAGACAGACCACATACAATACAGGTGTACATCTATGAAACAAATTGTCAACAACTGAAACTAACAAGAGAGTTTTCTAAAGTGTTTTATCATACTGGTTACTCAAAATTCAATGGCTGGTTACAGTTTGAGATTATGAAAACAGTTTCCAGATGGATAGCGGTGATGTGACTGTACCTAATTCCACTAAACTGTACACTTAAAAATGGTTGAAGTGGTAACTCTTATGTTAAATATATTTTACCACAAAAGAAAATCAATAACTTGGATTACCTGGAATAAGGCTGTAACTATACAAGCATTCAATGATTGTTTGTTAAACATATGACTAGTTCTGAAAAGTTCATGGGGAAAACATACTCATTCACAATAGGGAGGGCGGGCGGGCAGGCAGGCAGACAGGCGAAGGGAGGAGGGAGGGAAGGAAAGACAAGGATAAGAGAGAGACAGAGAGAGGCAGGGAGAGAGAGAGAGAGAGACATGACTCACATGAAGCTAAAAGTATTTATTAAGGGACATCAGAAACAACTTGAGTTTTTTTTTTTAAGGCGTATCATTGTCCTGGGTGAAAACATTCAATATTGCAAAGAACTAAAATTTCCCCAAATCAATCTGTGAATATAATTCAATTCCAGTCAAAATATCAGCAGGATTTCACTTTCAGAACTTGACACAATAATTGTAAGGTTCATCTGGAATAATAAATGACTGAGAACAGCCAAGAAGATTTTGAACATTAGTAACAAGAGGAGCCACATCAGAAATGCATCAAGGACTACTGATGCATTTCACAAGACTAGAAGACTTCCAGAAGACTAGAAGTTTGGATTCTTCCAGTGTACTCATGGTTGTTCAGAGAAAACAAAGGACATTACTGCAAGCTGCCACCATTTATGTTTTTCAATGGGCAATCAAAAATTTACTTTTTTATAGAAATATCTTTTTTTTTCAGACTGGGTCTTGCTGTGTTGCCCAGGCTGCAGTACAGTGGTGTGATCTCAGCTCACTGCAACCTCCGCCTCCCAGGTTCAGGCAATTCTCCTCACTCAGCCTCACAAGTAGCTGGGACTACAGGTGTGCGCCACCATGGCAGGCTAATTTTTGTATTTTTAGTAGAGACAGGGTTTCACCATGTTTGCCAGGCTGGTCTGGAACTCCTGACCTCAGGTGATCCACCCACCTCAGCCTCCCAAAATGCTGGAATTACAGGTGTGAGCCACCGCGCCAGCCAGAAATATCTTAATTTCATAAATTGTGCCAGGATACATCACTATCTTTAAAACTTAGAACCCAAATCACAGAATATCAAAATACCAAGTTCTGTTAACACACCACTTTACACTTCACAGAGCACAGCTTTTCATTTCACTTCCAATTGTCAAGTATTTTTAAAATAAAATAGATATATTAAAAGTAGGTTTAAAAAAACACATGTTTTCATAAAAGCAAGAACACATAAATCAAGAAAAATGTTTTAAAGGGTGATGGTAACGGTAACAAACCAAGAGACTAATAAACAATAGAAAGTTTAGAAACAGCACCTAGTGTATATATGACTGAAGTATATAGTAATTGTAATGTTTTAAGTTACTAGGAAAAGAATAAATTACTAAACTTTTGCCATTGAGGGAACTAATCATTTGTGGGGGAAAATAGAGCTATTCCCTAAATCACCGCACACACTAAAATGAATTCCAAATGGATTAAAGAGTTTAATTTGGCTGGGCGTGGTTGCTCATGCGGGTAACCCCAGCACTTTGGGAGGCCGAGGTGGGCAGATCACTTGAGCCCAGAAGTTTGAGACCCAGCCTGGGCAACATGGTGAAACCCCATCTCTACAAAACATGCAAAAATTAGCTGGGCATGGTGCTGCACACCTGTAATCCCAGCTACTCGAGAGGCTAAGGTAGGAGGATCACCAGAGCCCAGGAGATGGAGGCTGCAGTGAGCCTTGATCACGCCACTGCACTCCACACTAGGCAACACAGCAAGACCTTGTCTCAAAAAAAGAGTTTAATTTCTTCATACATTTAACAAATATTTACCGAGTACAAAATTATTCTATTTATATTAACATTATTATATATATTTACCAAGTACAAAATTATTAATACAAGCAAGATCACTGTGGGGCAGTGAGGACATAACCATGGAGAAAACCCCCATTTATTCCACAGTCTTGGAATTACAGTTTAGCTGAGGCTTAACAGGATGGTCTGATGACTCCCACAGAACTATGGTTAAGTATCAAGGGTCCCATCACAGCTCCTCCAAGTTTAGGTAGGGTTTTGCTCTCCACCTTGCCTTGCTTTTATCTGGCACACAGAGCCACCAGGTGATAACCCTTTCACTCTTCCCCTTTCCCTTGCTGATAGTACACTGGAGGTGGTTTCCTGCTCACCTTTAAAAAATATTGGGTGGGGAGGTAATCAAACACCAGGATGTTTAAAACCCAGCTTCTTCAGCATTTATCAGCAAATGCTGAAGACAGAGAGCCACAAGTTCACAAGAAGGTGAAAGGGTTCTTCCAGAACAAAGGGCAAAGGTAGCAATAACGGGTAATTTATCCTGCCATGCCTGATAACATTCCCCACATCAGGGTCAGAATCAATGAGAGGAGAGAGGAGAAATTCTGCTTAAAAATAAATGAATGCATAAGTCAGTCTCTCTGTCTGCTGTCTGTCTCTCTCTCTCTCCCTCTTCTCGGTGGTTGGACTAAGCTGTTACCTGGCAGGTATGGTCTCAGGTGTGGCATGTGGCCAATAAAACTGCCTCCAATTCTACCTTCCAATTGTTCTTAATTGACACGGCAGCCATAATGTAGACATCAAAGGTTGAATTGCACAACCAGTTATTTAATTATCTTTGTGATAACGCCAGAGAAGTCCGGGGTCAAGGAATTCATACAACAGGGGTCAGGTGAGGCTTTCCCGAGAACATCTGAGAACTCTGAGCAAGGAGCAGGAATTAAATACGCACAGGGGCTCACATAGAGGGTGAGAGTGAACGTGTGCAGAGAAGACTTTGTGACTGGGTGTGCGGTTTGGGGAACTGGAGAATGGCCGATGAGGGATTCTGGGTGGGAGAATGAGGTCAGAGGAGACTGCTATATGTGATGGGGGCAGTGACCATGAAGGGTCCCCTGGGTCATTACGAGGAGATTCATCTTTATCCTCAGAGCAATGAGAACCCACGGACAGACAAAGCCAGAAGGTGATGTGACTATGCTCACATTTTGAAAACATCACTCTGGGTGTAGAGTCGATTGGAAGAAGTCAAAGGCTGGAAGCAAGAAGACCAGTAAATATTCTACTGAAGTGAGATAAAAAATGGTGGTATAGGGGACAAAAGCAAGAGCAGGAAAGAACAAGAGGAGTACGGAGAGGTCAAGGTTATTTCTGAGGTAAACCAACAGGAATTGGGAGTTGATCTTCCATGAGGGGGAGGAGGCAGAAGGCAGCACTCCAGGTGACCTCAAGGTATCTGGTGGTGCCACTCCACATCACGAACATGGGAAAGGGGCCAGGTTTGACAGTACGAGGGCAAGGACGGAGATAGAGCATGAGCTTGGTTTTGGACTCATGGGTTTATTTGGAGGTGTCTATAAGATAGCCATGGGGAGATGAAGAAAAAGCTGTTGGGTATTTGGTCTTGAGCTCAAAAAAGGGTCGGGAAGGGAAATTTTAATTTGGGGACCATCAGCTCAAACTGATCACTGAAGTCACACAAGTAGATGAGGTATCCTAGAGGGAATGGAGTGAGAAGATAAAAGAAACCAGAACCAAGTCTTGAGGAACTACAAAATTTAAAGACTAAGTTGGAGAAAGATGTTTGTGCAAAGACAACCAAGGAGAAGGAGAATCCGGAAAGGGTAGGAGTAACAGCTACAGGGGTACAGAGTCTGAGAAGCCACGGCAAGAGGCAAAGGAGGTCACCTGTCCTCAGTGCTACAGAGAGACCGGGGAAGATGAAGACCAAAAAACAAGATTATGAAAGAACCATTTTTAAATAAGGAAGAATATTATTCAACCTTTGCTTGGTATATTAGCCAGCTAGGGCTGCCATAAAATAGACTGCAGATTGCATGGCTTAAATAACAGAAATTTATTTTCTCACAGTTCTGGAAGCTGGGAAGTCCAAGATCAAGGTTCCAGCAGGGCTGGCTTTTTGGAGAGGGCTCCCTTCCTGACTTGCAGATGGCTGCTTTGTCCCACCCTGGTCTTTCGTCCGAGTAAGCATGGAGAGACAGAGCAAGCTCTCAGGTAGCTCTTCTTGTAAGGGCACGAATCCTATGGATCAAGACCCCACACTTATGATCTGATTTAGCCTTAATTATCTCCTTATAGGCACTGTCTCCAAATGCAGTCACATTGAGGGTTGGGAATTCAATATATGAATTTCAGGGGGACACAAATGAGTCCATAGCAGATGGAAAAGTCCCTTCTAATCATGAGGGGTGGATAAAAGGTAAAAATCCAAGCAGGCCCAGTGTAGTGGTTCACGCCTGTAATCCCAGCACTTTAGGAGGTAGAGGCAGGCAGATCACTTGAGGCCAGGAGTTCAAGAGCAGCCTGGCCATCATGGTAAAACCCCGTCTTTACTAAAAATACAAAAATTAAATGGTCATCGTGGTGTGCGCCTGTAGTCCCAGCTACTCGGGAGACTGAGACAGGGTAATTGCTCAAACCTGGGAGGCAGACGGTGCAGTGAGCAGAGATGGTCCAGCCCGGGCGATAAAGTGAGACCCTGACTCGGGAAAAAAAAAAAAAAGGGAAAACATTGAAATATGTGGCCATATAAAAATGTTAACTTTAACTTTCTATGTTTTATAACTTCATAACAGAATCATAGCATGTTCTGGTTTTAGTGTTCTACTGTGTAACACATATCCCCCAAACTTAGTAGCTTACAAGAATTTTATTGTGAGCACATATTCCGTGGGCAATTATTTTGGATTGGGCATAACAGGATTGGCTTGTTTCTGCTCCATGACATCTGGATCCTCAGTGAGAATACTCAAAGGCTGCATATGACTTGATAGGTAGGGGCTGGAATCATATAAAGGTGGCTTTGTTCACATCTCGCTGGTGATGCTGCCTGTGGCTGGGATCACAGCTGGGAATGTCAACTAGAATGCCTACACATGGTCTCTCTGTATAGCCTGGGCTCCTTACAGCATGCCCACCTCAGAATAGTCACACTTCTCGTATGACAGATTAGGGTACCACAGGAGAGTGCTCCAGCAAACAAGGCAGAAGCCGCACACCTTTTCTTACCTAGGCTTAGAAATTCCAAGTTGAGTCTCAGGCCTGCTCAGATTCAAATGGAGGTGACATCAACTCACCTCTCTAGGGCAGAAGTGTCAAGACCATCTTTGGAAAATACAATCTGCCACGTAAATTAAATGAAAAACTTGAAAATTTAAAAAGTGAAACAAATGACAAATAGGCAAATATACCTTTTATAATATATAAATAAGCCACAAAAAAATGTTGAAGTCACCAATAAAAAATTAGAAAAGGACATAAACCAGCAAGCCACTAAAGAAGAAAACAAATAATTATATGTTCATTTTGGCAATTTATCCAATGAAAATAATTATTTCCACAAGGAATTAGATACATCCATATTTATTGTAGCAAGGCGATTAATAGCCAAAAAAAATTTTAAAGAATTTCCAACAATAACTGATGAAATAAACTTTTTCCATCCCTACAACAGGAAGGCTATTCAGCCATTAAATTAAAACAGAAAAAAAGTCAATGTTATAGAAAGATATTCATAGTATTTTACTGAGGGAAAAAAAGCAGAATATAAAATATGATTTCATAGAAGACATATGTAGAAAAAAATAAGAATTATATAAACCAAAATATAAATGGTAGCATACATTGATTTTTTCTTTTTGCTTATTGTAATTTCAAATTTTTGTACAATAAAAGGTATTGCTTTTCACAACAAATAAAATTCTTCTAAAACATATTAATGAAATAAAATAAAAATAAGAGTTTTATCACAAACAAGTAATTCAAAACAAAATTAAGACTGCCAAAATATTATACAATGCTATTGGATAATTATGTTAATCCATTTTTATTGTTTTAATCCCAACAACAATAAAAAAAAAAGAGGTGTATGTATGTGTATGTATGCGTGCATGTGCATGTCTGAGGGTGGCAGGGGATAGAAGTTCAGAGGACAGAAAGGGGTAGATAAAGCAAGATTGATAAGGCATGCTAATTGTTGAAGCTGGGTAATGGATTCACATGAAATTATTATATTTACCTGTATGTATTTTTGAAAAATCCCATAATAATCTAAAGAAACTCTAAGAGCGCTCTGGGATGAGAGAAAAACTGATAAATATTCAAAGGAGGGAATATTTCTTTTGACAGTCAAGCCAACTTTTGAGTAAAATGTTGCTTTACAATTGAAAAAATAAAAATGAAAAACACTAGATGCAAAAAGCCTGGAAGTAAACCATACCTGTTTCAAAATAAGAACATGGTTAAGTATATTTTTGGAATTACTGTCAGCAGACACATATTTTGCTTACGAAGAATATGAAAAAGTAAACTAATTGAACTACTCAGACTTTCTCTCCCATCCACCTAAAAGTGTCATACAGTGATGGTTTTATGTGTCAACACTTGACTAGGCCATGGACTGCCCAGCTAGCTGGTTAAACATTATTTCTGGGTGTGTCTACAAGGGTGTGTCTCGGAGGGATTAGCATGTTCCCCAATGTGGAGGGGGTATGATCCAATCTTTTGAGGGCCTATATAGAACAAAATGGCAGAGGAAGGTTGAATTTGCCCTCCCATGCTGACTGCTTAGCTGGGACATCAGTCTTCTCCTGCCCTCAGCACTCCTGGTCCTCCTGCCTCCAGACTAAACTGGAATCTACAGTGTTAGCACCGTCTCTCTCTGGCTCTCAGATCTCTGAATTACACTCCAGTTTGCCTGGATCTCCAGCTCGTAGATGACGGATGGGATTTCTCATATAATTGGTTCTGTTTATCTAGAGAACCCTAATACAAATTTGTCTTATATCAGGCTGCTATAACAAAATACCACAGACTAGGTGGTTTCAACAATATAAATTTTTTCTCACAGTTCTAGAAGCTGGAAGTCCAAAGTCAAGGCAGATCCAGTGTGTGGAGAGGGACCTGGTTTGCAGATGGCTGTCTTGTAGAGATCTGGTTTGCAGAGATAATAATCATCTCTGTTGTGTCTCTTCTTATAAGAGCACTAATCCCATTCATAGGGGCTCCATCCTCATGATCTAATTACCTCCCAAAAGCCCCACCTCCAAATACCATCACACTGGGGATTAGGCTTCAACATATGAATTTGGGGGGATACAAGCATTTAGTCCATACTGCAAACCTTGTACTTTCATTACATCTAGTTTCATTTTTTTCTCTTCTGCTGAGTAATATCACATGGTTTCTCCCTCACATTTAAATCTTTACCTGTAAGTTTTCAGATAGTGTTTTTAAATACTTGAAAAAATAATGTTATTAAAGAACAGTAATGTGTCCAGAATAAAATGAAGACTTGGCTACCCTGGAGAGTTCTATAGAATTCTCAGAATTCTGCTTTTCTTGGCCATGACCTCATTCAAACTCAAATCTGGTATCTGGAGGTAAAAACTGATTCATTAATCTCTTTTCAAAGCTCTACTTAAATTATGTTCAAATTGTCCTAGTCTCATCAATTCAGAGGAAAAATGCAAATGACTAATATGAAAAAATGTTCAGCACTCAACTAATCAAAGAAATGCAAATTAAAACAAGGTAATATTTTTCATCTATCAAATTTGCAAATGTTTTTTAAATGCCAATATGAGATGTTGACAAAGGTGAGATACAACTCACATAATAGTGCTCACGGTAGCACAAACTGAAAAATGTTTTCACAAAATAGAACAAGAGCCTTAAAAATAGCCATACCCCTTTGACCCCCTAAATTTTCTGCTAGAAATCTTTTGTAATAAAATAATGTGATCAAGGGTTATGTACAAGCCACCAGGTGCGGTGGCTTATACCTGTAATCCCAGCACTTTGGGAGAGTGAGATGGGAGGATCGTTGGAGCTCAGGAGTTTGAGACCAGCCTGGGCAACATAGAGAGACCTCATCTCTACTAAAAATAAATAAAATAAAATAAAAAATTAGCCAGTCATAGGGGCACCTGCCTGTATTCCCAGCTACTTGGGAGGCTGGGGAAGGAGTATCACTTGAGCCCAGGAGATGGAAGCTGCAGTGAGATCTGACTGTGCTACTGCACTCCAGCCTGGGCAACAGAGCAAGATCCTGTCTCAAAAAAAAATTACGTATTATGCAAAAAAATTCAAAGCAGCAACATAACAAAGAAATTGTCAACATCCTACTGACAGTTGGGTCATGGATTTCTAGTTCTTATCAGTAGAGCCCTACAGTTAAACACAGGGGGAACCAGTAGGGTGAGAAAGTGGTCAAGTTTTTAGGACTCTGAGCTTTTATCTATTTTATGTGTTGAATTCCAGTTAAGATTCATAGCTCTTTTGTCTGTTTTGCTTTGTTTCTAGTAACTGTCAGTCTACCCCGACTAGAATGTAAGATCCATGAAGAACCTATCTATGAGCGATGTGCTCGAAGATTCTTGGTGTTTGTTTTTTTTTTGTTTTTTTGTTTTTTTGAGACAGAGTCTCACCCTGTCGCCTAGGGTGGAGTGCAATGGCGCAATCTCGGCTCACTGCAACCTCTGCCTCCAGTGTTCAACGACTCCCCCGCCTCAGCTTCCCTAGTAGCTGGGATTACAGGTGCGCACCACCACACCCAGCTAATTTTTTGTATCTCTAGTAGAGAGGGGGTTTCACCATGTTGGCCAGGCTGGTCTCAAACTCCTGACCTCGTGATCCGCCCGCCTCTGCCCCCCCAAAAGTGCTGGGACTACAGGCATGAGCCACCGCGCCCAGCCCAGATTCTTAAAACTAAGCACAGTGCTTGGCTCGTATGGCTCATATTAGGTATTCAATAAATAGTTGTTGCTTGCTGTAGATTTAAGTATTTTTTTCCTGATTAAAAATAAAGTTGAGCTTCATCCATTCATCCCTCCTCCCCCAACCCCTGGTAACTGCTGCTTGGATCTGATCCAGTGGAGCACAGAGGATCTTTAAGGCAATGAAATTACTCTGTGTGACACTATAATGGTGGATATATATGAGTGTATGTTTGTCCAAACCCACAAAATGTACACCACTGAAAGCGAACCCTAAAGCAAACTATCAACTCTGGTTGATAACGACCTGTCGATGTAGGCTCATCAGTGGTAACAAATAAATCACTCTGGTAGGGGGTGTTGATAGTGAGGGAAGGTATGGATGTGGGGGACGGGGGTATGTGGGAAATTCCTGTACCTTCCACTTAGTAAACCTGAAACTACTCTAAAAATAATAATAAAGTCTATTTTAAAAAGTTGAAAAGTATTATAATTAGCAGATTGACTAAAGACCATGAATTGGCAAATGATAGCCTGTGGGCCAAACCTGGCCACAGGCTGTTTTTGTAAATAAAGTTTTATTGGGACACAGCCACTCACACCCATTCATTTACATACTGTCTATGGTTGTCTCTGTGTTGCAACAGCAGAACCGGGTAGCTGCAACAGAAATTATGTGGCTCACAAAGCTGTGAACCAGCACATCTCTTCCCACCTCTATGTTCAGGGACATCTCATTGGTAACTTGAAATCAGCAGTAGGATTATTTATACCATGGGAATTGGTAAATGCTACAAGTCAGGGCTTGATTTATTGTTTTGTTAATTTTCTAGGCTTAAAAAAGGGAAGGTGAAAAATGTTAATTACACTGATTAAAATTAAGTGAATGTTGTGTCTGTAGGTATGATAGCATAAAAAACTAAGAAAATATTCTTCTAGTATTCAAAACTATTATCCAATTAGAAAAAGGAGTCACTCCTATTATTGGCATACATATATTTTTGGTTGTTTCACTTTCATCTTACTAATTACATGAAAGTAAATATCAACCAACATTTGTGCTGGAATTACACTTGCTGGTCAATTGCAATCATAGGTTGGCTATAGACAAGAACTGGTTACAAATCAGCAAAGGCATCCTGTGAATATCAATTGGTTATATGGAATTTACAATGAAGAGTATTGCATATTTTATCATTATTTGTAAATTGTGTGTTACACGTCCTTTAAATCATTAATATTGATAGTAAACATCAAATAAACATGCATATATATATACATACATACATTCTCCCAGGGAACTGGTTGTTAAACATTTACCAACACACCTCTGCTGAAAAATATTTTTCAGTAGAAGGTTATCAAAATAAACGTGATTTGCAAATCTAGCCACAGCTGAAGTCATCAAAGAGGTAAAGGGATGGAGGCACAATGCAAAAATATGAAGGTAAAGTGGAAAAGTACCTCTTTCTAAGTAGGGCTAACAGGCAGTAAACAACTGATATTTTGTGCCCTATTGTTTGTCTATCAGGTTCTGCCACATGCAGAGGAAGTAAGAAATTTGAGAACAAGAAGGTCAAAAGACCATCTCTATAATTAACAAGCAAATTAAGGTGCACACATTTCTAGAGGCTAAGACAGAAAGAAGTGGATTCCTACAGCATTCCCCAGATTTTCTGAATCCTCTGCTATTCATCCAATAAACTGCACTCTTTCGTGCCTAATTTCATTTCCATTTAATGTGTTAAACCTGATTCCCTTGCATGTAAACAGTGCTTTATACTTTTCAAATATAATTATATTATTATATCCCTTGATCCTCACAACAATTTTATGAAGTAGGAATGGCTAAGTTTCAAAGGGAAGAAAATTCTTAGGGAAAACTTAGGGTTTTGTGTGCTTAATCCTGGTTCTAAAGCCAAGCTCCAGAAAAACACTACTTTCAAATTGCCTGTATTTCTTTTGAGTGCACTCATATCTGGTTCCTTAAACATTTCAGCATGGCTTGGTTTCTAAAGCACTTGCCCTTTATCATTCTTCCTAAGAAAGAAGACAAAATCAGCTGATTATAATTAACAAAAGCACAACCATTCGTTTTTTAAAGCCTGGTCTTTGCCTTTGTCATCAAATTATCTGACAGGTTAAGAGATAATCTCTTTTCTAGTCCTGGATCTTAATTTTCTTCCTTAGTACAGATGCTTGTACACAGTAGATGTGCAAGTAAATTAGGTCAGAATGGTTTTCCCAGCCTACCTTGGGTTACATGAAAAGTATGACGCTAGAGGGAAGCTCTTCAGGACTTGTCCACGACTGTACAGTTCCCAAACAACCTTATAAAGAAGGGTAGTTCTTAGTCCCTGAGAAAATGAAGTGTTTACAGTTCCTTCGCGGAGGGAGAAGGTGTAGGCAGAGAACAGAAAGAAGGAGAGAAAAACATGTATTGAATCTTTACTATACCTTCCAGGAACTTTCATAGGCTTTATCTACCAAATCTTCAAACAATCTGAAGAGGTTGTCATTTATCCCCATTTTACAGATGGAGATTCAGAGAGGTTAACTGCTTGATTAATAAGAAACTAGCTCAAGATGTATCTGTGTCTTCAGAGACCGTCCTTTACCTCTAAAGCAGTGACTCTCAAAGTGGAGGACCCAACCAGCAGCAGCAGCCTCACCTGGGAACTTCCTAGAAACGCAAATTCTCAGAGCTCACCCCAGCCCTGCTGAATCAGAAACTATAAGGTTAGGGCCCAACAATTGGTTTTAACAAGCCCTCCAGGTTATTCTGATAAACACTAAAATGTGAGAAATTTCCTCCTGCTCTACTGCACAGGTTGTATTAGTCGGTTTTCAGGCAGATGATAAAGAGATACCCGAGACTGGGCAATTTACAAAAGAAAGAAGTTTATAGGACTTACAGTTCCACATGGCTGGGGAGGCCTCACAACCATGGCAGCAGTCAAGCATGAGCAAGTCACATCTTCTACGGATGGCAGCAAGCAAAAAGAAAGCTTGCGCGAGGCAACTCCCGTTTTTAAAACCATCAGATCTCGTGAGACCTATTCACTATCACGAGAACGGCACAGGAAAGACCCGCCCCCATAATTCAGTCATCTCCCATTGGGTCCCTCCCATAACACGTGGGAATTATGGGAGCTACAAGATGAAATTTGGGTGGGGACACAGAGCCAAACCGTGCCACAGGTCAACAAAGGCTTTCTGTAAAGGGCCAGATAGAAAATATTTTAGGCTTTGCGGGCTAGATGGTCTGTTTTGCAACTACTCAATGTCGCTGTTGCGCAAAAGCAGCCACCGACAATGCATAAATAAATGAGCATGGCTGTGTTCCAATAAAACTTTAATGATGGACAATGAAATCTGAATGTTATATCATTTTCATGTGTCATGAAGTGTTACTTTTCTCTTGGCTTATGTCCTCCAATCATTTCAAAAAGCAAAAAGCCATTTTAATCCCAAGGGCTATACCAAACCAGGCAGCAGGCTGGATTTGGCCCTCAGGCCATAGTTTGGCAAGCACTGAAACAAGACTAGGCTACCTACTAAATGGAAACTCTTAAGTGGAGAAATGATGCAAAGACCGGAAAATCTAATAGAAGGTAAAATGTTGTCAGTTACAAAATTGGCTATGGTCGGCTGGGCACGGTGGCTCACACCTGTAATCCCAGCACTTTGGGAGGCAGGCGGATCACCTGAGGTCCGGAGTTTGAGACCAGCCTGACCAACGTGGAGAAATCCTCTCTCTACTAAAAATACAAAATTAGACAGATGTAGTGGTGCATGCCTGTAATCCCAGCTACTTGGGAGGCTGAGGCAGGAGAATCACTTTAACCCAGGAGACGGAGGTTGCGGTCGCACCATTGCACTCCAGCCTGGGCAACAAGAGAAAAACTCCGTCTAAAAAAAAAAAAAAAAATTGGCTATGGTCCAATGGAGGCAGGCAGCCCATTTGGTTCTGACAATTAGGAAGGCTTACAATGAGAAGGTGACAATCTGTGTGGGCCTTGAATGATGAGTAGAAGTTCAACAGTAGAGACAATAGCTTGGGCAACAGGGTGAAGACTGGTGTATGCAGCATATCCAAAATGCCTACTTCCACCCAAAATATTCCAACCTCTTGGGTTAAAAACGCTTTGGAAAATTATATTATGTAAAAAGTATGTCAATGTTCCTGTGAATACCAACCAAACTAAAGCACCGAGAAAGGAACAAATTGCAACAACTGAAATCACAGCCTTACATGTGAAAATCATTATCGGTGATCTCGTCTTCTCTCCCTACAGACCAAGTGTTGGAGGGAAGGTGTCTTATTTCCCACAACAAATTATTTCTGGTTGCAAATCTGACTGTATGGAATATGCTCCCAAGTATCATACAATGCAAGAAATAATTCTCTTGAGATATTTCCTAGTTATACAAATTAGTTCCCTTGAGAATTGCTTGGTTTTTGTTTTTTTCCTAATTCCTTACATACCATCCAATTGAGTTGGTTATTTTCAAACACAAGAAATCCCCTTTAAGAGCATAAATTTCAGAGACATTGTTTTCAAGTTACACATTGTCATTAGATTTGCTTTGATATCAGCTATTAAAAGGAAACGCAATCTGGTCTGGCAGTATTTCCCAATTTCATATAGCAGAGCAGTAAAGAGGCCAGGCTCTGCAGTCAAAGTCTCTGGGCTCAAAGCCCTGCTCTCCCACTTAAAAAGCTATTTCACCTTGACAAATTACTCATCTCAGAGCTTCTGTTTTCTTAAAAACAAAGTGGGAAAAAGTAATAGTAGCCACTTCTGGTTGTGTATGTGTTTGAAAATACAGAAAAATAGCTCAATGTTTTGGCCACCATTATTATTTGGCCAGTGATCTCTTTCCTCCAAAACTAAACAAATGTGCTTTTATTTTTCAAGCTAAAATTATATTCCCTTTATGCTACCACATGATACGGCGACAAGTTTGGGACAGAACCTGACAAATAAGATCCTTCTGCTTCCTCCCTCCGCCACCTGGGCCCTGGAGGGATCAGAAACTGCTTACCAAGCTAGGGGAGGTAAAGGCAGAGAAACAGAGGCAAAATTGACCATACAGCAGCAGGCCCGCTGTGGGGAGCAGGGCAGAAGTTGCAGCTTTAGGAAGGTCTGGAGTTTGGATCCCTACATGGATGGGACACATCAACGACTGAAATGAGGGTTCTTTGGGATGTAAAGTGAACTGGGTACTCATATTATCTGAGAGTGGCTGGAAAAGCTTCTAACCAGGGGCAAGAGAAGGACTCCTCTCACAACGTGGGTAGGAGTGTGCAGAGGGGAGAATGAAATACGGTTGATTTGATCCTACTCTATGAGTGTCAATTACATATGTATGAGCAAAGATCACATGTCTGGAGTGGGCAGGGAGATCCATGGGAAGGACTCAGGCCTTAGAGACAAAAAGACCTGAAGCCCCACCACCCGGTAATCTGGTGGAGGGGAAGTTTTCTCAACTAAATACTGAGGACAAGGATTCGTGTGGTCATACATAAGATGAGGGACACAGAGTTCTTTGCACCGTGCCTGTCATCCTGCAGACCAAAGAAACAACAGCTGCTCTTGGCATGAGTACCCATCTCCACTCCCACTGAGTGGCCACTTGCAAAGTGACTTTAATATTCATGAACGGGCATACCAATTGCAGTGAGTGCTTTGATCTGTTGAATTACAGCCCAGCACAGCCCACTGATGTGGTCCCCCCACCCCCCAAGTGACATTGACATTGACATTGACCTTCCTTTGCTCATAACCATTCTCCCCTCAACTGACCTATTGGTCAGGAATGACAAGTTCCTAGGGCTTGGGGGTGAGACAGAGAACACACCACCCCACCCCTGCTGGGTTCGACCTCCCAATTAGGTGCTCCACAACACCCACTACTTCTTTCTTAGAGCTACTCAGACTTTATTGCAATTATCTCTTGAATTAAATGCATTCTCCATCCTGTGAATTCCTTCTGAAGATGGGCTGGATCTTTTATCCCTGGATCTTCACTGTCTAGCTTCTGGATTTCCCAAATGATTCGATGATATTATTCGTTAAGATGTGAGAATAAACACCTTTTTAAAAAAGCACACCAGCACACACTCTGTATAAATCAACATTTCTCATTGTAAGAGTTCCCATGGCTGGGTGCGGTGGCTCATGCCTGCAATCCCAGCACTTCGGGAGGCCAAGGCAGGCAGATCACGAGGTCAGGAGTTCGAGACCAGCCTGGCCAATATGGTGAAACCGTGTCTCTACTAACAATACAAAAATTAGCCAGGCGTGGTGGCACGCGCCTGTAGTCCCAGCTACTCGGGAGGCTGAGATGCAAGAATCACTTGAACCCGGGAGGCAGAGGTTGCAGTGAGCCAAGATGGCGCCACTGCACTCCAGCCTGGGTGACAAAGCAAGACCCCGTCTCAAAAAAAAAAAAAAAGAGTTCCCACAAGGCCATCACCTCTAAGCAAATGTTTCCTCCTTGATCTCTTTTATATTTGCCCAGCAATCATCACAAAACTTCTCTGCACCCAGGCACAGAGTGTGGCTGCTAACATCCCATTATGTAAAACAAATACAGGAGGCTCCCTAGAATGCCCTAAGTCATGTCCCCCAGTGGCCAGAAACAGGCACCACCATGCCCTAGCACCTATCTCCTCTGGAAAAGATTTCAATGAAGGGAGGAATTGGTTCCACTCTTTTTTTTTTTTTTTTTTTCTTTTGAGACGGAGCCTTGCTCTGTCGCCCAGGCTGGAATGCAATGGCGCAATCTCAGCTCACTGCAACCTCCGCCCCCCAGGTGCAAGCGAGTCTCCTGTCTCAGCCTCCCGAGTAGTTGGGATTACAGACACACCACGCCTGGCGAATTTTTGTATTTTTAGTAGAGATAGGGTTTCACCATGTTGGTCAGGCTGGTCTCGAACTCCTGACCTCAGGTGATCCGCCCCCGTTGGCCTCCCAAAGTGCTAGGATTACAGGCATCAGCCACCACGCCCGGCCTAGTTCCACTCTTTAGGCGGCAGAAAATAAAGATGCAAGAGCAAGTCACACAGCCAATTAGTTTTCTTTTCCAGATCTGCCTTCAAATAAGGGTTTCATAACTTCCTTGAAAGAGATCTCTCAGCACCTTGCTATCCTGCAGAGCCCGTGCATATTCGCCACCTAAAGGGAAGGACCCAAGAGCATGAGAGCCTCCGCATCCCCGAGAGAATCACAGCCACCCAGAGTCATGTTGCGGCCTGCCACACCCCTTGTCCCCAGCTGTGGCAAGGCAAGAATCCTGTTTCCAAAGCAACTGTGCCTTCGGGCTTACTAACACTGAAGGCAGAGTCCCACGTGTACACACACATGCAAACATGTACAGGAACACACCAGCACAGGCAACATACATGCAGACACACCTAAGACACACAAGATCTCCCGTCTTGTGGAAACATACAGTCTCCTAGAAATGAGAATAATGTCTTATCTCTTATTCCGGCTGGAGAAGTTAGCTTTCCAAGGATATATTTAGTTGGTTTCATATCTGTCATTTAATATTTCTTACAGGAGCTTGGGGGAAAATGAAAATCCAGTGCTCTGGTGTGTTGGTGTGTGCTGTGTCTCCAGTGCTCTCTATCTGTTTGTAGATGTCTGCTGACCTCGTTAGTCCAACTCATTTCCCACATGAGTGGCGAAGGGCCGAGAGGGCTGGAATTATTTCTGGCCTGAGATGCACGGCCCCTTTCTCTCAAGGCTCCAGTGAGTGACCTCAAATGGGCAGTCCATCACCCACGCTAGTCTTCCTCTCTCTTCTCTTTCCCGTTCTTCTTTCTTCCCTAACGCTCTGCTCTTGCTGGAACCCCCTTCCAGGAAGGTCAGAAACCAGAAACAACTCCTGGTGTTAGATTCTGCCATCTGAGCGTGAGCTTGGGGTGGGCATGCAGGATGTAGGCCAAAGAGAACCATGGTGGTCCCCCAAAGTTCCCACTCGAAATGGGACAGGCCCAGAGGCAAAAGCAGGGAAACTGAGGGACAGGGGAAGTGCCACCACTCCAGGACACAGCAGAGCAGGCCAGGGCTCACCCTGAGGGTGCCTGTGCAGAATCAGAACAGGGCACCCACTTTGGATTTGACAAAGGGAGTTGTGCTGGATGTGAGCCCCACCCACCCACTCATATCTGAGGGTTATGAACCCCATGTGCAAGAGCACAGAGGCTGTAAGGACAGGCTGGCAGCCTCGCCTACAGACCAGCGCAGCTGTGAAGCGCCAGGGCACACACAACTCTCTCTCCATGTTCTTTGCTCGTACTTTCATTCCCCAGACCAAACATTCTCTCAACCCCATGAATCAAACCAGAGGCCTTAACAGCGACCTCAGTTCCCTGAGTGTGAAAAACCAAAGAACAGACGGGACAGTGGCAAGGCAGCGTGGTCAGGAGCCCAGAATCCAAGGCAAGGTGCCCTGAGTTCTCGCCCCTGCCCGGCAATTCTGGGGACACTGGGCAAATTACTCAACCTCCCGTGCCTTGCCTTCCCCATCTGTACTCAGGAGAGCATAGTTCCTACCTCACAGTACAGTTATGTGGACAAATGCGGTCAAACAGCAAGCACTTAGTGCCTGCCACATCTTAGGCACTCAGTGTTATCTACTGTTATTCACCTGAAATGACCACAAATTGAACTAAATTTTTCAAAGTTATTGGTGCTTTGTTTTCCTGTATATAAAAGAAGAGGTGTTCTTTTCCCTGTCTGCCCACCCTCACTCAGCACATATATTTTTCTTTTTCTTTTTCTTTTTATTTTTATTTTATTTCATTTTATTTTGTTTTTTTGAGACAGGGTCTTCTTCTATGCCCAGGCTGCAGTGCCGTGGTGCATCTCAGGTCGCTGAAGCCTCAACTTCCCAGGGCTCAAGCAATCCTCTTACCTCAGCCTCCTGAGTAGCTGGGACCACAGGTGCACACCATCACACCCAGCTAACTTTTTGTTTTTTTGAGACGGAGTCTCGCTCCGTCACCCAGCCTGGAGTGCAGTGTCACGATCTTGGCTCACTGCAAGCTCCACCTCCCGGGTTCACGCCATTCTCCTGCCTCAGCCTCACGAGTAGCTGGGACTACAGGCACCCGCCACCATGCCCGGCTAATTTTTTTGTATTTTTAGTAGAGACGGGGTTTCACTGTGTTAGCCAGGATGATCTCGATCTCCTGACCTCGTGATCCGCCTGCCTCGGCCTCCCAAAGTTCTGGGATCACAGGCATGAGCCACCGCACCCGGCCACACCCAGCTAACTTTTTAATTTTATTTTTTGTAGAGATGAGGGTCTCGCCATGTTGTCAGGTTGGTCTCAAACTCCTGGGCTCAAGCAATCCTCCCTCCCTGGCCTCCCAAAGTGCTGGGATTACGGGTGTCAGCCACCACCCCCAGCCTAGCACATATTTTTAAGGCTTTCATCCCATAGGAAGGCCATGGTTGGTGTCCATAAAGTGGGGCACATAGGTGAGGTGGACCTTGTGGGGGGTTTCAGTTGGAGCTTCCCCATGGTGATATACTCATCCATTAGGACATCGAACAAAGTCTTGACTCTACAAAGTACAGACTCTTACAAGTGAAGGAGTGAGAAGCAATTCACTGCCACCTCATTTTTTTTTTTTTTTTTACTTTAAGTTCTGGGATACATGTGCTGAACGTACAGGCTTGTCACATAGGTATACATGTGCCACGGTGGTCTGCTGCACCTATCAACCTGTCATCTAGGTTTTAAGCCCCATGTGCATTAAGTATTTGTCCTAATGCTCTCCCTCCCCTTTCCCCCCATCCTCCAACAGGCCCCAGTGTGTGATGTTCCCTTCCCTGTGTCCATGAGACTGCCACCTCATTTTTAAAGTCTGCCAATGAAGAGATTTTCTACCAAGAAATGGAAAAACCAGCAAGTCAATGCCTTCCCCGTTTTCCTCATGTCTGGTGCAGTTGCGGCATTTGCCCACATGAGAGGCACTTGGTGCACCTTAAGGCCATGTTTAATGCCAACGTCAACCAACTCTCCCTTGCCTAATGTTGACATTTTGTATGCCTTATGTGTATGGCCTTTCTTCCTGAAACTTTCCTGAATTTCCGAGGCTGGGCTGGGTGTTCCTCTTCTGTGCTCCTATCTTCTACTACCTCAGTGGGTTACACTGTTTACTTATTCCTACCCTGCACTAGATTCCGAGGATGTCCAGGCTGGCAGGGCCGTTGTCTCTTTTTCAGGACGGTGCCCTTAGATGTCCAGGCTGGCAGGGCCGTTGTCTCTTTTTCAGGACTGTGCCCTTAGATGTCCAGGCTGGCAGGGCCGTTGTCTCTTTTTCAGGACTGTGCCCTTAGATGTCCAGGCTGGCAGGGCCGTTGTCTCTTTTTCAGGACTGTGCCCTTAGCACACAGTAGGTTTCAATATTCTTAGAATGAATGAATGACAGTGAGAAAGAGAATGAGTCAGAGGTTTTGGAGAATTTTAGACGGCTGTAGGCACTGAGTGGTGTCTCTAAGGGGGGATTCTTGGCCCTGCTCCCAGCCAGTTCTGGGCAACCAGACAAGTAGTCACTTCCACTCACAGACAAGCAAAAGTGGGCTCTGGAATTTCTGAAGTGGGGGTGCCCATGTTAATGGATCAAACTAATCAATGTGCAAAAGAAAAATTAACTTGCAGACATTTCCAGAGTCCATATCTACAAAGCTAAGGATGCAATGTAGTAATACAAATCCCAGCTGTTAGTGTATGGTTTGGACCAAGAAACTCTGTACACACACCTTGGCCAGAGCAGGGAGAGAAGCAGAGCAGGGAGACCAGACCGGACCCACTGCAGGCGGGAGGGAGGCCCACGTGGATTTAAGCCCGGTGCCAACATTCATGGCTATGACTGGCTGCCGTCCAGCTCTGGGCCTCCAACTGATAGGATGGAGTTCTCAGCGGTGATGTGGCTGGAGGCTGGGTGCAGGCACGGCTGCCTCAAAGCCTCCTGGGAAGCACTAGTCTCCCAGCAGCAGTGGGAGGGGTTGGAGAGGCCAGTAAATAGGAGGAAGTTTAGACAGCATCATTCCCTGGGGCATTGGCCGCTTCTAGGTCATAAGTAAGAACTCCTAGCGGAACAGAAACTTGGCTGGGAGAGAACAAAATGTTTTTGAAGCTGCTGAGTGGACCTTTTATCTTTGAGTGCAGCCATTGCCTTACTGTAGTCTCGGAGTGGCCACGGGCAATTTCTGTGCTGTCTTTGGAGCAACATTCTCAAGGCCGGCCACTGGATGGAACTGGAAGGAGTGTCATTCCGGGACTTCTGACGGGACAGCCTGTTTGAGACAATGTGTCAATCAACACCTGCTTGCTGACAGCCTCTTTGCCATGTAGGCAACTGTCTAGAAAGAGGCTTCATAACAGAGTCCAGGCTCCTCCTCAGATTAGGGACCCATTTCCTCTCCCCTCTACAACCCCGGTGTTGTCTACCTTGAAAAGACTCACAAATGGAACCGCCCTGACCCACATCTGCACCTCAGACCTAGGTGCAAAGGTCTGCAGGGATGTCTCGGACTGGACCTTGTCACATTTCTCCCATCTTGCTCCTCTGAGAAAAGAGTGCCTTTGCCCCTGTTTTAGTCAAGATTCTTACTTACAAGTGGAAAAAAAAAAACACTAATGTGAACCATCTAGGGGGGTAAGAGGACTTTACTGCCTCATGGTTGCAGAACTTAAGAAAAAGCAAGCTTTTAGGGGGTACACTGGGTTGAACAGTCTCCCCCGCGAGATTCTTGTCTGCCTGGAATTGGTGAATGTGACCCTATTTGGAAATAAGATCTTTGCAAATGTAACCACATTAAGATGAGGTCATATTGGATTCCGGTGGGCCCTAATCCAATGACTGGTATCCTTGGAAGGAGAGGGGTATTGGGACAAAGACACACAGGGAAGAAGGACATGTGATGGCAGAGGGAGGGATTGGAGCGACGCCTCTACAAGCCGAGGAGTGACAAGGACTGCCAGCCACCACCAGACGCTGGGAGAGGCATGGAACAGGTTCCTTCCCAGAGCCTTTGGAGAGAACATGGCCCTGCTGATACCTTGATTTCCGACTTCTGGCCACCAGAACTGTGAAAGAACACATGCCTGCCATCTCAAGCCACCCAGTTTGGGGTTATTTGTTATGGCAGCCCCAGGACACTGATACAGTGGATGCCTTGATGATCCCCATTTTAAAGATGAGAAAACTAAGACACTGAAGTGATTAGTTATTTGCCCAAGGTCAGGCAACTAATAAGTGGTAGAGCTAGGATTGTTTAAAACACCTTTATTGCGATATAATCCACACACCTTATAATTCACTGATTTGAAATGCACAATTCAGCAAGGCATGGTGGCTCACGCCTGTAATCCCAGCACTTTGGGAGGCACAGGTGGGAGGATCATTTGAGGTCGGGAGTTCAAGACCAGTCTGGCCAACATGGTGAAACCCCGTCTGTACTAAAAATATAAAAATTAGCCATGTGTGGTGGTGGGCACCTGTAATCCCAGCTACTCGGAAGGCTGAGGCAGGACAATAACTTGAACCCAGGGGGCGGAGGTTGCAGTGAGCCATGACTGCACCACTGCACTCCAGCCCAGGCAACAGAGCAAGACTCCATCTCAAAAAATAATAATAATAATTTAAAAAAGAACGTCCCCTAAAATACCAAGTTAACAGATACATATGTACTTTGAGAATGTAACTTGGAAGGCAAGCCTAATAGATGTTGACTTTAACGTCTACAGAATGTCAACTGCATTTGGGTCATTTGCAACTCAGTGTTTTTGTACGAATTACATGTCACGTGGGATGTGGGTACTTTAAATTATGATCAATGTAAGAAGGGGCTTCACAAAGTAAGAGCGCCTAGGGCCTATGACCGGCCCTGACAGCTTAGGGCCTCTGTGCCAAGACAGAATTCTAACCAGAATCCTTTGTACAGGTTTTGCATGCGGTGGAGTCCAAGGTCTTTACCGAACTGTGCCTTTGAGGGCTGCCTCCAGACTCCAGTGATAGCATTCACAGAGTCCAGTAGGCAGAAAGCCCAATTCCCCTTCACCTTGGAGGCCTTTCACGTCTATTGCCTGAGAAAATGCATCCTATTGGAGCACCCCAGGATGGAGCTGACTTACTGACCAGCGGCCAGCAGCCTGCAAGGGCAGAGGAGAGCAGGCAGTAGCTGGGGGCAAACACCTCTGTTGGAAGCAGCCGGTGGCACTTGGAAGTCATAGCTCTCACCCAGCCTCCTGGAGGGAGACAGTTGGGAAAGCTGCGATATTGCATTAGCCTGTCAGTCACAGGGAAGCAATTCTTCAGGTCATCAGTCAAAAGCCTCCTTGGAAATGAGAAACAAGCCTGAACACCAGGCCATTTAAAAAGATATTTATTGTGAAATGTGGAGGCAGCAGCACCTTCCCTGAGACGCGACAGGCACTCAGCATGAATTGCACCAGGTAAGTCTAGAGAAGCAGGCGGCAGGTACCTGGATATAAGTGAGATACGACCTTGAAACATCGCTGCAAACAATGACCCCAGGAGGAAAGCAGGGGTGGCAAGCAGGGGGCTGCCCAGGGCTGTGGGAGGGGGCAAACAGGACTCCACAGCCCAGCACAAATGACAGTCCTCGGGCCCTACAGAGAGCGTCTTCAGCCTACAGAGAGGGCCTTAGGCGTGAAGAAGAATGAGCCTAAATCCATTACCATGCAAACTGAAGATGACAGCAGAAATGACTTGTTGCCTGGAATTTGCTTCGAAATTCTACAGAAAAAAAAAAAAAATTGCTGAGGGCTACATTGACAAAACAGGATTGGTAAGATATTGATAACTGCTGAAGCTGGGTGATGAATATTCAGGGATTCATGACGCTCTTCTTCTACTTTTGTGTATATTTGAAATTTTCAATACTGAAAATTTTCTTTGAAGAAAATGGGTCTTTTTCCCATGCTCATGGGTCTTATCTCTCTGCAAATATATGCTTTGGAGATGAGCCAGCCACATTTTCTAGGCCTGATAACCTGCAAACTGCAAAATTATATTTTGAGTTATACATAAACACACACACACACACACACACACACAAACAAACACACATACACATATATGCACGTATAAGGTAAGTGTGGACATACAACTCCAAGTGTCAGACCCACTGCTGGTCTGACTCTAGGCCTGGAATCTTACCCACTCCACTGCTAACACACACTCACTGATGCCACAAAAATCTCCAATGTACAATTACAAGGCCAACAGAAATGGCTCCCATCTGTCAATAAGTCAAGGTCAAAGGAATCCCAGCCTGGCCTGGCTGGCTCTAGCCTCCCTTCCCAAGTCTCACACCAACACCATCACTCCCTTCTTAAGTCCCTCTGGCAAGTCTAGACGCACCTGAGGCCTCCCAAAGACAGCCATGCAGTGGCAGCTTCTGCATGAAAAGCCTGTTTAGTGACAGCCCACTCTCATATAGCTGCTGCACTTGGCTACGCAGTAGGATCCATGAACTGAGTTTGGGGGCCAAAAACGTGAAAGCAGGACAGAGTTTCCAAGTAGCCAATCCACTGTTATCTATTAAACGAAGTTGACTATGTTTAATTTTTCTGTTTATAAAGATCACTGGGTTCCACTAGAACCAGATCTTAAGAATTTGAGGGCCAATAGTTTTTTGTTTTTTTGTTGTTGTTGTTTGTGTTTTGTTTTTTGTTTTTTGTTTTGAGATGGAGTCTCGCTCTGTTGCCTAGGCTGGAGTGCAGTGGCGCGATCTGAGCTCACTGCAACCTCCGCCTCCTGGGTTCAAGCAATTCTCCTGCCTCAGCCTCTTGAGTAGCTGGGACTATAGGCACCTGCCACCACACCTGGCTAATTTTTGTATTTTTAGTAGAGACGGGGTTTCACCATATTGGCCAGGCTGGTCTTGAACTCCTGACCTTGTGATCCGCCTGCCTCGGCCTCCCAAAGTGCTGGGATTACAGGCGTGAGCCACCGCGCCCAGCCGAGTGCTAGTACTTTTAAGGAAGCATCAGAAGGACAGTGGAAAAATTAATCAGGGAATGGAAGATGGCCAATAAAGGGTTCTGTTACTGAGCAGGCCACTGCCATGGACAACTGGGTCTGAGTTCTACAAGGAAAGTCTTTGAGACAACATAGAACATATGTCGGAGTCTTCCCCCTAAGAGGCAAGGATGCGGGGGTAGTATCCTCCAACTCCCACTTGCCATTGGCCGAATGTTGCTCCTAGCATTAGGAACTCTTCAGCATTTCTAGCTTGTCCCCTGTGCATGGGCTGGCTAGAGCAGGCCCTTTGGTGGAGAGGCACAGATATTGCAGAGATGCAATCTCTGCCTCCACATTTCAATCTTTGCAGCGTCCTCTGTAGATGCAATATCTTCAGAGGACTCTGTTGGCACATATTAGAATAGAGACCAGAGGATCTGGGAAGGGCATCAATAGCATTTGCTTCCCTGTAGAACTTTGAACCCACCTTCACCTAACCATGCTCCAGGAGAACCAGCATTCTCTATCCCTTCTGTAAATCATTCTGATGATGCCCACTGGACCCTTCAATCTAATATGGTACTTCCTGAAATGCATGCACACGTCTACCTCCATCTCAACTTGCCAAGAGCAAGTTGCATTGGTTCTTTACTTTAATTGCAATAAAGCAACTATTGGTTCCATGCTGATATAGTTTGATATTGTCACCTCCAAATATTATGTTAAAATGTGATCCCCAGTGTTAGAGGTGGAGCTTAGTAGGAGGTGTTTCACTCATGGGGTGAATCCCTTGGGAATGAGTGAGTTCTTCTGTTAGCTCATGTGAGAGCTAGTTGTTTAAAAGAACCTGACATCTCTCTTTCTCTCTCCTGTGCCATGTGACAGGCCTGCTCCCCTTCACCTTCTGCCATGACTGTAAGTTTCCTAAGGACCTCACCAGAAGCAAATGCTGGCATTATGCTTCTTGTACACTCTGTAGAACCATGAGCCAAAATAAACCTCTTTTCTTTATATATCACCCAGCCTCAGGTATTGTTTTAGAGCAATCCAAAACAGACTAAAACAGGTATTGTCAGATGCTAGGGATTCTACTACTTCTCTCACACACAATTGTGTTTATCTATGCCAATGACAATACCATTAGTTAGAGCAATGCCACTAGACTAGACTATATGCTCTATGAGCTTTTACATCACCATTGCATATCCACACCAAGAATACAGCCTGTCACCATAGAAATAATACCGAATACATGTTTACGGAATGGGCTAAGTAATGACTAGTAAATGCTTTGGTATATAAATCTTTGCCCACAATTATTTCTTCAAGACAGATTTCTAGAAGCAGAATTACTGAGTCATCTGTCCAAGAATTACAATATCCTGTTTATATCAATAGCGAAATATCCTTTAGACCCTTCCAAAGTAACTGGTGCTGCCATAAAAACTTTCCTTAACCCCTAAAATCATTGACCCCTGTATATATGATCTTGACTTTCAATGGGTTGTTATAAGAAATGGTCTTGTGGCCAAGTGCAGTGGCTCACGCCTGTAATCCCATCACTTTGGGAGGCCGAGGCGGGTAGATCACCTGAGCTCAGGGGTTCAAGACCCGCCTGGCCAAGATGGTGAAACCCTGTTTCTACAAAAATACAAAAATTACCCAGGCATGATGGCGGGTGCCTGTAATCCCAGCTTCTTGGGAGGCTGAGGCGGGAGAATCGCTTGAACCCGGGAAGGAGAGGTTGCAGTGAGTGGAGATGGCACCATTACACTCCAGCCTGGGCGACAGTAAGACCCTGTCTCAAAAAGAAATAAATAAATAAATAAGAAATGGTCTTGCGCAACTGATTATAGCATTGTAGCAGGGATGATGTTGAAAAAAATCATTCTACACATTGTCCCCAAATGAAGCCCATGTAAAAAATTCTCCTGTTTCCAGTTGCCCCTGTAGAAATGACATAAGTTTCTAAAACATTTGGTATTAAAATTATGCAACTAACAGTGTCGTTTTACTTTGGCTAGCAGGAAGCTTAACGTCAAATCTGAGCATGATTCCCCATACTACAGATAATTCCTCTAGGTTTGATTTTTTTTTTTTTTTTTTTTTTTTGAGACAGGGTCTTGCTGTCTCCTAGGCTGGAGTGCAGTGGCACGATCATGGCTCACTGCAGCCTCGACCTCCTGGGCTTAAACCACCCTCTCACCTCAGCCTTCTGAGTAGCTGGGACCATAGGCATGTATCACCATGCCTGGCTAACTTGTTTTGTTTTTGTAGAGACAGGGTCTCACTATATTGCCCAGAACAGACTTGACCTCCTGGGCTCAAGAGATCCTCCCGCCCCAGCCTCCCAAAGTCCTTGGATTACAGGCGGGAGCCCCCATGCCCAGCCTGGGTTGGATTTTTTTATAATTCTTTTGTACAATCTTCCGTGTTACTCTATGTGTGGATTTTTTGTAAGCTGATTCAAAATCCTTTCGTGTATATCCACGGCAGGATAGAAACAAAGTAAGACAAAGAGCAGTTTCTTATTCTGCTGGCAGAGAGAATCCCACAGTGAGTTTTATAGTCAGTCCTGAGGAACCTGCCTGCTACCCCCACCCACAGGCTCCCAGCTCTCAGCTCTGGAAAGAAGGTGCACAGAGTAATACAAAATGCCATGGGCCGGGCGTGGTGGCTCATGCCTGTAATCCCAGCACTTTGGGAGGCCGAGGCAGGCAGATCACTAGAGGCCAGGAGTTCGAGACCAGCCTGGCCAACATGGTGAAAACCCATCTCTACTGAAAATACAAAAATAAATTAGCCAGGCATGGTGGTACATGCCTGTAATCCCAGCTACTCAAGAGGCTGAGGCAGATTTGCTTAAACCCAGGAGGCGGAGGTTGCAGTGAGCCAAGATCACACCTCTGCACTCCAGCCTGGGTGACAGAGCAAGACTCTACCTCGAAAAATAAATACATAAATAAAAAACTAGCCAGGCATGGTGGTGCATGCCTGTAGTCCCAGCTACTAGGGAGGCTGTGGCAGGAGAATCACTTGAAGCCAGGAGATGGAGGCTGCAGTGAGCTGAGATCGCACCACTGCACTCCAGCCTGGGTAACAGAGTGCGACTCTGTCACAAAGAAAAAAATGTCATGGACCCAGGAGTTCTCAAAGTCCTAGCCCTGGCCCTGGCCCTTTTGCTCTGTGACAAGTCGTTGCTGGATCTGACTTCAGGGACTCCACCTCCCCAAATGGACAGGAAGAAGGTCCCCATATGTCCTCAAAAAGCCCTTCCAGGTGTATGCGCATCTGCTCAGGTTGACTTCACAGAGCAGATGGCCAGTTAGCCTCTAACAGCTTGAGTAATTTGTGGGCTAGAAAGACCATGAGTACCCGACCAGCAATAGAAATATGCTTTCTGTCTGTCCCACAGTGGAACCAGCACCCCGTTGGCCAGGATCGGGCTCCACAGAGCCCTCAATCCCCTCAGCTTTGCATGTCTCCATCGGCGACTCAGCACAGCGTTTTCCAATCTCATGTGACAAAAATACAGATTCCCAGTCTTCTCTCCTGGATTTGGATCTAGCAGGACCAGAGACGGTCCTAGAATACTGACTGTTAACAAGCACTCCAGGCGATTCTTAAGACCAAGCACGGAGCCAAGATCGCACCACCGCACTCCACCCTAGGTGACAGAGGGAGATCCTGTCTCAAAAATAAAAGACCAAACACTGAGAAACAGGGACTCGGCAGAACCGTGGATTAGGAACGTCAGGGTCTAACTACCTGGTAGCCACACAGAGCTGTTCAATTTCCATCTTGATCTAGATACACCCACCAGTTATATACTCCCTTTTTCCCTCCACCTTCCATTGTCCTTACCAACTAGGGCAGGGTTTCTCATCCCTGGCACTATTGACATTTTAGACTGGATAATTCTTTGGAGGGGTGGGGGTGGCAGGTGCCCTGTGCTCTGGAGGATGTTTAGCAGCATCCCCGGCCTCGACCCACTAGAGGTCAGGAGTAGCCCCTCCACCCAAGTTGTGTGGGTGTGGTGGCAGGCGCCTGTAATCCCAGCTACTCCGGAGGCTGAGGCAGGAGAATTGCTTGAACCTGGGCAGTGGAGGTTGCAGTGACAGGAGATCGAGCCACTGCACTCCTGGGCAGGGGGATGGGGGGTGAGCAAAAGCACCCCCCTGTTGAGAAAAACTGACCTATGGTGACTCTCCACCCTAGTTTTTCCAAGACCTAGAGCTATGGTGACTCTCCACCCTAGTTTTTCCAAGACTCGTGTTAGCGCTTAAAAGTCTATGTCCTGGGAGACCCCCCAGTCTCAGGCATCTGAGACAGTTGCTTACCCTAAAACGCATTCCTTTTGGAGTGCTGAGGGTGACCCATGTGCCACTGACATGCCCCAAGTTCCTGTGGGTACCAAAGTCGAGATCAAGACTGCAGAGGACCTTGAATCGGGGCTGTGGGTAAGAAGTTTTTTTTTTTTTTTTTTGTAACAGTCTCACTCTGTCATCCAGGCTGGAGTGCAGTGGTGCGATCTCGGCTCACTGCAACCTCCGCCTCCCGGGTTCAAGAGATTCTTATACCTCAACCTCCCCAGTAGCTGGGATTACAGGCACCCGCCACTACACTCAACTAATTTTTTGTATTTTAGTAGAGACAGGGTTTCACCATGTTGCCCAGGCTGGTCTTGAACTCCCGAGCTCAGGCAATCCACTTGCCTTGACCTCCTAAAATGCTGGAATTACAGACGTGAGCAACTGTGTCCAGGCAGGTAAGAAGTTCTCTGGGACAACCGACCGAAGGGACCCAGGAAGGGCTGAACACTCACCCCACTAGACTGGGAACTCCATGAGGGCCAAAGACCAAGTGGTTCCTGCCTCGATGATACCCCAGGGCCCAGCACAGAGCACAAAAAATGTGAACAATAAGTAATTGCTGCATGGGTGGGAGACAGATGGATGGAGAGATGGAAGGAAGGATGGGTCGCCAGATAAATAGGTGGATGGATGAACAGATGTATATATGGACTCTCAGGGACTACAGTTAGTTGTTCAGGCTTGCTAAGCTTCAGCATATCAACACTCACGATGCAGATAAGAATACCTTTGTGTCAGGGCCACTGGGAGGGTTAAATGAGATGCTGAATTGCTGTGTGTGGCTTCCAGATTAAAACTAATGCAGAGCCTAGCACATAACAAATACTGGCTCCCTTCTTCCTTTTCTGGGATCTAGAAGAACTGATTAAATTTAATTAAATGATTCTGAAAGATGAGGAAAGGTAGGCGAGGCCCTCACAATGCCCACAACACAGACAAGCAGGGAAGAGGAAAATTGTAAGTGCTCTTATCGTTTATTTCTATCTTGTGGTCATACTTTCAAATTGCTCCTAATTCAGATAATGGAGGCAATAAATGAGATTCCACAGTGTCCTGCCAAAGTGCAGTCTGCCTTGCACGCCCCGGCCCCTGGGAGCCTTTAATAACCAAGCCTCTGCGCACTGGGCTGGTTCTGCCTGTGAGCCATTTGGGCCGTCTTACCATGTGGTTCACAATGTGTTAATTCTCCCAGCCCTCTACAGTCCACAGGAAGACAGGAGAGCAGAAGGTGCCCCAGTCTTTACTCAGCATTTTAATCCTTGGGACATTTCCCTTGAGCCAGCCAAGGGGCCCCTGAACCAGGTCCTTATTAAGACCAGCAGGTGATTGTGGGCTGGAGACATCTTTGAAACTTCTTTTCTTTCTTTCTCTCTCTCTTTTCTTTTTTTTGGGTTTTTTCCCCCGATTTGCTTTTCTTCCAGTTTTTTTGATGTATAAATGACAAAAACTGTATATATTAAAGCTATACAATATGATGTTTTGATATATATAAGCATTATGAAATGATTACCACAGTCAAGCTAATTAATATATCCATTACTTCACATAATTACTTTTTTGTGTGTGTGATAAGAACATTTAAGATCTACTCTCTTTGCAAGTTTCAGTTATACAGCACAGTATTAACTATATTCACCATGTTGTACATTAGATCTGCAGAGGTGATTTGTCCTCCATAACTGAACTTTGTACCCTTTGACCAACATCCCCCTCCATGAAGCCTATTCTTTTGAAAAAAGGGAGACAGAAGACAGATTTATATGGACTGGTCAAACATGAATTGAAAAGTAACTTTAATGACCTTCAAATTTCAGGGCTTAAGGAGAGGAGACAAGGGAATGGCCAGATGGAGATCGTGTATCTCATGAGGGGTTGGACAAGGGGACTTGGAGGGCTGAGATTCTTTTCCCATGCAGATATCTTGGCCATCTCCTGGGATAAGGTCCCCCATGGCCCCACCTGCCTCCTGAGCCTCCTCTCTGCCACTCTTCCAACTGCCACCCACAGCCTTCTTAGGTTCCTGGAACACCCCAGGCTCCTTCCCACCTCAGGTCTTTCTGTGCCTGGTGCATTCCTTTGATGCCTACTAGAGAGCACATGAAACATGGCACCTCTCCGGGAGCCTTTTCTGACTGCATCTGATCCCGGACAATGAGCACCAAGTACTTTTCCATTGTAGATTTTATTGTATTATAATCTAAAATGTATATGGAATAACGTGTTTGATGTCTGCTATGGGCTAAATTGTATACCCCCAAAATTCATATGCTGAATCTCTAACACCCAATGTGATATTATTTGGAGATGAGGCCTTTGGGAGATAATTAGGTACATATGAGGTCATGGGTGGAGGGTATCCTTATGATAAAATTAGTGCCCTTATAAGAAGAGACGGCCAGGCGTGGTGGCTCACGCCTGTAATCCCAGCACTTTGGGAGGCTGAGGCGGGTGGATCACGAGGTCAGGAGATTGAGACCATCCTGGCTAACACGGTGAAACCCTGTCTCCACTAAAAAAATACAAAAAAATTAGCCAGGCGTGGTGGCGGTCACCTGTAGTCCCAGCTACTAGGGAGGCTGAGGCAGGAGAATGGTGTGAACCCGGGAGGCGGAGCTTGCAGTGAGCTGAGATCGCGCCACTGCACTCCAGCCTGGGCGACAGAGCGAGACTCCATCTCAAAAAAAAAAAAAAAAGAAGAGAACACAGAATTTGCTCATTCTCAATCTCTCTCCACTATGTAAAGATACAGCAAGAAGGTGGCCATCTACAAACCAGGAAGAGAGACCTCACCAGGAACCAAATTGGCCAGCACCTTGAGCGTGACGGTCCCAGGCTTCAGAACTGTGAGAAATAAGCTACCCAGTCTATGGTATGTTGTTTAAGCCTGGGAAGACTAAGACAATATCTATCATCCCCAGACAGGTCATGTCTGTTATATTATTGCTCCTTTATCACTCCCAGGTCTCGCCGGAGACTGATGGCACACCTAAATCGGTTGAGTAAGTACAGGAGGGTTTAGTTACACAAAGGAGTGGGTGTAGGGGCAATAACCAGTACTTACTACCATAGGAGGGGTCAGTTAAGGAAGTCACGAGAGAGAGTTGTAAAGAATCAGCCGCCTGAGAAAAATCCTGATTGCCAATCATGTAGTCAAAGAGAAAGAGCCAGAGAAGAAGCTGCCTGAGTCCACTTTCCTTCCTCCTTCCCATCTTCTGCTGGGAGACCTCCCCTCCCACTACTGGTCACCAATGGCCAATCCCAACTATAAGCCAGAGGGTACTGGAGCCTGATGCTTTCCATACAAGTCAGCCTCTGGAGCCAGAGCAAGATGGAGACTGGTAGAGAGCAAAGGGCGGGTCTGAACAGGCAAATGGGGGCTATCTGGAATAGTCCCCTGGTGCAGTCTGAGCACAAGTGTGTAATCATTATTTGTTAAATGGATGACCCAAAACTATCTCTCTACACCTGCAGTCTGCCTACAGAGGCAGATCTTAAGGACTCTGTGTACCTCCTCCTTTGCTCTAAAGGGGAACCTGCAGAAATGATTCCTATGCTCTTGTTTTGCTACCATGTAACCTTTGACAGTCAGAAACATGTTGTTCAACAACCACAAATCCTGCCACCCACTCCAAGGACATCTAGTTACTACTCCCGATTTAGACAAAGAAAGGCAACTTGTCTTGGGTCCCTGTGTCTAAGACAGGTATTCCATGTCTGCTCCGTAGGAATGTTCTAAAAAAGCTGACCTCTCCATGGAGAGGTCAAATTTCTCCACCTCCCCCACCCCCCATTCTCTCAACCCTTTATTTAAATACATTTCTCTATTCAAGGCATATTGGTTGAGGGCCAATCTGGGATTTAGAGTATGGTGGCCACAGAAGTGCATCACCCAGATCTACTGCTGAAGGAACAAAGTTGACTCATGTTCACCCTGAGGCTATGCTTCTGCCAAGCTTACTCCACCCAGTGACTGAGCACAGCACAGTACAGTGCCAACCCCTTCTTGAGGATGTGGGACTCCTCTAAGAGTAACTTTGCCTCCTTATTAACCTGGAAAAAAATGTTCTTAGACCTGTGCTGTGGTCTGAGGCTCTTTCTGCCCAATCCCCCTTCCTTCTCAACTCTCCTTTCACAGGTATTGAAGGCTCATCCTGGCTCTTCCTGCTTCTCCAAGACCTGAACTGTCACCCAGAACCTGGCTGTTTGACAAACTGGATAGGCTACTGCTGCCTACAGTCAGGTGTTTGCATGAGTTTGCACGCCTATCAATGCAAACAGGTTTTAATCTTTTTGTTTTTATTTGATGTAATTTGTTGGTAAAAGAAGATGGTAGGATTTAGAGTTTGGAGATGGAAAAGAGCAGGTTGATGGAGGGGTTGCCATGGTGACTGTCTGCTTGCCTAGCATTAGAAGCCAGTTTTCAGCTTGCATGGAAGAATGAGTAATGGCCAGAAGTTGAAGGAGCTATGTTCAAAATAGACGATTTGAGAAATTGGGCATAAGCAGTCACACATGACCAAAACTGATGGTCAGGAAAAGGGACAGTCACACTCACAGTTGGCCACAAACCACAACACACCAGCAGAAATGGCTATGCCCAGTGGGAATCATTTTCATTGAGGATTGTATCAGTCAGCTATTGCTGTGTAACAAATCACCTGAACACTCCAAAACTCAGTGGCTTAAAATAACAATCATTTATTATCATTCATATGTCTACAAGTCAGCTAGAGTTTGGCTGATCTTGGTTGGGCTCTACTGAGACACATCTGCTTCACATATCTCTCACCTTCTTCCTTGGACTACCTGTCCAGCCAAGGCATTTTCATCTCATGATGCGGTGAAAGATGAGGGAGGAAGACCAAGTTGGTAACCTCTTAACTTCTGACACTACTTTCTATTAGAGACACTCTGATGTTTCCATGGCCCTTTTCCAATGGTCCAAGGAAGCCATGGAGATGGGCTTGGCGGCAAAGAGTATAAAGTGGACTCTGAGCCAATTCGACTTAACACTGCCACAAACTTTCTCATTCTGCCAGTGTGGTGTGATGTGAACTACATGGAATTTTGAAATCACAGAGACCCAAATTCCAATTCTATCTCTTACCCTCATTAACTAGAGAACATGGGTGACCTATTTTAACCTCATAGAGTGGAGTTTCAATTTCCAGATCTATAAAATGGGGATTATGATACACACCTCTTGGGGTGGTTTTAACTTAGGTTGATTTGATCAGACAATGTATGTAAAAATTTTTGCAAAGAATAAAGACTATAAAATTATAGTTAGTTTGGTATAATTATAAGGAAAATCACCCTCTTATGAGAGTACATTTATCTAGCACATTGCTTTCTGGAAATGGCTAGTTCTATATTTACTCACTCCAAAAAAGGGAAATTGATTCTTCGGTCTTTGTTGCAATGTTACGCCCCTACAAATGTAAGGGCCAAAACCTCCCTGCGTGACTTGATGGTGAAGCCATTTCAAATGGAAGAATACAAAGCATCCTATTTTGGGGACAGTTTTTGCCACTCAGAAAACGTGTCATTAATGACCTGTCTGTCACCTGTGTCTACATTCCTCTTTGATAAATTGCACAGGTGTTGAAACCACAGGCGAGCAAATGTTCAATGCACAATGAGATAAAAAGAGACCAAGCAAGAGGCCGGGTTGGTCCTGAGCAAAGGCCTTAACTCAAAATGGTTAAGCAAAAAAGTGACTCATTGACATAAAACAGAAAAGATCAGAGCTATGGCAGACAGAGGTGTGGCCAGATTATGGAACTTGAACAATGTCACTGGCTTTTCTCTGCCTTTTTCTTCTGCTTGTGTTGGCTACAGCTCAGAAAGATTTTCCCTCATATTTTCCCAGGTTCGAGTCCCGCATAAAAAGAGAGAAATTTTCTTCCAGGTAGCTCCTGGGCAAGTCCTGGGTTTCACTCTGACTTGACCAACTTGGGTCATATGCTCATCCTTCAACCAATCATTTGGCCAGGATAGGGCAATGCTGATTAGTGCAGTTCTAGGTCTCATGCCCATCACTGGAGGAAGAGAGATGGGGCCTCAGCCAAACACCTGGCCTGGAAATGGGGGTAAGAGTTGAAGCCCAAACAAAAATCAGAGACTCCTGCTATTCCACTATAGACAGGCGCAGGGGGTCTTTGGCACTATACCAAAATCACGTACATCCCCATAATAATCATTTGCACTTCAAAGTGACTTCCTCATCCACTAGTCCCTTTGTGCATCACACTAACCATGCGCAGAAGGATTGTGGCTTTCCAGAGAGAGCTCCTGACTTCCGAATGTTGACACTTGTTCTTATTCTGTCTGCTTTCCCACTCCGTTCTCCGCCCTTCCATGTGACACCAGAAGCCAACCCTATGGACCACATCACAGGACTCCCTTATTAAATTAGTGTCCTGTGCCTGCTGTAACAAATGACCACAAACTTAGTGGCTTAAAACAACACTGATTTATTCCTACGGTTCTGGAGGCCAAACGTCCAAAATGAGTCTTATGATTTAGCATCAACTTATGAGTCTAACATATTAGCAGGTCTGGCCCCTTTTAGAGGTTCCTGGGGAGAATCTCCTGGGCAGAATACATTCCTTGCCTCTTCCAGCTTCTAGAGGCCACTGACAGTCCTTGGCCCTTGGTTACTTCCATTGTCACATCTGCATCTCTGATCCTTCCTCTCCTGATTTCTTCTCTCTCTTACAAGAGCCCTTGTGATTACACTGGGACCACCCAGATAATCTAGTTTAATCCCCTCATCTCAAGACCTGAATTCAATTACATTTGCAAAGTCCCTTTTACCATGTAAGGTAACACAGTCACAGGTTATGGGTATTTGGTTATTATTCTCTCTTCCAAATTACCCTTTAGTTGTTAGTTGGGTTCAACCAACAGGAAGCACATGCAGGTGACCACAGGGTAGAAGGAGAGCGATGGCCTCCTATGCTCCCTGCCTGCTAAGACAGGTTTGGGTGTGGCTACTTCCTCTCTGAATACACCTCTTCTCTGTCTGCCCTATAACCCCAGCTTACATGAGGTTCCTTCCAGCACCCCATTCTTTCCTCTTACCCACCACCGCGCCCGGCCAAGAACACTTTAAAACACTGTTCCTGGCAAGGCACGGTGACTCACGCCTGTAATCCCAGCACTTTGGGAGGCCAAGGCGGGTGGATCGCTTGAGGTCAGGAGCTCAAGACCAGCCTGGCCAAGATGGTGAAACTCCATCTCTACTAAAAATACAAAAATTAGCCGGGCATGGTGGCAGGCACCTGTAATCCCAGCTACTCACGAGGGTGAGGCAGAGAATTGCTTGAACCCGGGAGGCGGAGGTTGCAGTGAGCCGAGATCGAGCCACTGCAGTCGAGCCTGGGCTACAGAGAGAGACTCTATCTCAAAAAAAAATAAAAAAAAATAAAAAGGGAGGAGGCAATGAGAGAAACATGAAAACAGAAGCAGGGTTAGACAGATGCTTTGTTGCTGACTTTGAAGGTAAAAGAGGCCATGAGCCAAGGAATGCGGGCAGCCTTCAAAAGCTGGGAAAAGCAAGCAAGCCTATTCTCCCCTACAGCCTCCAGCCCTGCCACGATGACCCACTTCCCATGCAAAGAGTGGGACATGTCAGTTTGAGGTAGCCCGTGGATTTTCCTTTCGTCATATTCCTAGGCAAGGTACTACTTTCAGACTCCCAAGCCAAGTGCCACAGTGCCTGTTCCATGCCATGTAATGTTTCTGCTTCCCAGGCCTACCAGTTGCCAGATGCCTCCAGGCTTCTGTCTTCATGACTCTCACTGCCCCACCTTCCTTTTTTTTTTTTTTTTTTTTTGAGACAGAGTCTCGCCCTGTCACCCAGGCTGGAGTGCAGTGGCGCCATCTCAGCTCACTGCAAACTCTGCCTCCAAGTTCACGCCATTCTCCTGCCTCAGCCTTACTAGTAGCTGGGACTACAGGCGCCTGCCACCACGCCCGGCTAATTGTTTTTGTATTTTTAGTAGAGATGGGGTTTCACTGTGTTAGCCAGGATGGTCTTGATCTCCTGACCTTGTGTTCTGCCCGCCTCGGCCTCCCAAAGTGCTGGGATTATAGGCGTGAGCCACCGTGCCCGGCCCCTCTTCCATTTTTTAGAACACCCATGATTACACTGGGTACACCTGGATAATCCAGGTTACTCTCCCTATCTTAAGGTTAGTAACTAGCAACCTTAATTCCATCTGCAACCTTAATTCCTCCTTGCCATGTAGGATAACATATTTGCAGGTTTGGGGGATTAGGACAGGTATCTATCTTCAGGAGGCCATACTCCAGGGTTAAAGACTTGCGATTTTGTTTGCACAGCACCCAAACAACCCCAAATTGGTAAGAACAACCCCAGATTTCCTTTGGAAGGACATCTCTTTCTAATTCTTAATCAAGGGCCTTGGAAAAGGGTAACCTCCCTACCCTGCGCACCCCACTACCCATCTCTGTGTGAGTGAGTGCATGGCGCAAGTGTAATCATTTCTGTTTCTGCCCCAAGCCCCACGGATTGAGTGAAGCAGTTCAGTCAAATGAGAATCAGCCCAAGACCTTCTCAGGAACTAATGAACAAGAATTTCTTTCTTTCTGCCAAGCTTACTGTTGGATATTAGATGAGTGTTCTAAATCCTTCACTCTCTCCTGCAGGTGACCTTGCAGTGCATGCGGGTAGCTGGGGTTTGTTTCCCCACCCCAAGTGACTGATTTTGGCCATTGGGATGTAGTCAGAAATGACAGTGCATGATTCCTAGTCAAACTATTGAGATGCATCCCATGTTTCCACTGGCATTCTTGAGTTCCCACCATGTGCCATGAGCAGAAGAGTCCATGGACAGATGCAGATGCCATGGGAATATAGAGACATATGGAGCAGACCTGATTCGAAACTGTAGCCCTAGAGCCAAGCCCAGCCAATCCCCTATCAGGAGCAGAGCCGTCTCAGCCAAGCAGCAGAACTGTGAACTAGAAAAATAAATGCTCAGCCAGGTGCGCAGGCTCACACCTGTAATCCCAGCTCTTTGGAAGGTTACGGTGGGAGGATCACTTGAGCCCGGGAGTTTCAGACCAGCCTAGGCAACATAGTGAGACCTCATCTCTAAAAAAAGAAAGAAAAAAGAAAAGAAAAGAAAAATCAATGCTTCTTGTTGTAAGCCACTGAGTTTTGAGGTGTTTTATTATGCAGCATTATTATGGTAATAGCTGATTAAGATTCTCGTCAAGCTGGTAAGATGTAAACCTAGAGTTTCTGGTGGTCATCGGACCAAAATAAGAGAAGAGCCTACATGAAAAGGAAGCCAACAGAAAGAAACAATGAGTGCTTACATTTAGATTTAAATGACATAATTTCAACAACCAAAGTAGCCCCACTCCTAGATTCTATTGAGTTCATTAATTCAAAATGTTTTCAACACATTCTTTTTTGTAAAATGTATAGTATGTCAGAAAGTGATCAATGCTTCAGAAGGAAAAATAATGCTGAAAAGAAGAATATGCAATTTGATGGGAGGTGTTAAAATTTTAGATTGGATGGCCAGGGAAGGTTTCATTGAGAAGGTAACATTTTAGAAGAGACTTGAGTGGGTCATGTGGGTGTCTGCAGGAGCCTTTCAGGCAACGGGAATGGAAAATGCAAAGACCCTGAGACTAAACCTGGCATGTTTAAAGCACAGTGATCCGGATACGGTGGCTGAAGCAGGAAGGAGAAGGAAGGCAGAGGAGCAGGACACGGACACGAGGTTAGAGAGTAAGCTGGGCAGACTAATGTCTCCCCAAAATTCATGTCTGCTAGATCCTCAGAATGTGACCTTATTTGGATACAAGGTCATTGCAGATGTAATTAGTCAAGATGGGGCCATACTGCTGTGAACACTGAATATCTGAGACAGGTCTCAGTTAATTCAGAAAGCTTATTTTGCCAAGATTGAGGACGCACACCTGTGACACAGCCTCAGGAAGTTTTGACCACATGTGCCCAAGGTAGTCAGCACAGTTTGGTTTTATACAATTTAGGGAGAAAAGAGACATCAATCAACATATGTAAGATGAACATTGGTTTGATCTGGAAAGGCGGGACAACTCAAAGCGGGGAGGGGGCTTCCAGTTCATAGGTACATAAGAGAAATATGGCTGCATTTCTTTGAGTTTCTGATTAGCCTCTCCAAAGCAGGCCATCAGATACACATTTATCTCAGTGAGCTAAGGGGTGACTTTGAATAGAATGGGAGGCAGGTTTGCCCTGAGCAGTTCCCAGCTTGACTTTTCCCTTTAGCTTAGTGATTTGGGGGGCCCAAGAGTTTTTTCCTTTCACACTGGAGTAGGGTGGGCACTAAGTCCAAAGACTGGTGCCCCTATAAGAAGTCTGTGCAGAGACACACACATGGAGGAGAAGGCCATCTGAGAATACAGGCACAGAACGGAGTGATGATGCCACAACCCAAGGAATGCCAAGGATGGCTGGCCACCATCGGAGGCATGGGATCGTTCAAGGATGGCCGGCCACCATCGGAGGCGTGGGATCGTTCAAGGATGGCCGGCCACCATCGGAGGCGTGGGATCGTTCAAGGATGGCGGCCACCATCGGAGGCGTGGGATCGTTCAAGGATGGCGGCCACCATCGGAGGCGTGGGATCGTTCAAGGATGGCGGCCACCATCGGAGGCGTGGGATCGTTCAAGGATGGCGGCCACCATCGGAGGCATGGGATCGTTCAAGGATGGCGGCCACCATCGAAGGCGTGGGATCGTTTCTCAGACTTCCGACGGGGAGCATGACACCTTGCTTTCAGACACCTAGCTTCCACAACTGGAAGAGAATAGAATTCTGTTGTTTTAAGCCATGAGTTGGTGGTCATTTGCAACATTGGTCCTGGGAAACTAACACAGAGAGGCAACGGGTGGGGGGAACATGTACTGGAGGATCTGGGGCATAAGAGTCAGATCATCTGATTTGTATTTTAACATGATTGCCCTGAATGCTGTATAGAAATTACCTGTAGGGGGCACAGGCACTGAGGAAGCCACTACAAAAATCTAGGTGAGAGATGATGGTGACCTCTACCATTGAATTCGACTCCAGATAGATCCTGAAAGCAGAGCCAACAAGACTTGCTGCCAACTGAACATACAATATGAAAGAAAAAGAGGCAACAAGCCTGAAGCCAGCGATTTGGGCCTGAGTTATGTGAACATGGAGCTGCCATTAATTGAGTTGGGAAAACTGTGATGGAGCGGGTTCTGGTGTGCACAGGGGTGATTGGAAGCTCTGTTTGAGACATGCTACATTTGACAGGGCTATTAGACATCTAAGTGGAGACGCTGCAAAGACAGTTGGATATTCTAGAGTAGAATTCAAAAAAGAGGTCCCAGCTGGGGATATAAATTTGGAAGCTGTCAGCACATGGATGGGATTAAAACATGAAGTTAGATGAGATCATCTAGGAAGAGAGTATGGATGGAAAAGAGAAGAGGGGCCAGGTATGGTGGCTCATGCCTGTAATCCCAGCATTTTGGGAGGCCGAGGCGGGTGGATCACTTGAGGTCAGCAGTTCAAGACCACCCTGGGCAACAGGGTGAAACCCCATCTGTACTAAAAATACAAAAAATGAGCCAGGTGTGGTGGTACACACCTGTAATCCCAGCTACTCGGGAGGCTGAGGCGGGAGAATCACTGGAACCCAGGAGGCAGAGGTTGCAGTGAGCCAAGATGGTGCCATTGCACTCCAGCCTGGGAGACAGAATGAGACTCTCCCTCAAAAAAAAAAAAAAAAAGAAAGAAAGAAAGAAAAAGAAAAGGGCCACAACCTGGGCTTTGGGGGACTCGAACCTTTAGAGAGCTCGAGAATGACAGAGATCCAGAAGACTCAGAAATGGGAGGACCAGGAGAGGAGGGTGTCCTGGAAGCCAAGAGAAGAAAGCTTGTCAAGAAGAAAGTGATGGCTGGGGGTGGTGGCTCACGCCTGTAATCCCAGCATTTTGGGAGGCCAAAGTGGGTGGATCATGAGGTCGAGAGATCAAAATCATCCTGGCCAAATGGTGAAACCCCATCTCTACTAAAAATACAAAAATTAGCTGGGCATGGTGGCACACGCCTGTAGTCCCAGCTCCTTGGGAGGCTGAGGCAGGAGAATTGCTTAAACCCGGGAGACGGAGGTTGCAGTGAGCCAAGATCACGCCATTGCACTCCAGCCTGGGTGACAGAGCCAGACTCCATCTCAAAAAAAAAAAAAAGAAGAAGAAAGTGATAAACTGTGCCAAACGCTACTGACAGCACATGCCAGATAGAGACTGAGAGAGGACCATTGGTTTTAGCCACAAAGAGGTCACTGTAAACCTGGAGAAGTGAAGTTTCAGTGGAGTAGAGGTATAAAAACCTGGTGAGGGGGGGTTCAAGAATAAGTGGGATGAGAGAAATTCGAGGCAGCAAGGATGCACAGGTCTTCCCGGAATTCCTTGAACACATAAAGTTTTAATTTTTTCTTAAGTTACTTTGAATTGACTTTCTGTTGCTCATAACAAGAACAAAAGTCTGGGCTAATAGAGGAGGAAGGCAGGAGGCAAAGGAAGGTATTGAGTACCTACTATGTTCCAGGAACTTCATATACATTATCTCATTTAATTTTAACTGAACTATAATAAACTTGTACCACAGGTATTATTTATCCCCATATTACAAACAAGAAAACTGAGGCTCAGGGAAATTAACTACTTTTGTATTCAAACTTGCATTCACACCCAGATTGGACTCCAGATCCTACAGCACAGCCATTAGGGGACAACCAATATTGAAGAGAGCAGAAGGTCACCGAGGCCCTGTTTTTGCATTGATATATACAAGTGGTTCTCAACCTTCAGAACCACCCGGAGGGCTTGTCAAACCACAGGTTGCTGGGACCCCTGATTCAGCACTGAGTGAGAGAGAGGAGAGAATCTGCATCTCTAACAGGTTTCCAGGTGAGGCTGCAGGTCCGACGGCCATACTTTAAGAACCACAGATCATCTATGACATCGCTTTCCCTTGCTTAGGCCCAGGGTCCCTGAAGACCCCACTCAGAACTCAAATCTCTCAGTTCAGTTTATCTCCAAGCTACTGGAGGGAACCTGGCAGCATCAGATCAGAATCTCTTGGTCTCTTCTTTTGAATCCCTCCCGAGAACTGACTCTGGGCAGTCAGATAGCAGACACTTATTTGTTTATTTTTTATTTCCATAGGTTATTGGGGAACAGGTGGTATTTGGTTACATGAGAAAGTCCTTTAGTAGTGATTTCTGAGATTTTTTTTTTTTTTTTTTTTTTTTTTTTGAGACGGAGTTTTTGCTCTTCTTGCCCAGACTGGAGTGTGGTGGAGCGATCTTGGCTCACTGCAACCTCCGCCTCCTAGGTTCAAGCAATTCTCCAGCCTAAGCCTCCCGAGTAGCTGGGATTACAGGCTTGCACCACGATGCCTGGCTAATTTTTTTGTATTTTTAGTAGAAATGGGATTTCACCATGTTGGCCAGGTTGGTCTCAAACTCCTGACCTCAGGTGATCCACATGCCTCGACCTCCGAAAGTGCTGGGATTACATGCATGAGCTACCACACTTGGCCAATTTCTGAGATTTTGATGCACCCATCACCCAAGCAATACACACTGAACTCAATTTGTAGTCTTTTATCCCTCATCACCTTTCCACCCTTCCCCCCGACTCTCCAAAGTCCATTGTATCATTCTTATGTCTTTGTATCCTCATAGTTTAGTTTCCACTTATAAGTGATAACCTACGATGTTTGATTTTCCATTCCTGAGTTACTTCACTTAGAATAATGATCTCCAATCCCATCCAGGTGGTTGTGAATGCCATTAATTGATTCCTTGTTATGGCTGAGTAGTATTCCATCGTATATATATATATATATATATATATATATATATATACCACAGTTTCTTTATCCACTCATTGATTGATGGGCATTTGAGCTGGTTCCACATTTCTGCAATTGTGAATTGGAGACAACAGGTGCTTAGTTTAAAATGTCTTGTGTGACTCCTATATTTATCATCATATCACATAGAATTATTTATCATCATGATTACAAATATGAGATGTGGTCAGCAGAAACAGTTTCTCTGGGAAATCTCATCAGCATGGAGTTTAGGGAGATTGTGCTTCTCAGTCCCCACAGACTGGGCTGCTACAAACAAGACTTCTCAAAATGCACCCCCACGTCTTCTGGTTTGCAGCCTCTGTAGCCTGGCATGGAGAACAACCAATCAGTGCTTCACCCAAAACTTACAAAGGAACCCTCCGGCTGAACAGCCCACATTCCTTTGCACTTTCTGCCTATACCAAATGTCTCATCCCTGGAATTGTATTAATGTTCCTCTTTGATCCTGCCTGTCCTCGCCCAGCCATGGAGGAGGGCTAGGTCTCTTTGAGGTGTTTGCATCAATAGGAGAGAATGCAGAGCTAAAGAGCACATTGGGCTGGGTGCGGTGGCTCACGCCTGTAATCCCAGCACTTTGGGAGGCCAAAGTGAGTGGATCACCTGAAGTCAAGAGTTAGAGACCAGCCTGGCCAACATGGTAAAACCCCATATCTATTGAAAATACAAAATTTAGCTGGGCATGGTGGCACACACCTGTAATCCCACCTACTAGGGAAGCTGAGGCAGGAAAATCAACTGAACCCAGGAGGCGGAGGTTGCAGTGAGCTGAGATTGTGCCACTGCACTCCAGCCTGGGTGACAGAGCGAGATTCCATCAAAAGAAAAAACAATAAAAAGAGTGCATTTTGCATTGATTTGAGTGTCAACTTCATTTTAACTCTATTTCAAACTCAGCCAGGACGTAGCTGTGTGCCCTTAGGCAAGTTAATTGACCTCTCTGAGCCTCTGTTTCTTCTTCTATAAAACAGAGACAATAAGAAATATCTTACAGGTTGTTGGTATTGATTATCAAAACTGTTATATGCCCAGAATGAAAGATGGTAATTGACAGAGTTGTTTATTCGTTCATGTAACAAATATTCATTGAGGTCCTACTATGATCCAGGCACTGTCCCAGGAGCTGGGGGATGCAGCAGTGAAGAAAGCAGACACAAATTCCTACCCTCCTAGAGCATGACGTCTGGTGGGAACAGTCAGACAATTAGCAAAAAATTATTTTGTTTTTGTTTTTTTGAGACAGAGTCTTGCTCTGTCGCCAGGCCTCAGCCTCGTGAGTAGTTGCAAGTACAAGCACCGCCATGCCCGGCTAATTTTTGTATTTTTAGTAGAGACAGGGTTTCTGCAGGTTGGCCACACTGGTCTCGAACTCTTGACCTCAACTGATCCACTCGCCTTGGCCTCCCAAAGTGCTGAGATAACAGGCCCGGCCAATTAACACATTATTTTAAAAGGAGCTAAGTTCTTTGGAGGGGTCTGGAGCCTACCATGGCAGGGAGCTTGCAATTTTAAACAGGCTGGTCAGAGAAGGCCTTGTGGAGAAGATGTTCTTTAAGCAAAGGCTTGAAGGAGAGAAGGAGGTGAGCCGCGAAAACTCCTAGGTGAAGAGCACTTGGGGACAGAATGTGCAAAGGCCCTAATGGTGGGGCCCTCTGCATGGCTTTCAAGATCAGCAGAGACCACAGGGCCAGAGCAGAGCAAGTGAAAGAAAGATAATTAGCTGTGGGGTCACAGCACAATTACACTGGCTTTATTCATGGAAGTTATAAACCAAAAGTAAGTCACAGTTGCGCTAAGTCAATTCACTTGGTAGCAGCCAGGTGAATGAGACCAAAAAGTCACTTTCTTAATATTTGCAACATTTTCCACTCAGCTCTTTGCAAGCATATTTGTGTGATGACATCTTTCCCTAGTTGCCAACCGTAATAAAAAGAAACCTTCACAAATACCAGTAAAACCCAGATTCCCTGAGGGTGGAAATGAATCTCAATGCATGTCAAGGGAAAGGGCAGCTGGATGTCTAAACTCTGGTTCCCAGAGGTGTCTTCCTTTTGAGATCTGTGACGGCCACCAGCACGCTAGCCGCGAGGGGGCGTTGCTTCCCACCTGACGCCCTTCCAGCCTTGACGGGCAGGGACCTCTCTTTAATGCCCTAGCACAGTTGGGTCAGGGTGAAGCATGAGATCAAGGCTGCAAATACTAGGGGAGAGCAGAAGGGAATGAAGCCCAGGGACCTTCAGGAGATGTGGTCAACTAGAGCTCCAGGCCAGCCCCAGAATCAGCTCTCAGCTGGCCTTTCTGAACTGGGCACCTTGTAGCACTTATTTGTTCATGTAACACATCTCTGCTGGGTGAATATCATGTGTCAGGCACCGTGATTTGCAATAGGCATGTATCTGGAATAAAATCGGCATACATCTTATACTTCAAAAAGAAATCAGGCCAGGCACAGCAGCTCACATCTGTAATCCCAGCACTTTGGGAGACCAAGGCGGGCAGATCACCTGAGGTCAGGAGTTCAAGACCAGCCTGGTCAACATAGTGAAACCCCGTCTCTACTAAAAATACAAAAATTAGCTGGTGTGGTGGTGCGCACCTGTAATCCCAGCTACTTGGGAGGCTGAGACAGGGGAATCGCTTGAACCCAAGAGGAGGAGGTTGCAGTGAGCTGAGATGGCGCCACTACACTCCAGCCTGGGCAAAAGAGCAAGACTCCATCTCAAAAAAGAAAAAGAAAAAGAAAGAATTCTGCCCCACAGAATCCATCATTTAAAAATGCTTATTTGACAGCACGAAAATTTGGTGAATGTGGTATGCAGCATTAGGTAACTAGAACACGCGGCTGTGTCGAGAATGCATTGGCTGAGGGCGGGATCAGTTTCCTAAACATTTCAATTCCTGGAAGTCAAGATCCAAAAGAATAAGACCCAGAGATATTAAAAAAACAAAACAAAAACAAACAAAAAAACCAGGTCCCTCTTTCTTTCCTACCTGAGATAAAACTCCCTGCATGCTTTTCCCATCTAAGGACCCAACTCACACCCAGATACCTGGGCTGGGGGAGAACGTCTTCCTTCTTCAGGCAGGAGCGGGTTGGGTGGGAACTCATGTCTATGAACCCTCTAGGATGAAGAGAACCCAGCAGTCATGCGAATGGCCATGCATGGCACACAGCGGGAGGCATCTCTCTCCTTCCACTCTGGAGCACTTGTGGCTTGTCTGTCCAAGGACATGTCCACCTTAATTTCCTATTTGTAACAAGTATTTGTCAAAATGCATTCATTTTTCCATGATATGTAGCATTTAGTTTCTTCAGAGTGTTTTTGCTTCCTTTTAAATGTCATGTATTATTTTGCCGACTTTTAGCCTTTGAAAGAGTTTTTTTTAGCCGTTTCATTCACATACATCTATCTTAATTGGCTAAAAATCCTTGAAATGCTGAGATACAGCTAAGGAAAAATACATCCAGAAGAGAGAGCTGCCACCAACCTTCAAGGAACAGCCCCCAGAGTTCAGTGTTTCATCTTTGTGATGCAAAATGCAAAATTCATTCTTTGTGGCCATAAAACGAATGAGACATTTTTTCTTATATTATTATAAAATAAATACATGCTGATTGCGTAAGTTATAGAAAATACACAAGCCAAAAGGAGGAGGGTGAGAACGGGGAAAAGAGGAGGTAGAGAAAGGAAATGAAAAAATTAGAATTACCCATTACCTCATTAACCAGAAAGTCATCATTTCTCATTAATACACCCTGGTAACCTATCAAGTTTTAATATGTCCATTTCACGCGAAGCCAAACTCTCTCTCTTGTTTTTGTTCGCTCATTCCTTTTATAAACATTTATCGACCACCTACTATGTGCCAGACTCTACACTAGGCACTGAAGCTACAACAATGAAGAGGTAATCCCAACACAGACTGACACCTGCAGGAGGGACGCCCCCTACCCTGACAGCTTTTTTTTTTTTTTTTTGAGACAGAGTCTCGCTCTGTGGCCCAGGCTGGAGTGCAGTGGCACGATCTCAGTTCACTGCAACCTCTGCCTCCCGGGTTCAAGCGATTCTCCTGCCTCAGCCTCTCAAGTAGCTGGGGCTACAGGTGCGTGCCACCATGCCTGGCTAATTTTTGTATTTTTAGTAGGGACAGGGTTTCGCCATGTTGGCCAGGCTGATCTCGAACTCCTGACCTCAGTTGACCCACCCGCCGTGGCCTCCCGTAATCACGCTGGGATTACAGGCGTGAGCCACCTCTCCCGGCCCCCTGACAGCTTTGGGAACCAAGCAGTACTGTCTACCCAGACTTAAAAAAAATGGGTAGGAATTAGCCAGGCAGTGGGAACAGGTTGAGGGATGGGTTGGAGGGACAGTGCAGAGAGTGGCCCATGTGTTGTGGCCCAGGCAGTGGGAACAAGGTGGGGGGACGGGTTGGAGGGGCAGTGCAGAGAGTGGCCCACGTGTTGGAGGAGGTGAATGAAGGAGGTTCATCCTGGCTGTAGCCTGGGTCACCAGGAAGGGAAATATAGAGCTGGGATAACTCACCCACGTGAGGTCATGAAGCGTCTTTATCCTAAGAGAATGTGGACCGTCAGTGGCTGTGGAATGATCAGATTTGAGGAGGGGTGATAATGAAGGCAGGGAGACCAATGCATTCCTTGTGCCTGGCTACAGATGCCAGAGGTGGGTGGAGAGGCGAAGGAGAGAAGGGATGCCTCGGAGAGGCACTCAGGAGGCAGGACCAGCAGGACACAATCACGGACTGCATGTGGAGGTGAGGAAGGGGCAGTGTCGAAGGCGACGCATGATTCTCAACACAAACAAGTAGATATATTGGTGGTGTTAGCCACTAAGAGAGGGGACCCCAGAGAATGTCATAAGTTCAATATTTGACATATTGAGGTCCAGATTTCTGTGGGACATCCAGCGGGAGATGATCAGTGGGGAGGTGAATGCAGATAGTGCTTCTGTCATTAGTGGCTGGTTTCCAGGTTCCCTCTAAAGCATATGTCCCTGTCCAACATCTCCATGCTAGTAATCAGCTGTTTCTCTGCTTGGGTACTGGGTTTTGGATTCTGAGTCTTACCTAATTCTGAAGCAAATGGTTACAAAGAGAAAAAGCTAAACAACTTGTTGTTTTATGTACATAGTATCAAGAATTTTAAAAAATCACCTAAAACTAAAACTAAGTTGTGGATTCACACAGGCATGTGGGGTTGACCCGGCTCCACCCACAGCATCTGCCAACACATAAGACCTTCCCTCCACTCCTTATTCCAGGAAACCAAACTATCAAGGGGCCCACTTCAGCAGCTCTGCATTCCGATGGGGCTCAGGAAGTCACACTCCTCAGTTAGTGTCCTCAGGTTAGGCTGAGAATACCAAATCCATGAGGACAACCCCATCCATACTCCATAGCTGGCTTAAGACTCAGCTGCCAATGCGGGACACCAGACATCTTAACAAGGAAGATACAAAGGCCAAACATATGAAAAGAGGCTGCCAGGGTGTATTAGTCCGTTTTCATGCAGCTGATAAAGACTCACTCAAGACTGAGTAATTTATAAAGAAAAAGAGGTTTAATGGACTCACAGTTCTACATGGCTGGGGAGGCTGCACAATCACGGCAGAAGGTGAAAGGCATGTCTTACATGGCAGCAGACAAGAGAGAATGAGAGCCAAGCGAAAGGTGCTTCCCCTTATAAAACCATCACATCTCATGAGACTTATTCACTACCATGAGAACAGTATGGGAGAAACCACCCCCATGAGTCAATTATCTCCCACTGGGTCCCTCCCACAACACATGGGAATTATGGGAGCTGCAATTCAAAATGAGATTTGGGTGGGGACACAGCCAAACCATATCACGGGGCTCACAAAATACATTCAGGAGACTTGACCATGTTTTATTCAAATAATAGCTCAGTTAGTGACACCTTCTCGTGCCAAGAACTTGTATTATGTCTGTTCGTCTGATTCTCCCTGTCCCTCCCATGAGCCCCATGTTGGGAGAGGACCCCCATCAGGCTGCGCCCAGCTTTTCTAAACCTTGACAGTCTATGTGAACCACACGCAGATGCTCCACACCTGCTGGGTTATCGCCACACCAGGTATTTGGAATTTCCAAACCTCCTTAGCTCAGGGTTGTTTGTGTTCACTTTTCCTCCAGATCTTTGGCATCTTGAGTACTGCAGCCGAAAGCTTTTCAGGTGGCTCCATTGCCCTCAGCTCAAGGTCTTTTCCTAACTCAAATCCTGCTGCACTATGAGGGGGAGGGACATGGTCTGCTTCCTGATTTTATTTATGTGATGCATGCCTTTGTAGTTCAGAAAAATTAACCAAAACATTTTCATTTCCTTAGTTTGTCAGTCCATCCATTCATCTGCTCATCCATCTATCCATCTATGCATCTAATAAACATTTACCAAGCACACACTCTGAGAGTACTGTGTTAATAAAAACAGATATGGCCCCTGCCCTCATGGAGGTTATAGTCTAGTGGTGACGACAAGCATTAATGAAAACACCACACAAGGCTGGGTGCAGTGGTTCATGCCTGTAACCCCAGCACTTTGGGAGGCCGAGGCGGATGGATCCCTTGAGGTCAGGAGTTCGAGACCAGCCTGGCCAATATGGTGACATCCAGTCTCTACTAAAAATACAAAAAAAAAACTAGCCAGGCATGGTGGTGGACGTCTGTAATCCCAGCTATTCGGGAGGTTGAGGCAGGAGAATTGCTTGAACCTGGGAGGCGGAGGTTGCAGTGAGCCAAGATCATGCCACTGCACTCCAGCCTGGGCAACAAGAGTGAAACTCCATCTCAAAAAAAAAACCCCACACAAATGAATATATAATTATAAACTGAGATAGGTGCTTGCAAGAAATGGAATTTGTTCTGTGAGGCAGGAAATAAAAATACCTTGACATAGACCAAGCGATCAGAGAAGGCTTTACTGAGGAAATATCTGACTGAAGAAGGCTAAGGCCGCCCTTGGAGCCCAATCTTCTATTCAGGACCGTCCTCTACAGAGGGAACCTGGTGTGCTAAGCCACAGCTCAGGAGGGCTGCAGCTGAATGGAAACTAAGCCAGGTAATAGAGTCTCCAGTCTTCATAGGCAGGGGATGCAGAATTAGACATTTCTTTCCTCCCAAGAAGCACCCAAGTAAGGTCAGCTGGCACCTCCTTTCCCCAGTGGCAAATCCTGTGCAAGATAGAGAGTGAGCTCAGAGGAACCTGCTTCTTCTTGAGAGCCTATGATTTTCCATAGATTAACAGTTTATAGATGCGGAGGTCTGACGTCCCTAATATTAATCAAAAATAGGTCTATTATTGAAGCAGCACAGAAATTAACTCAAGGGAAGAAAACTTGAATTCTGCCTTCTTCTCCATTCTCCACCAGCGATCCCACTTAATCTCAAGAGCTGCAAATGGCCCTACATTTACATAAGCACTTCTCCGTTGTTACCAATGGAGAAGTTAACAACGGCCTAAGGCCAGGCAAGGTGGCTCATGCCTTTAATCCCAGCACTTTGGGAGGCCAAGGAAGGTGGATCACAAGGTCAGGAGATCAAGACCATCCTGGCTAACACAGTGAAACCCCGTCTCTACTAAAAATATGAAAAATTAGCCAGGCATGGCGGCGGGCACCTGTAGACCCAGCTACTCGGGAGGCTGAGCCAGAATGGCGTGAACCCAAGAGGCGGAGGTTGCAGTGAGCAGAGATGGTGCCAGAGATGGAAAACAGAGCGAGATTCTGTCTCCAAAAAAAAAAAAAGTCCTCATTGCTTTAGGACACCTCTAGTCCTCTAGTCTTAGAGCTCCCATCCTTCTCCTTAGAAGCCTAGTCTAACTGATTTGGAAAAGCTAGGTACTTGGATCACCATGTTGAAGTTGGTGCCTAGGTTTTTTAGGTAAGATTCCAAGTCATGTTCAATTATTTATTCATTCAATAAGTACCTATAAGTGTCAACTATGTTACAGGCACTGTTCTAAGTACTAGGGGTACAGGCTGGGCGCAGTGGTTCACTCCTGTAATCCCAGCACTTTGGGAAGCCGAGGCAGTCGGATCACCTGAGGTCAGGAGTTAGAGACCAGCCTGGGCAACATGATGAAACCCCGTCTCTACTAAAAATATTTAAAAATTAGCGGGCGTGGCCAGGCGCAGTGGCTCACGCCTGTAATCCCAGCAGTTTGAGAGGCCAAGGTGAGCGGATCACCTGAGGTCAGAAGTTTGAGACCAGCCTGATCAACATGGAGAAACCCTGTCTCTACTAAAAATTCAAAATTAGCTGGGCGTGGTGGCGCATGCCTGTAATCCCAGCTACTAGGGAGACTGAGGCAGGAGAATCGCTTGAACCCGGGAGGCGGAGGTTGCAGTGGGCCGAGATGGCGCCACTGCACTCCACCCTGGACGACAGAAAAAGACTCCATCCCCAAAAGAAATAATAATAAAATAATTTAAAAAAATAAAATTCAACAATTCTTTCCACTTCCCTATACTGTAGTTTTTTTGTATTGAATTCAAACCAAATTAAATTAAAATGAATACTTTTAATGAAAAAGCATCTATTTGTAGTCTCATTTTTATAAAATATTTATATCCTTTAACTCTATGTATACATAAAAATATATCTGAGTAGCGTGCATCCCGTGTTAACTAAAGCTATTTCTCAGTAGTGGGATTTTTCTCTTTTTTTTTCCACATGTAAACTTTTCCACGTCCTTTGATTTCTTTGAAACAAGCACGGTACCTCTTTAAAAAGACAACAGACTGGTTGTATTATTAACTACTGCTACCAGAAGTGAATGGGCCAAGATGTTAAGAGGAGAAGAAAGGAGAAGAAGGAGGGGAGGGTGTCAGACCGACGGAGCGGGGGGGAGCACGAGGCGAGAAAGGGGAGAGGATCGAGAGAGAGAAGAGGGGGGCTCAAATGACGGAGAGAGCGAAAGAGAGGGCAGGAGGCGAGGAAGAGAGGAGCCAGAGGAGAGGAAGACACTGCAGAACCCGGGGGGAGGGCAAGGGCGCCGACCGCATGCCGGGGAGGCTGCAGGACACTGGAAGCCAGGGGCGCGGGGGAGCCGGCAGCGCCGCCTGGGACAGAGCTTGCCGCACGCTGACCTACTTTCTGGGGCCGATGTGTTTGCAGCCAGAGGTACCGCGGAGCCAAGCCCGGAGCCTCGGAGAGCCGCGAGCGAGCGCAGCCTGGGCGGGAGCCGGCCGGGCTCCCCGCCACCCCTTCCTCCGCGCGCCAAGACCTGTCAGTTTCACCCAGCCCGGCTTCCCTGGAAAGGGGGGATCCCTCTGCAGATTTCCAGGCTGTTGGAAGAGGACTGGCGCGTCTGTCTATTAAACCCGAGTCGCTCCACGGTCTCTCCGCCCAGAGCACAAGCTGCCTTCCCCCGGGAAGTGGACCTCGGCAGCGGCCTGCGCAGAGCCGGGCTCCGGGGCCCTGGCCGCACTCGGGAAGGCCCCGCGGGTTCCCACCAGGCCAGAGGGAGAACCACCGGGAGGTCGCGCGCGCGCACACGCCGGGCGCCCTCCTGGTGGCGAGGTGGGAAGAGCCTGTGACAGGCAGGCCCAGGTTGTCATTTAGGCTCCGCCACTTTCCGCTCGTGTCCTTGGGCAAGTCACTTGACGCTTCCGAGCCCTATTTTTTTTCTCATTTTTAAGATGGAGAAAATGCCATCCACATCTCAGGGTCAAGGTGAGGATTATAAATAAAATGAAGTGCGTGAAAGTGCCTGGCATAGCAGCCGGCACGTGCTGTGTGCACAATAAAAATGTTAGTTCATCCACTCGGGAGGAAGCTGCTTTGCAGGCGCGTCATGACGAATCCAGGAGCCGGCCAACCGTGCTCTATGATCGTGACTGGGTTATGGCCATCAGCGAACGCTGGTCATAAGCGATTTGTGTCATCGTAGTGCCTGACGCCGGGAGACAAGCTTGGGGAAATGCCTTTTTTCTGAAACATTTCCTATGAAATAGTTTGGCCCCATGCCCACTAACTAAAGAATGACGCTGGCAGGGCGTGGTGGCTTATGCCTGTAGTCCCAACACTTTGGGAGGCCGAGGCGGGCAGATCACCTGAGGTCGAGTTCGAGAACAGCCTGACCAACATGGAGAAACCTCGTCTCTACTAAAAATACAAAATTAGCCGGGCGTGATGGGCGCATGGCTGTAATCCCAACTACTTACTCTTGAGGCTGACACAGGAGAATCGCTTGAACCCGGGAGGCGGAGGTTGCGGTGAGCCAAGATGGTGCCATTACACTCCAGCCTGGGCAACAAGAGTGAAACTCCGTCTCAAAAATTAATTAATTAATTAATTAATTTAATAAAAATAAACAAAATAAAAATGATGCTGTGGATTACTGGTGTAAATAAAAGTAATAAACACTTTAAAAGCGATTGCTATGATGCAAACAGAGAGTGCAAGAGCTTTAGGTGAAATCACTCATGCAGCCTCTGGGCAGTGCTAGGGGCAGGTGCGCGCACCGCGGGGACAACTGAGGCTGAAATAAACAGTAAAGTAACAAGTGGATATTTGTCATTTTGGTGTCACTTGACATGTACTTCCTCTTCATAGAGTGAATATCTTTATTTCTTCTGGAGAAATTCCTTGTCCCCACTGTACCATCTTAGGTAGCTGAAAATCAGAGTTTCTTGCTCTCCCTGAGTCAAGAGTGGGCCCATGATCCCACAGGCCAAAGGGACCTTCCCTTCCTCAGGACTTGGAATCTTGAGGGGAACATGCAAGGACAGAATAAAACAATAACAATAATAATAACAATCATGGGGCATTTTCTTGCTAGTGGTGACACCCTGTCTAGGGTATCATTGCTTGCACACTGCCACCCACAGCCTACAAGCCTCATGGGCCCCTCCAGACCCACCCCTCTCCATACCTCCAGTCTCAGGAACCCAGATGAGGTCAGGACAGCTTCCATTTAATATTCCAAGGGCACTAACAGATGAACTGTCATCTTCCCCTCAGCTCCAAACTTGTGCCTCCCCCAGCTAGTCCAGGCCACCACTGTTCATCCAGTTTCCCAGTGGAGAAAGCTGGGAATCATCCCAGACCCTTCTTTACTCATCCCCATCCATCTGGTCCCCAGGTCTGTCCATTTTACCCCCTAAAGAGCTCACAAGTCCATTCCTTCTTCACCTGCCTCAGGTCAACGCATCCCTTTTCTCCTGGAAGGTGGCAGTAGCTTCTCAGATGCCTCCTGCCTCCAGGGCTTTCTCCTCCAAACCCATCTTCCACATTGTAGTCAGGGTGATCTTTCTAAATGCCTACTTGGTTATGGCAGGGGTTTAAAACTCTTTAGTACCCAGCCAATTGCCCCTGAATGAAGTTCAGACTCCACATCATGATAACAAGCTTTGCATTCCTTTCCACCCTGCCCCCATTCTTTGCATCTCCCAGCACTCCTACCCTAGCACCCTCCTCTAGCTACGTGAAATCTTTCACTGTTTCCTAGACACTCCTCGACTTTTTGCTCCTCTAAGCCTTTGCACGTGCTATTTCCTCTACTTAGAAGGACCCTTACCCTCATCTCTACCTAGAAAACTCCTCTTCATGCTTAAAGAACAAGCTCAAATATCCCGTTGAGAGAAGCATCGTCTGACTCCCACAGGCAAAATGTAGCAGTCCTTCTGAGTCCACCACTACACCTGCTCCCCATCCCTGCCGCAGCACAGACTTTACCACACAGCCTTTACCCGACGACTTATGTCTCCATCTGTCCCCTCCAACCACTGCACCAACTCCACCAGAGTAAGTGCTCATTCAGTGATCACTAAGGAAGAATGGCTAAGTACATTCTGGTTGGAGATGGGGAAGGGAGATGGTCTTAGGTTTGCTTTCCCCCAAGAAGATCATGAGAAACTGGTTTGAAATGAACTTCTTCACATTTCTGAGAGTGAATAAGGTGTAAGCCTGGAACTGCTAGGCGCAGGTTTGGAGCTGAGGGGAGGATGACAGTTCATCTGTTAGTGCCCTTGGAACATTAAATGGAAGCTGTCCTGCTTCCTGCTCCCATGAGGAAAGCACTGCCTGAGAATGGAGCCAAAACAAAGGAAGACGGTGTTTGGAGCTTGAATGACAACAAGTTCTGATGGCATCTGGGCCCATAGAGGTAGCTGTGCCTGAAGTCAGTCATGACTCTTGAACTTTTTAGTTGTAAGCCATTCCCTGTTTTTGCCTAAGCCATTTTGTTTTTGTTTTGTTCTGTTTTGTGTGCGGTTTTTTTGGTGTTTTGTTTTTTGAGATGGGGTCTCACCGTGTTGCCCAAGCTGGAGGACAATGGTGCACCTCGGTTCACTGCAACTTCTGCCTCCTGGGTTCAATGAATTCTCCTGCCTCAGCCTCCCGAGTAGCTGGAATTACAGGCACCCGCCACCATGCCCAGCTAATTTTTATGTTTTTGGTAGAGACAGGGTTTCACCATGTTGGCCAGGCTGGTCTCAAACTCCTGACCTTAGGTGATCTGCCCAACTCGGCCTCCCAAAGTGCTGGGATTACAGGCGGTGAGCCTCCATGCCAGGCTCTGCCTATGCCATTTTGAATGTGGACCTTCCATCTATTGCAAGCAAGAGAATCTTCATGCTGCTAAAGGATATTGAAATAAGAATATCCTTTTGAGAGAAAAACTTTAAAACTCATATGTCCTGCATCAAAATAGAAGTATGGGATCAACTTGAGGCAGAATAGCCCTTTGGAAGGCAAGACTGGATTGCGAAGACTTATTGAGAGCATATCTCATGCCAAGACTCTAAGTTACCTGACATAGAATGTGTCCAACAGAAGAAAGGCTGGTCAGACATGAGTGCCTGCACAAGGGAGGGTCGTGGAGAAAGAGTTGGCAAGGCCCACCAAAGCACCAGCCAGGTTAACTGTTAAGTGAACACAGGTATAGAGTCCACCTGGGGCCCCATGGCTGGCTTCCTGGAGCTTTATGAACCTCCTACAATTGTATGTGTAATTAATTCTGCATTTTTTTTTTTGAGATGAAGTCTTGCTCTGCCACCCAGGCTGGAGTACAGTGGCACAATCTCAGCTCACTGCAACCTCCGCCTCCTGGGTTCAAGTGATTCTCCTGCTTCACCCTCCTGAGTAGCTGGGATTACAGTCACGCACCATCACACCCGGCTAATTTTTGTATTTTTAGTAGAGATGGGGTTTCACCATGACGGGCACACTGGTCTTGAACTCCTGACCTCAAGTGATCCACCTGCCTCTCCCAAAGTGCTGGAATTACAGGCACGAGCCAGCACACCTGACCTCTGCATCTTTCTGAGGAGAATGTCTATAACTTCATTCAGATTCTCAAAGTGGTTCATTACACCTAGTAGGTTAAGAATTGCTAATGTCACAAGTGAAAGTGTTTCAGGCATCCTAGCTGAGACAGTCTCTTAAAACCACTCAAATTCTTGCGTATATCCCAGTCTCATTGCCACCCTCTGACAATCTGGGTTTCCAGGTGGCTCAACACAAGGAAGAGAATACAGGGAGCACTTGGGTCCACCTGAGAGCTGTGGTTCTCATTGCAAAGTCAGATGCTGGGAGACAGGCGTGGGGAAATGCCTCCTTTCTGAAGCATTTCCCATGAAATAGTTTGGCCCCATGCCCACTAACTAAAGAACTATGCTGTGGATTACTGGTGTAAATGAAAATAATAAACACTTGAAAAGTGATTGCCTAGGCAGGGCTGGGTTCAAGTATAACTAATCTTGGGGAATAATAACTAGGATTTGTTTAAGCCTACACTCCAAATGTTTTCATATGTTACCTCATCTCATCATCATAAGCCTGAGAGAGAGAAATTATCATCTCCATTTCTACATGAGGAAATCAAGATTTATTAAGATGAAGACATTTTCTCAGGGTCACACAGTTGCCTGCTTTCCAAACACATGCATTTTTCATGCTGCCACCAACTACCACAAGCCACATCTAAGTTTTAGTGATCACGCACTGGTCTTTGTGGTAACCTTGAGTACTGTGCTGCTATCTTGATATTCCCTCCACATGTTTCTACCAACAGACTCTGACTCTACACTTCACAACAGGGTGTGTGAGCCCAGTCACAACTGGCTGGGATACCCTCCTGAACGGAGGGATTGACTTAGGGATGGCAATATGACCCAAGTCAGGCCCATCAGAGTTCTCCCCTGTGTTGCTGTGAACAGAGACAGCATAGAAAGCCCTTTGCCTATGTGGCCTTGGAGGAAGCTCCTCTACAGGAGGAGGGAATAAAGTCCATGAGAAACCAGAAGAGGTGACAGCTGGGCAGCAGAAGCGCCAACAGCACCGGGCCTCCAGCTCCTTTCTAGAAGGTTCCATTCTAGAACTTCCATTCGGTGAACTTCCCACACAACATCCTGGACAGTGAGAGTCCATCCATGGGCAGGAGTGAGAGAATGATAAACATCGTCGCTGCCATTTATTACATTTATTCTTCAAATCTAAACTCTAAGGTAGTTAAATAACTAACTGAAGTCAGTCATGACTCTTGAACTTTTTAGTTGTAAGCCATTCCCTAGAGAATAACTAACTACCTTAGAGTTATTATTAGTAGTTATTAGAGGAATAACTAACTACCTTAGAGTTATTCTAACTACCTTAGGTATTCTTTGCCAAAATGAGGTAGGTGTTCATTGCCAAAAGTTAGGTATTTTTTGCCAAAATGAGAATAAGGAACAAAATGGCAGAGAAATTGCCCAAGGTCACACAGAGGTGAGTGGCACAGAACTCAGGAGGCAGGGCTCCAACTCAGCCTCCATCAACATGAGAAAATGCACGTCAATATTTGGATCCTGTCAGTGAAAGCAGGGTGAAGTTATGCCTCAGTTTGAGGAGGGAGCTGGAAGCAGTTTTGATGCCTCCACTGAGGCATGTTTGCCCCAGGAGATGTAGGGTCTCCTCCTGGCTTACCTAAAGAACCAATGTGTTAGTCAGTATTCTGTTGTAACCCAAACTCCAAAACTCTCTGTGGTTTACAACAGAGGTTTAATTCTTGCACTCAGGTCTGCAGCTCAGCTGCCTCTGCCTAGCTCTGCTCCACATCTTCTCACTCCAGGACTCAGGCTGAAAGAGCAGCATCATCTGGGAACTGTGGATCTTACAGCAGAAAGCAGTAAGGCAAGAGGCCAAGCCAAACTATGCAATCTCATTGAAAGCTTCTGCTCAGATAGCATAAATCATGTCCGCTCACATTCCGTTGGAAGAAGCGAGTCACAAGGCCAAACCTGCCAACATATTCCCCTTACTGGATTGCTCCTGGAAGTCACGTGGCAAACGGTGTTGGACGTGTAATACCCTCAGACAGAGGTAGAAGATAGTTGCAAACAATAACATAATCAATCATACCAAGAAACAAGTGCTGGAACAATGGGACTTAATGATAAATCTACCTTTCACTGCAGGGAGCCCTCCAGTGGGGTGAATGGAAGAGAATATAAAGTTCCCAGGTTCTTGAATTGAACAAAGACAGAGTCTCAGCTGCAGGCAGGCCAAATTCCAGTGGCAAAAACAATGTCCTGAGAGCCAGAGCTTCCAACATCTGGAGCCCAAACAGGGACCTAACAAAAGATCAGAATACAATGACCCCAGGGGATGCCTGACGAGTGTATCATAAGAATAATGATTGTCTCTGAGCATCGGGTTATGAGTAATATCCTCTTCTGTTTTCTATTGAGTTTATTGCGCTACTTTTTAATTAGAAAAAGAAGCATTTTTAAAAAGTATATGTATCCTCCCTGGAGCTGAAAACAGCATGGGGCAGCAGAAGTGACTGCTTTTCCTTGCCAAACCTCACACTGATGAGAAAGGTTTGTATGTCCGATGACGCTCCAAAGGTGTGTAATTTCAATCCCCTGGGGCAAATGGTCCTGCCATCTACTGTAATGACTGATAAATGGGAAGGCAATAATAAGCATAATCTTTTTTTCTCAGGTGTTTTCTTTTTGGCGGGGGTGGATGGGGGTGAATCAGTGAACAAATTAGACTTAACTTTTAAAATCCAAACGTCCTTGGGGTTTTCCACTTGCAGATTCTGTCTGAGGTTGAAGACAAAGAAAGGCCACTATGAGTTCAGTATCCAGAAGGTCCTGGATTTCTTTCCGGCTCAAGAAGGGAAATTAGGGAACATGGGCTTAAACATGTCTTCACTGGCATTGAATCTGTGAGAAGTCAGCCCCATGGTTTTGGTAATACTAAGTTAAATACTAGTTTAAAATGAGTTTGAGCCTATTTGAGCCCAATTTGATGTGATATGCACAGGGACTTAGGCCCCAGGTTTTGTTTTATTGTTGTTGTTGTTTGTTTGTTGTTTTTTTTGAGACAGAGTCTCACTCTGTCACCCAGGCTGGAGTGCAGTGGTGCAGTCTTGACTCACGGCAACCTCCACCTCCTGGGTTCAAGCGACTCTCCTGCCTCAGCCTCCTGAGTAGCTGGGATTACAGGTGCCTGCCACCAAGCTAGTTTTTGTATTTTTAGTAGGGATGGGGTTTCACTGTGTTGGCCAGGCTGGTCGCAAACTACTGAACTCAAGTGATCTGCCTGCCTCGGTCTCCCAAAGTGCTGGGATTACAGGCATGAGCCACCACGCCTAGCCGGCCCCTGGCTTTGGACCTTGGCCCTGTTGTTGGACAGCTCTGCAACTGTGGACAAGGAACTTAATTTTTCTGCGCTTCAATTTTGGCCTTGAAAAATGGAATAATGATAGTATCTACCTCACTGGGATGTGTTTTAGGATTAAATATACACAAATAAGGCTCCTAGCACAGGACTTGTCATATAGTGAACGAAGAACAAATTTTGTTATAAACACTAATGTAATGAGGATCAAAATGATTAGTATTTGGGTGTTCGTAGCTTTTCCCTTTCCTCTCCTATTAAAAGCCAGTATTGCTTGGTCAGCAAATCCTCCTTCAGCCCCTTCTCCCACACTGTCCTCTGCTTTGGGGTCTTATTGGGAAATGTGGTGAATGAGTGGGAGAACCAGAGAACAGGAATGGGGATTTGCAACAGAAAACTCTAGAAGAAAAACAAGAATAAACAAATAATGAAAAAGAGAGAGAAAATCACAGAAGGAAAGGAAAGAAGCAGCGGTATCTGTGAAGGTTTGAAAAGAGTGCAGAGGCCAGGCACAGTGGCTCACGCCTGTAATCCCAGCACTTTGGGAGACCAAGGGGGTATATCACCTGAGGTCAGGAGTTTGAGACCAGCCTGACCAACATGGTGAAAATTCGTCTCTACGAAAAATACAAAAATTAGCCAGGCGCAGTATCAGGTGCCTGTAATCCCAGCTACTTGGGAGGCTGAGGCAGAAGAATTGCTAGAACCCGGAAGGCAGAAGTTGCAGTGAGCCGAGATTGCACCACTGCACTCTAGCTGGGGCCACAGAGCAAGACTCCGTCTCAAAAAAAAAATAAATAAATAAATAAAAACGAAAGAAAAGGAAAGAGTGCAGAACAAGAAACAGGATGAGAGATCTTGGAGCCATCACACACTGTGCGAGGTGGTGACTGAGATAAATCAGGGATGAAGACTGAATTAGTGATCTACTGCTGCCCGATAAATTACCCCAAACTTAGCAGCTAAAAGCAGTCAACATTATTACATCTCACTGTTTTTATGGGTCATCTATTTGAGAGAGGCTTAGCTGTGTTATTCCGTCTCAAGGTCACTCATCAGATTGCAGTTTAGATGTCAGCTAGGCCTGAAGTCATCTGAAAGCTCAAAAGATTGGAAGACCATCTTTCAAGATGGCTCACTCATGAGGCTATTGGCAAGAGGCCTCAGTTTCTCACCACAATGGCTCTGCATAGGGCTCTGTGAGTGCCTTCAATGACATGACAGATGGCTTCCCCGACCCGAGAGAGAACATGGAAGAAGCTGCAAGGCCTTTTATGACCTAGTCTTGGAAATCACACAATATCACTTCCAGAACATTCTGTTCATTAGAAGACAGTCACTAAGTCCATTCTACACTGAAGGGGAAGGAAAATAGCTTCCATCTTTTGAAAGGAGGAGTGTCAGAGAATTTGAAGACATTTAAAACCAAGACAGGGATTGCAGGGAGTGTTTCTGTGGATTGCTAATTTGGTTCCGTTGAGTATTATCGGGGGACTGCATATGAGGCTTGGAATTAATTTTCATTTTAGCTACATAATTGTCATTACTGTTGTTGTTTTAATATGGCCTGGTCCCTAGATTGGTCTATATTATGCCCATGGGTATTTCTGGGTAACATTAATAAGTTTTATTATAGACTGATGTATAGAAGGAAAGCTTTCAGGTAATTGATCATCTCTAATAATCACTGGAAACATAGAACAAGGAAGACAATGATTGAATATTTTCTCCTGTAAGCAAAGGCTGCCAAGATTTTTGGTGATGCTCATTTACCGTACAGTAAGTTGTCATGTAATAAACACTGTGAATATGTTCGTGAAAACTTCAACTTTAGGCAAAACAGCATACAATAAAACCAATTTTACCATAGGCTAATTGATATAAACAAGAGTTAAGTTCTTACAGCATATTTCTGGTCACAAAAAATCACCAAACTTCTCAATAAAGACCCAAAACACTTCTAATATTAAATATTGCAATAACTGTGAGCTATATGTACATTTAAAAAACATTAACAAAAACAAGTTTTTGATGAGTTAGTGACAGTGATTGTAGGAGTGGCGGGTTAAATCAAGGAATAAATGTTTGTAAAATGAAAATTGTGGGAGTACCTCCTATTACCATGCAGTTCAAAAACAAACAATAACAAATATGGCAGGCTCATCGAGTGCTTTCATATCGCATCGTTTATGGTAGTGCATTTGTATGATGATTGTAAACTTGTTTAATAATGCTTGCTTTTTTCATTCTTTATATCTTTTTAGTGTCAACCTGTGTCTTAATATGTAAAATACATCTCTTGTAGACAGCATATAGTTGAGTCTTACAACAATCTCTTCTTTTTGTTTGTTTTGAGACGGCGTCTTGCTCTGTTGCCCAGGCTGCAGTGCAGTGGCTCAATCTCAGCTCACCCTGCAACCTCCGCCTCCCGGGTTCAAGCGATTTTCCTGCCTCAGCCTCCCAAGTAGCTGGGACTACAGGCTTGCACCACCATGCCCAGCTAATTTTTGTATTTTTAGTAGAGATGGGGTTTCACCATGTTGGCCAGGATGGTCTCGATCTATTGACCTCATGATCTACCCACCTTGGCCTCCCAAATTGCTGGGGTTACAGGCATGAGCCACCATGCCTGGCCCAATCTCTTCTTTTTATAGAGTGTTTAATCTACTTACATTTAATATAATTGCTGATATGAATGGTGATAAACTTTGGATATTTGTCCCCAACCAAGTCTCATGTTGAATTGTAATCTCCAGTGCTGGAGATGAGGCCTGGTGGGAGGTGTTTGCATCATGCGAGTGGATCCCTCATGGCTTGGTGCTGTCCTCATGATAGTGAGGTTTTGCAAGATCTGGCTGTTTAAAAGTGCGTGACACCTCCCTTTCTCTTTTGCTCCTGCTTTTGCCATGTGATGTGCCTGCTCCCCTTTTGCCTTCCACCATGATCAGAAGCTTTCTGAGAGCTCCCCAGAAGCAGATGCCACTATGCTTCCTGGACAGCCTGCAGAACTGTGAGCCAATTAAACATTTTTAATACAAATTACATAGTCTCAGGTATTTCTCTATAACAATGCAAGAATGGCCTAATAAAAATGGGTTTAGGCTGGGTGCAGTGGCTTATGCCTGTAATCCCAGCTCTTTGGGACGCCCAGGCAGGCAGATCACCTGAAGTCAGGAGTTCAAGACCAGCCTGGCCAACATGGTGAAACCCCATCTCTACTAAAAATACAAAAATTAGCTGGGCATGGAGGCACATGCCTGTAATCCCAGCTACTCAGGAGGCTGAGGCAGGGGAATTGCTTGAATCCGGGAGGTGGAGGTTGCAGTGAGCTGATATCATGCCACTGCACTCCAGCCTGGACGAAAGAGTGAGACTCAGTCTCAAAAAAAAAAAAAAAAAGATTGGATTTAGGTATTCCAATCTGATATCTGTTTTCCATTTGACTCTTCTGTTTCCTTACCTTTATTGCTCTTTACCCGATTTCTTTTGGGTTAACTGAATTTTTTTTAGAGTTCCATTTTATTTTTTCTATTAGCTTCTTACCTATGTCTCTTTGAAGATTGTGGGTTTTGTTGTTGTTTTACAGTGATTGATCTAGGGCTAACAATATAAACTTTTACTTATCAAAAGCTATTTATAATTAATGCTGTACCATTTCCCACTTCATACATAGACAACAATGTAATTCAACTTACCCACTCTTTGTACAACTGTTGCCACATCACTTACCTCTGCATATAGTGTAAACCCCATATTGCAGTGTTGTTATTATGCTTTAAAAAGTCAATTGTCTTTCAGAACATTACCACAAAGGAAAACATAATACCGTATATTTACCCACTTATTTACCATTTCAGTTGCTCTTCATTCTTTCCTATAGATCCAGATTTCTATCTAGAATCATTTCTCTTACGCCTGAATGATATCCTTTAGAATTTCTTGTAACTCAGGTCTGCTAGTAGTGAATTCTCTCAACCACCTTTTTAGAAAGATATGTCCACTGGATATAAAATTCTGGGTTGAGAGTTGTTTCAACTCTTTAAAGATATTATTTTTTTGTCTTCTGATCTCATAGTTTCTGATGAAAATTCAGCAGTCATTCTAATCCTTGTTCCCCAGTAATGTACCTTTTTGCTCTGGCTGCTTTCAAGATTTTTCTCTGTATTTCTGATTGTCAGCAGTTTGACTACAGATGAGCCTAGGTGTAGTTCTCTTCGTATTCATCCTGCTTGGGGTTCATTGCTACTAACACCTGTAAGTTGATGCTTTTCATCAAATTAGGATGAAAGTTTTAAGCCATTATTTATTTAAATGTTTTATTTGCCCCAATCTCACTCTTTTCTCCTTCTGGGACTCTATATACGTACAGTTATACATTACACATGAATATATTTATGTATTTGTACATATTACATTTATTTACATATTTATATATAAGACTATTTGATATTTTCCCTCATAACCCTAAGGCTCAGTTTGTTTTCAAAAATCTTTGGCTGGGCACAGTGGCTCATGCCTGTAATCCCAGCACTTTGGGAGGCCAAGGCAGGTGGATTACCTGAGGTCAGGAGTTCAAGACCAGCCTGGCCAACATGGAGAAACCCTGTCTCTACTAAAAATACAAAAATTAGCTGGGCATGGTGGCACGCACTTGTAATCCCAGCTACTCGGGAAGCTAAGGCAGGAGAATTGCTTGAACCCGGGAGGAGGAGGTTGCAGTGAGCTGAGATCGTGCCACTGCACTATGGCCTGTCGAGCCTGGGCAACCAAGTGAGACTCTATCTCAAAAAAAAAAAAAAAAAAAAGCCGGGCACAGTGGCTTACACCTGTAATCCCAGCACTTTGCAAGGCCGAGGCGGGTGGATCCGGGGTCAGGAGATCAAGACCATCCTGGCTAACACAGTGAAACCCCATCTCTACTAAAAATACAAAAACTTAGCCAAGTGTGGCAGCACATGCCTGTAGTCCCAGCTACTCCAGAGGCTGAGGCAGGAGAATCGCATAAACCCCGGAGGCGGAGGTTGCAGTGAGACAAGATCGTGCCACTGCACTCCAGCCTGGGTGACAGAGCAAGACTCCGTTTCAAAACAAACAAACAAACAAGCAAACAAAAAAATTGTATCTCTCTGTTCTTTAGATGGGATAATTTGTACTATTCTGCCTTCAAATTCCCTGACCTTGTCCTCTGCCATCTTGAATCTGCTGTTAAATACCTCCAGGTATTATTCATTTTTTACTTTTCACTTCTAGCATTTGCATTTTTTTTTGCAGTCTCTATGTCTTTGTTAAGATTACCTCTTTTTACTTTTTTAATTCATTGAACATATTATAATTGCTGCATTTAAGCTTTTATTTTCTAAGTGCAATGCTGGAACTTAGTTTTATTGCCTTTTTTCTTGCCTAAAAATCAAACTTTTTTGTTTCTTTGTATGTCTAGTATTTCTAGTTTGAAAAATGGGCATTGTGATTAACACATAGTAGGCTATGTATTGTATGTATTACCATACACATATCTGAATTTTCTTATTTTCTCCTGAAAGGTATTGATTCTGCACTTCATTTACGGGCTGATCATCTTGAACTTATATAGGTTTATGAGTGGTTAGTATGGATCTCTGGAAAGCACAGTGTTTCCCAGGCCCCTCTAACTTGAGGACTCAACTTCTAAACTCTGCCCTCACTGCTAATCTTATCAGGAGTTTATTCAGGTTTTGTTAGGTAAGGTACAAAGTAGGTCTTACTCTAGGGCAGTGGTTCTCAACTGGAAGCAATTCTGCACCTAGAGGACATGTGGCAATGTCTTTTTATTTGTCGCACGTTGGTGGTGGAGTGCTACTGGCATCTAATGAGTGGAGCCACAGATGCTGCTAAATATCCTATGATGCAAAGGATGCCCCCACTCAAAAAAGAAATCTCTTGTCCAAAATGCAATACTACCTGGGAGAAAACTCTACTCTTTAGATGTGGCCTTTCTGGCACCTCAGCTGGGTACCAGGGGGATTAATCAGCCATTAATGATCTCTCTCCATTCTGGCAGAGCTGAAAATCCACCGTGCCCCAGCACTGCTTGTCCTTAGCACTGCCTACCTTCTGGTACCTATATTCCACTCTCACCCCTGAAGCAGCCACTCTCTGATGAGCCTCAGGTGGTCTTGTGTGCACATGTGTCTCTCAGGCACAGACTCAGAGAATCTCCACACACAGCTCCCTCTGGATAGCTCCCTCCTCTCCAGTCTCCCGCCTCACAGATTCTAACCTCTTCTGTTCCCCCGAACGCTGATCTCTTCCTCCTTCAGTCAGTAGGATCATTGTCCTTTGCTCAAATTCCAGTTCTTTATTCTACAGTTGGAATAATGTCCCCAGCCAGGGAGCTGGACAATTTTGGGAATCATATCATGAGTTTCTCTTCTCTCAAGGACCAAAGTCTTGCTATATTTACTATCCACTGTCAGGGATGGTGGAAATAAAAAGCTGCCCTACATATTTTGGCCAGGCCAAGTTGTTTGCATGAAGGATAATCCATATCAGTGACTCCATCATGGCTAGAAACTGGACTCGTTTATTTATCTTTGACTTTCCATTTCAAGTCAAAACCTCGTAGAAACTGGTAAATCTGAAAGAATTGTGATAACACACTTATATTGTAGGCCTTTCCAACCTGTCACTCACTGAAGACATTTCTGGTTCAGATTCTAACTTGACAGAAACGTCCTAAGCCTCTACCATGGGGAAAGTACTCTCACAGAGGATAAATCAGTTTATCCTCATAACAATCCTGAGAGGTATGCATTGTCATCTCCATTTTACAAAATAAAATGTCTACAATGTGGGGGAGATAAAATTGATTCAGGATGCATGCATTGCTTCCCCAAGATCATATGGAAGTAGGTCAAAAGGGTCTATCTGATTCCAGGTTCAATGTCCTTTACTTCATTTCCAATGTTCACAGCTGTCCTTTTGGGATCTCTCTATCACCTCTCAAAGGAGATGAAATGGCCTCGAAACATAACTACTTTTTCCCTTCTCACGCTCATCTGCTCTCTGCTAATTTTATTCATATTTTCCTTTTCTGGAACCCCCGTATTTGATGCTGAGCCTCTTTGTCCACATTTGTCCTGGGACATATTTGAGGCTGAACATGGCCTCTCTCCCAGGGAGCAAGGAACTCACACTATCAAGAACGTGTTGTCCAACATTTATATTGCACAATCATAGTTCCTCTATTAAAATCTTAAAAAAAAAATTATCTCTCACGTGTTAATTAATCTGTTATCCAATTCGGGTAAAGGAAGGGAATGTTTTCCATGGAGCACCAGTAAATACTGATCTATTTTTTCCTATTTTTATGAATCAGGAACCACTTTTTAAGTTGAAAATAAGATCACGTTATCTGTTTGCACTATAAAATCAAAACAAAGAACAACTACATTGTAGTTGGTTGAATGATGATGCCCTATACAGATATGTCCATACCCTAATCCCCAGAACTTGTGAATGTGACTTTATTTGGGAAACTGGCCTTTGCAAGTGTAATTAAGTTATGGATTTTGAGATAAGATCATCCTGGATTACCCAGCTGGGGTTACATCCAATGATAAGTGTCCTTATAAGAGATAGCAGTGGAGAGACACAAAGACACAAGAAGACCATGTAAAGATAGAGGCAGAGATCAGAGTGATGACAACAGCCTCCAGAAGATGGAAAAGTCAAGGAACGAATGGAATTCCCCCTAGAGTCTTTGGAGGGAGCACATCCTGCCAATCCCTTGATTTCAGATTTCTGGCCCCGGAACTGTGAGAAAGTACATTTCTCTTGGTTTAACCAGGTTTGTGGTACTTTGTTACAGCAGACACAAGTTAATACAATGGAAACTAAGATGCATGTTCTCAGAAAAAGATAAGCTGACACACTAACCACGTTGGACTCTTCACGATTGTTTCCATTAAGGTTGGTTTCTTTGTGTTCATGGGTTTCCTTAAAGGCTAACTCTTGCTAGTATTGATAGAAACAGACAACCAAGCAGGTGCAAATGTTTAAGTAAAAATAGAGAAAAACTTAAAATTGAGTAAATTAAGAAACAATTTTCCTGCTGATTAGGAAATGATTGCTGTACGCTTCCATAGCAACCTATGTGGTGCATGTCTTGCAGACAATGGAAAACGCAAACCAAGATAGTGTTAGCCTCAAGAACAATGCCCAACTCACATTCTGAAAGAGCAACAGCCTCAGAACCAGGGTGATAGAGTTGACATGGATTTAATTGTCTCTCTACTCTACCATTTACATTGTCAGTTACTTTGTCAGGCTGTTCCTCTATTGGAGGAAGGCTGCCATGGGCAAGCAGGGCAACATGCTTCCTCTTATATTCAGCAAGCAGACATACAGGGAGAGAGTATGGTGGGAACCAATCACAGGCAAGAATGATGGGTCATCCTTCTTTCTAATCAGGCCCTGCATGTCACACATTTTCATTGATGCATTCCACGTATGAATGTACTACAATGTATTTATTCATTCTCCTGTTCATAAACATTTTTGTTGATTTTTTCTTTCATACTACAAAAAAAAGCTGTTGTAGACACTTTTGACTGTGTATCTGTAGGAGTTTCTTTCGGGTATGTAAATAGGAGTGGCACGATTGAGTCATAACTTTTGTTGTTCTCAACAGAGTTTGTACCAACCTCCACAAACCACGTATGAGAGTTCTGCCCCCCTACATCCTTGCCAGTGCATACTGTGTCCAACTTTAAAATTTGTTAAACGTGTACATTTTCTTTCAACCATCTGTCACTCTAGTCTCTAAACTCCACATGGGTAAGGAGTTTATTTCATTCACTCCCAGACCCTAGACAATGCTTAGCACTAGGCAGGTTTCACGAGGGAGAACAGTCAAACAATAGATTTTCCAGGGCAGGGCCCCAGCCTCTCTGCTCTTGTCTGTGTCACTCCTTTGTTATGTTGTTAACAATAAGAATGGAGGGAGGGTATAGTCTGTTCACTGGGAAAATCTTGCTGTTAGCTGAATTGGCACACACGTGGATTCTAGAGGATAGGGAAAAGATGTCTTCGCTTTTGCCCTTAAGTTGCCTATCAGTCTTAGTGGCCAGAACTCCTCCCTCTCCTTCATCAGCCACAGTGCTCTGGGTCATTCAACCCTTCCATTCTCCCTCCCAACCAAGGTCTTCCTCAGCCTCTGCCTCAGGGTGGGAGTGGTTCAGGTCCATGTAGTTTACCTTTTGATGGAGCTGGGGTAGGGGTGAGCAGGGAAGGGAGTGAAGGAAGAGACTGCGGAAGGCAGCCTCAGTGGGGAACAGCTAAACACACTAACTTTCTGCTGCTGAGATCAGCCACTCTCAGTGCAGGACCCTGATAAATGCATTTGGTTTTCCTTCTCCTTTTTCAAATATCTACTTCTGCCATCCTTAGTATGGGCCAAATTCCTAGAAATAAAGACAAGTGGGTACCACACCCAAGACAATTGGTTGGGGACTCTATCCAAACTTGCCACTTCCCAGCAGTGGTTCTCAACCAGGGGCAGCAGCGCCCCCTGGAGGCACCTGGAAAGGTATGGTGACATCGTTATGGTCACCCTGCTTGAGAAGTTGGTGGGTCAGGGCCAGGCTCGATGAACAGCCTGCAATAGGCAGGATACACCTGCACAACACGGCACTGTCTAGGCGAAAAGGCTGGCAGTGCCCTCACTGCAAATGCTGAGGCTTCTGGGAGGCCAGGGGCATAGCCTGATATATTCACAGTGTTTCCCCGACTTAAGCCCAGGCCCAGCAGAGAGAGGGAGCTCAAGGAAAACTCCTTGAGTGAGAGTGCATGAGTGAAGACAGCACCTCATGGCACCAGCTCACAGAACTCAAGGGCCTGCATGAGCACACTGAAACCCAGGGTGTTAGCTCATCAGTAGTAAAAAGCAGACTAGGAATCTGAAGAAGAAATATCCCCCTGTGAGAAAGTAAATGAAATTTTCTTTAGATGTGGGGAGATTTTCTCTATTCCTGGGAAGCTATTGAGTTCCATCTCATTTCTCATTTAGAAATATGAGGGAGTTTGAAGAGATATAGTCACATTAAAAAGAAAAAAAAAACATAAGGCTGGGCACGGTGGCTCATGCCTGTAATCTCAGCACTGTGGGAGGCTGAGGCAGGCAGATCACTTGAGGTTAGGAGTTTGAGACCAGCCTGGCCAACGCAGTGAAACCCTGTCTCTACTAAAAATGGGAAAATTAGTCAAGCTTGGTAGCACACGCCTGTAATCCCAGCTACTGAGGGGGCTGAGGCAGCAGAATTGCTTGACCCAGGAGGTGGAGGTTGCAGTGAGCCGAGATCGCACCACTGTACTCCAGCCTGGGCGACAGAGCAAGACACCACCTCAAAAAAAAAAAAAAAATATATATATATATATATATATAATATAGATACACACACATTTTTATATATACATATATACATTTTTAATATATATATACCTATTTTTGTATATATGTATATATATGCATCTTTTTACATATATGTGTATATATACACACACACTGGAGTGCAGTGAGCCGAGATCACACCACTGCACTCCATATATATATATATATATACATATATATATATATAAATGCCCAGACGTTGCAAAAAAGTCAAAACCTTAGTATGCAAGTTAATCCCTCTTGACTGATGGTGACCATGACCAAACATAGCAGAGCGGAATTTGCCAGGGGAGTGAGTTACATAGGCTTTCAAAAGAAAGTGAGGGGAGTACCCAAGCCCATCTCATTCGGGAGGGTAGGGCAAGTGACTGAGAGCTGGGCTCCAGATCAAGGGCACTGATTCATACCTCAGCTCTGACAGCTAGTAACTGAGTGGGTTTGGGTAAGTGGCCAAGCTTCTCCAAGCCTCAGTTTCCTTATCTATCAAATGGGGACTACGATACTTACCCAACAAGGCAACATGATTAAAAGAGATGACATAAGTAAAGCGCAGTGCTTGGCAGTGAACTGTTATTATTATTATTATTAATTCTTGGAAAAGCCACTCCAGATGAATGACCAGTAATAAAGCTACTGACCACCTCGGGGAACAGAACAGACACTCTGCCATTTAACCCAAGGACATGAGCAGACTGAAAGAATGTCATATTCTTAAGACACATAAATGAAGTAATTTTATTCTGCCTCTAAGTCATTTTGTTCCCTGGTTGAACAAGACAGTGTTGTGACTCACACTTTAAATTATAATTGTGTTTCTATATCCCTCTAGTTATAAATATTTCATTTTTAGGATTCTTTTGGAAAAATGAAGGTCTTCCAGCTAACTGTATTCCTCATTCAAACTTTACAAATACATATTCCCCCCACCCTCTCCCCCAACCCCACCAACTCCAGGCCTTTGCAGGTGTTTTGCTTTACCAAGAAGTAGATTTGTGTTTTATTCCAATAACTCTGAATATCGATACTAATGAAAACACTTGGCATCTGTTTTCTGTTGAAATGTGAATGCTTCAGAGCAATATTTACAAAACCGACTTCCCAACCACTGCTCTCAGATTTGATTAAATAACAGTAAAACATGACATTCCAAAGCAGAGTCACAAGCTGTTCTTGAGCTGTGTCAGGGCCAAGCCTCTATATTTTCTAATTTGTGAACCATCGCTTGCCCAGCTGATAGAACAAATGCTCTCTCCTCTCACTCAGATGCAATATAGTTTGCGTTTTCCTAACTGAAGTCCCAAAGTTCCTTCCACACGTTTTAGGAATTGGAGGTGATATGGGGAATAATTCAAATATTGGTAGAGTGTGCAGTGGGGCACATTTGTGAGTTGACCAACCTTTTAGTAAGATGAGCTGCCATAAACAAATCAAGGTAATTCATGGTAGAAGCAGGGAAGGGAGCAATCTCAAAATTTTTATCAACTTGGGTCTCCATTCAGAACAGAGAAAATTCTCTCTGGAGATCCTGGCAGACAGGCAGCAACTTCTACACATCCCATGACATAGCCACAGCACTTCATCTAAAGCAAGTCCACTACTAATAAGTATTACTAGGTATAGTTGGCTGAATAATGGCACCCCAAAATATCATATCCAAATCCCTGGAATTCATACATGCTACCTTATGTGAAAAACAGATCTTAGCAGATGTAATTAAATTAAGGATCTTCTTTTCTTTGAGGTGGGGTTTCACACTGTTGCCCAGGCTGGAGTACAGTGGCAATTATAGCTCACTGCAGCCTTGAACTCCTGGGATAAAGCGATCCTCCCACCTCAGCCTCCTGAGTAGCTGGGACTACAGGTACATGCCACCACACCTGGCTGATTTTTGCATTTTTTTTAGAGATGGGGTCTCACTATGTTGCCCAGGCTGGTCTCAAACTCCTAGCTTCAGGCAATCTTCCCACCTCAGCCTCCCAAGTAGCTGGGATTAGAGGAATGGGCTACCATGCTCAGCCTAAATAAGGATCTTGAGATGAAGAGATAACTTTGAATTATCTAGCAGGGGCCCTAAATGCAATCACAAATGTCCTTATAAGAAAGAGGCAGAGGGAGATTTAACACAGAAGAAGAGAATGTCACATGACCACTGAGGGAGAGATCACAGCGCTGCAGCTACAAGCCAAAGAACGCCAACAGCCACCAGCAGCTGGAAGAGTGAAGGAATGGATTCTTCCCTAGAGCCTCCAGTGGAGGGTGGCTCTGCTAAAACCCTGGTTTCAGCCTAACGAAACTGGTTTCAGACTTCTGGCCTCCAGAATTGAAAGAGAATAAAATTCTGTTGTTTTAAGCCAATCACATTTGTAGTAATCTGTTGCAGATGGATTAAAAGACAAATCACAAGAGTCAAGGGTTTAGCAATTAAAAAATTAATCCAATTTGCCCTCTGTTCCTGTTTTACAGATCAAAAACTAAACAGAGAAGAGGCCAAATGGCATGAAAAATCCATGCACACAGTGGGAGACAGAGCAAAGGCCTGGACTCAGGACACTTCTGGGTCTCACAGCCCTTTCTTAGGAAGAGAAGTCAAGCCTTTGGCCAGATTGGGTGCCCTTCTAACCATCTCGGGATATTTCTAGCACTGACCAATACTGTCCAATATAATGGCCACTAGCCACATGTGACCTTTAAATTAATTGAGTTAAATTAGAAATTTAGTCCCTCATTTGCACAAACCACATTTTAAGAGCCCAACCCCCATGCACGGCATATGACCACAACATTGCACAGCACAGATCTATAAACATTACCATCATTGTAGGAAGTGCTACTGGACAATGCTGGACAAGACACCTGGAAAACCCAGCAGACTTCTCCCCAGACTTATCAAATCCATGTCTGCTTTCTTCATAATATATACCAACACCTAGTACACTGGTCAGGATGCCTTGGGAATCCAGTAAAGACATATGAAGGCACCAGGGACTGTGTACAGCTTTCCTGCATGCCATGAAGGTCACTGCAATATGGGCCAAGGACCACAGCCAGTGAAACTTCCTTGGCTGAGCCCAGGAGCAGCACAGGGAGGCTGAGAACAAGATAGAGGAGACTAACACTCTTCTTAGACCCTCCCTAGACCCAACTCATGCCTCAGGAGAGTCCAAGGAGTTCCCAAAGCTACCTAGCATTCAGAGCACCCATCAGAAGCCACTCCTGGCCTGTTCTGATGGGATGTCCTCATGGGATCCCAAGAGAAGTCTGATACACTCTGTTACACACTCTCTAGAAAATATCAGTTAATATTTGTATGGCCTTTTATACTTCAAAAGCAATACTATGGTCTCCTTTGATGCCTATAACTGGTGAAGCATAGATCTCCATTTTACAGATGAGAAAATGGAGGTTTAAAGAGGTGAGGTGAGGTGAGTTACCAAAGGTTTATGGGGAAGCCAAGATCCAGTGAAAAATTCCAACTCTAAAATTTACTTTTATATACATTTTTCTCAAGTGCATACGGAATATTTTCCAGGATAGATCACATGTTGGGCCACAAAACAAGTCTTAATCAAGGAAGACTGAAATCATATCAAGTATCTTTTCTGAACACAATGAGATGAAACTAAAAATCAGCAACAGGAAAAATCATAGACAATTTACAAGTATATGAAAGCTAAATAATATGTCCCTGCATGACTACTGGGTCCAAGAAAAAATTAAAGAAGAAAATATAAAAATATATTGAGACAAAGGAAAATGGAAACACAACATATCCAAACTTATGAGATGCAGCAAAAGCAGTACTAAGAGAGATTTTATACCAATAAATACCTGCATCAAAAAAAAAGAAAGATCTCAAATAAACAACCTAATGTTATACCTCAAGGCCTCAAGGCACTAGAAAAAGAAGAACTAAGCTCAAAGTTAACAAAAAAAAAGGAAATAATAAAGACCAGAGCAGAAATAAATGAAATAGAAACTAGAAAAACAATAGAAAAGATCAACAAAACTTAGCTAGACTAAAAAAAAAGAGAAGACGGCCGACTAGACACAGTCAGGTAGAACAGCTGTCACCAAGGGACCAAGATGACAGGTGCACTCCTGACAGACCTTCAAAGGGAAGGCACCATGAGTGGACAGAGGAAGGCTGGGCTGATGGGGAAGGAAACTGGGAACCCTGCACAGGACTGCCGTGCACCAGGACTCATTCCTGGCCCCCAGTGACTCTAGGGGAACAGGTGAGTTCACTTGGCCAGGAGCAACCCACTCTTACCACAGGCCTCTGGAATCCCAGCAGGAGGTGACCCCTGGACCACCACAGACACTGGAGTTGGCAAGGAGAGCTGCTTAGAGAAGTGGCAGGGGCAGCAAGCCGGCTGACATGGAGCCCAGAGGGCTTGGTAAAGGAGCATGTGTAGCACAGCACAGCCAGGGATGGCCATCCCTGGCCAACTTGCTCCCATAGGAGACTTTAGCCCCAGGGGTACTGTCAGACCTGAACTCTACAGGGTAGTCTTGTCCATCAGATGGGACTGGTCTGACCTGAGCACCCCTTGGTCTGCTGGTCTCTCCCAGAAATCCAGCCTGACAGTGCCTGCTTGCAGGGCAGCCTCAGGTGCCCTGGGGGCCTGTATCATAGCTTTAGCACTGGCAAACCATGCCTGACCTGTAGAGAGCTCTAGTGGGATGGCCCCCACAGCCACACACCAGCCTGACACTCCCTCCCCACATGGCAGCTGCCCCCAGGACCACGGCAACTCCTCACATTGCTTTATTGGTGCATGTGTGTGAACGGTTTTGCTTTTCTTGCCCCGCCAATGTACACGCATATATGTTCCTTGCCCTGCCACTGCTACACTGCGAGTGCAGTCCACCCGCCCCTTCCCCCTACCAACTGCCATTGCAATTAAAGCCTTAGTGGGCACAGAAACAGCCAGCCCTGTCATTGCCAGCACGCTGCTCTTGATCCAACACTGTCAAGGGAGTTAAACTAGGCATGAAGAACAGCAGAACCTCCCCCATTCTGAGCAACCATTCCTGCCTATGGAGAACACACAAAGGCCTGTGCCTGCTAGCACCTGTGCAAACATCACCACCAGCATGACCACAAGCATAGTCACCAGCAGGGACCTCTTGACACCCCCCAGCCATGTTGCCTCTGCCACTGTGGTGAATGCCTGCACAGGGGCAGGCATGCTGGTACCCGCTATCACCCTGCCACAGCCAACTAGTGAGCACCCCACTATGCTGCTGCTGCTGCTGCTACTGCTGTTGGCACATACAAACAAGGACAGATCCCCCTGTCACTGTATTATGAAACACTTTGGCTGACACCAACTATCAAAGTGTAGTGACCAGTGGTCTGCGAGCACCTCAGCCCCGCCAGTGCAGTGGATTTCTAACCTTGAAGAGACAGAGAACAAAGTCAAGGCCAATACAAGTTCCCCAGAATTAGAACACACAGTCTAGGAGTTGGGAGCTGAGCACTAACTCCCTAAAATCTTCTAGAAATAAAGCCAGCCTGCTGAATCCACGTTATACCACAAACCCTCAAGGTCATCAAATAGGATAAAAGAGGAAAAAAAAAAAACCATCAGCAATTTCAAAAATTGAAGGAACATAAAATGATGAGAAAGAACCAGCACAAGAACCCTGACAACTCAAAAAGCCAGAGTGCCTTCCTTCCTCCAAACAACCACATCACCTCTCCAACAAGGGTTGTGAACCAGGCTGAGATGGCTGAAATGATAGAAATATAATTCAGAATATGGATAGAAACAAAGATCACTGAGATACAGGAGTACATTGAAACTCAATCCAAAGAAGCTAAGAATCACAATAAAACAATGTAGGAGCTGACAGACAAAACAGCCAGCTTAGAAAAGAATGTAACTGACCTGACAGAGCTTAAAAACACACTACAATAAATTCATAATACAATCACAAGTACAATAGCAGAATAGACCAAGTGGAAGAAAGAATCTCAGAGCTTGAAGACTAGATTTGTGAAACAAGGCAGTCAGATAAGATCAGAGAAAAAAGAATGAAAAGGAACAAACAAAACCTCCAAGAAATATGGGATTACATAAAGAGACCAAATCTATAACTCATTGCTGTCCCTGAAAGAGATGGGGAGAATGTAAGCAACTTGGAAAACATATTTCAGGATATCATCCATGAGAACTTCTCCAATCCAACTAGAGAGGCCAACATTCAAATTCAGGAAATGTAGAAAACCCCAGTAAGATACTTCACAAGATCATCACATAATCATCAGATTCTCCAAGGCCAAAATGAAAGAAAAAATGTTAAGACAGATAGAGAGAAAGGTCAGGTCACCTATGAAGGGAAGCCCATCAGACTAACAGTAGACCTCTCAGCAGAAACCCCACAAGTCAGACGAGATTGGAGGCCAATATTCAACAATCTTTAGAGAAATTCTAACCCAGAATTTCATATCTGGCCAAACTAAGCTTCATAAGCAAAGCAGAAATAAGTTTATTTTCAGACAAGCAAATGCTGAGGGAATTCATTATCACCAGACCTGCCTTAGAAGAGCTCCTGAAAGAAAAATTAAATATGAAAAAGAGAGAACATTACCAGCTACTACAAAAACACACTTAAGTACACAGACCAGTGACACTATAAAGCAACCACATAAACAAGTCTCTACAAAAACCAGCTAACATCATGATGACAGGATCAAATCCACACATATCAACATTAACCTTGAATATAAATGTCTCATTTAAAAGGCACAGAGTGGATAAAGAACAGACTCATTGGTATGCTGTCTTCAGGAGACTTATCTCATAGGCAATGACACCCATAGGCTCAAAATAAAGGGATGAAGAAAAATCTACCAAGCAATTGGAAAACAGAAAAAAGCAGGGGTTGCAATCTGAATTTCAGACAAAACAGACTTTAAACTAACAGAGATCAAAGAAGACAAGGGCATTACATAATGAAAAGGGTTCAATTCAACAAGGGGACCTAACTATCCTAAATATATGTGCACCCAGGACAGGAGCACCCAGATTCATAAAGCAAGTTCTTAGAGATCTTCAAAGAGACTTAGGCTCCTACACAATAATAGTGGGAGACTTTAACATCCCATTGACAATATTAGACAGATCATTGAGGCAGAAAATTAACAAAAATATTCAGGACCTGAACTCAGTACTGGATCAAATGGACCTAATAGACATCTACACAACTCTCCATCCAAAAACAATAGAATATACATTCTTCTCATTGCCATATGGTACATACTTTAAAATCAATTACATAATTGCCCATAAAACACTCTTCAAGAAATGCAAAAGAACTGAAGTCATAACAACCAATTTCTTGGACCACAGATTTCTAATTTCTAATCAAATTAGAAATCAAGATTAACAAATTCACCCAAAAACATAAAATTACATGAAAATTTAATAACCTGCTCCTGAATCACTTTTGGGTAAATAATGAAATCAAGCCAGAAATCAAGAAGTTCTTTGAAACTAATGAGAACAAAGATACAACATACTAGAATCACTGGGACACAGCTAAGGCAGTGTTAAGAGGGAAATGTATAGCACTAAATGCCCACATCAAAAAGTTAGAAAGATCTCAGTTTAACCAAACATTACAACTAAAAGAACTAGAGAACCAAGAGAAAACCAACCCCAAAGCTGCCAGACAAGAAATAACCAAAATCAGAGCTGAAATGAAGGAGACTGAGACACAAAAAAGCATTCAAAAGATCAACAAGTCCAAGAGTTAGGGTGGTTTTTTTTTTGGAAAAAAAATAAAATAGACCACTACAAGATTAATAAAGAAGAAAAGAGAGAAGACTCAAATAAACACAATTAGAAACAACAAAGGAAAATTACCCCTGACTCCACAGAAATACAAAAAACCATCAGAGAATATTATGAACACCTCTATGCATACAAACTAGAAAAATCTAGAAGAAATGGATAAATTCCTGAACACATACACCCTCCCAAGACTGAGCTAGAAAGAAACTGAATCCCTGAACAGACCAATAACAAGCTCTGAAATTGAATCAGTAATAAATAGCCTACCAACCAAAAAAAGCTCAGGACCAGATGGATTCACATCTGAATTCTACCAGATGTACAAGGCAGAGCTAGTAGCACTTCTGCTGAAACTATTCTTAAAAATTGAGGAAAAGGGACTCCTCCCTAACTCATTCTATGAGGCCACCATCACCCTGATATCAAAACCTGGCAAAGACATAACAAAAAAAAGGAAACTTCAAGCCAATATCCTTGATGAAGACTGATGCAAAAATCTTCAAGAAAATAGTGGCAAACCAAATTCAGCAGCACATCAAAAAAGCTATCTGCCACAATCAGGTATGCTTTACCCCTGGAATGCAAGGTTGGTTCAACATACACAAATCAATTGCATAAACAGAACTAAAGACAAAAACCACATGATTACTTCAATAGATGTAGAAAAGGTTTTCAATAAAATTCAACATCGCTTCATGTTAAAAACTCTCAATAAACTAGGTAATGAAGGAACATACCTCAAAATAGTAAGAGCCATCTACAACAAATCCACAGCTGACATCATACTGAACAGGCAAAAGCTGGAAGCATTCCCCTTAAAAACCAGTACACAACAAGGATGCCCTCTCTTACCACTCCTATTCAACATAGATTGGAAGTCCTGGCAAGAGCAATCAGGCAAGAGAAAGAAAGAAAGGGCATCTAAATAGGAAGAAAGGAAGTCAAATTATCCCTGTTTACAGATGACAAGATTCTGTATCTAGAAAACCCCATAGTCTTGGCCCAAAAGCTCCGTAAGCTGATAAACAACTTCAGTAAACTCTCAGGATATAAAATCAATGTACAAAAGGGATGTTGTTGCTGTATGACATTTCCTATACACCAACAACAGTCAAGTCAAGAGATAAATCAGGAATACAATCCCATTCACAATTGCCACAAAAAGTAAAAAATACCTAGGAATACAGCTAACCAGGCAGGTGAAAGATCTCTAAAAGGAGAGCTATAAAACACTGCTCAAAGAAATCAGAGATGACACAAACAAATGGGAAAACATTCCATGCTCATGGCTAGGAAGAACCAATATCATTAAAATGGCCATACCGCTCAAAGTAATTTATAGATTCAATGCTATTCTTATGAAACTACCAGTGACATTCTATTTTTTTTTTTTGCAATTTTCACAGCAATTTATTGTTATTTATTTGGCATTGATTATACATTTTGTTCCAGTTATTTGTTTTTCCCCTAAGTACTGCACAAAGGGATCTATGGTTGAGTACTCCAGTTCAAATTAATAAGTCAAATAGGAAGACATACATCCTGATCTAAACAGTTTCCCACAAGCCAACAAAATAGTTGTGTAGTATCACCAGTCCAATTCAGATAATGTATCACATTTGAAAATGAGTGAATGGTAATGCAAAAATAGAAGTCTGTTTTAGTAAAGATATTGTCATCAAATACAAAAAAGTACTGTTCAAACATGAAAATTTATCAGGTGAAAGAAAATTATAGCCATTTTTTCAAATAATTTATAATCACAAAGATCTTATAATTAAACATTGGGTAGTAGTAACCCTTTTTCTTTATACCACTTTTTTTCTTGCTCTCCTCTAAAAAAAAAAAAAAATCTTTTTTTTTCTTGGGTACAGATACGGTTAAACTAGAGAGGTGACTTAAAACAAAAGACCTAAAAAGGAACATAATGTATGTATGTATATATACACACATATGTATATATACACCCATATGTATACATGTATATATACATACATTACAGTTAAGATGAGAGGTATAAATTCTCATGATATTACCATTAGATACTAAAACGGTTACATTTATTTTTTATTTATTTATTTATTTATTTATTTATTTATTGTTATTTTATTTTTATTTTATTATACTTTAAGTTTTAGGGTACATGTGCACAATGTGCAGGTTAGTTACATATGTATACATGTGCCATGCTGGTGTGCTGCACCCATTAATTCATCATTTAGCATTAGGTATATCTCCTAATGCTATCCCTCCCCCCTCCACCCACCCCACAACAGTCCCCAGAGTGTGATGTTCCCCTTCCTGTGTCCATGTGTTCTCATTGTTCAATTCCCACCTATGAGTGAGAATATGCGGTGTTTGGTTTTTTTGTTCTTGCGATAGTTTACTGAGAATGATGATTTCCAATTTCATCCATCTCCCTACAAAGGACACGAACTCATCATTTTTTTATGGCTGCATAGTATTCCATGGTGTATATGTGCCACATTTTCTTAATCCAGTCTATCATTGTTGGACATTTGGGTTGGTTCCAAGTCTTTGCTATTGTGAATAGAGCCGCAATAAACATACGACATTCTTTAGAGAACTAGAAAAAGGTATTTTAAAATTCATATGAAACCAAAAGAGAACCCAAATAGCCAAGGCAATCCTAAGCAAAAAGAACAAAGCTGGAGGCATCATGCTACCTGACTTCAAGCTATACTACAAGGTTCAGTAACCAAAACAGCATGGTTCAAAAATAGACACATAGACCAATGGAACAGAATAAAGAACGCAGAAATAAGCCTGCACAACTACAGCTATCAGACACTGGGGCCTATTGAGGGACGGAGGATGGGAGGAGGGGGAAGATCAGGAAAAATAAGTAATAAGAACTAGGCTTAATACCTGAGTATTGAAATAATCTGTATAACAAACCCCCATTACACAAATTTACCTATATAAATACATGCACATGTACCCCTGAACTTAAAAAATACAAGAAGAATAAAACATGAGAGAAATGAGGAAAGAATGTTCCTCAACACAATAAAAGCCATATATGATAAGCCCACAGCAAACATCATAGTCAACAGTGAAAAGTTGAAGACTTTTCCTCTAGAATCAAGAACAAGACAAGGAGGTCCACTCTCATAACTTCTGTTCAACACAGTACTGGAAGCCCTAGCCACAGCAATTACACAAGCGAAAGAAATAAAGCATACAAATAGGAAAGGATGGCATGAGATGGTCTCTGTGGACAACATACTGTTATATATGGAATATCCTAAAGACTCCATGAAAAAACCACTAGAACAGATAAATTCAGTAAAGTTGCAAGATACAAAATCAACTTAACAAAAATCAGTCGTGTTTCTATACACCAACAACAAATCGTCTGAAAACAATCCCATTTACAATAGCATAAACACAGGAGTAAATTTAACCAAGGAAGTGAAAGATGTGTACTGAAAACTATAAAACATTGATGAAAGAAATTGAAAATAACACAAATAAATGAAAAGATACCCCATTCATGGATTGGAATAAATTAATATTGTTAAGATGTCCATATTACCCAGTGATCTACAGATTCAGTGCAATCTCTATCAAACTTTCAAAGCCATTCTCAACAGGAATAGAAAAAACCATCCTAAAATTCATAACCACAGAAGACCCTGAATAGCCAAAGCATTATCAACCAAAAAGAACGAAACTGGAGGTATCACACTACTGGATTTCAAAAGATATCACAAAGCTACAGCAATCAAAACAGCACGGTACGGACATAAAAACAGACACATCAACCAATGGAATAGGATAGAGAGATGAGAAATAAACCCAAACACCAAAAGCTAATTAATTTTTGACAAAGGTGTCAAGAATACACAATGAGAAAAAGATGGTCTCGTCAATAAACGGTGTTGGGAAAATTGCATATCCACGTACAGAAGAATGAAAATGAACCCATGTTTCACCCCTTATACAAGAACCAACTCAAAATGGATTAAATACTTGAATGTAAGACCTGAAACTGTAAAACTACTAGGAAAAAACAGGGAGAGAGTTCCAGGACATTGATCTAGGCAAAGATTTCTTAGATACGACCTTAAAAACACAAGCAACAAAATCAAAAATAGATAAATGAGATTGCATCAAACTAGAAAACTTCTGCACAGCAAAGAGAACAATAGAATGAAGAGGCAACCTACAAATTGGGATAAAATACTTGCAAATCATACACTGAATCAGAAACTAGTATCCAAAATGTACAAGGAATTCACACTACTCAATAACAACAAAACAAATAACTCTCTTAAAAAATAGGCAGACTGGACACAGTGGTGCACATCTGTAGTTCCAGCTACTCAGGAGACTGAGGCAAGAGGATCACTTGACACTAGAAGTTCAAGGCTCTAGTGTGCTTCAATCATGCCTGTGAATAGCCATTGCACTCCATCCTGGGCAACATAGCAAGACCCCATCTCTAAAAAAAAGTAAAATGAAAAATTTTACATGGGCAAAGGACTTGAATAGACATTTCTCAGAAGAAGACATACAAATGTTCAACAGATACATTTTTTAAATGCTAAACATTTCTGATCATCAGAGAAATGTGAATTAAAACCACAATGAGAAATCACCTTACAACTGTTAGAATGCCTGTTATCAAAAAGATGAACAATACCAAGTGTTGGTGAGAATATGGAGAAAGGGGAATCCTTATACAGTCTTGGTGGTGTTGGAAATTTGTACAACCATTTTGGAAAACAGTACGGAGGTTCCTCAAAAATTAAAAATAGAATTACCATACATTACAGCAATCCCACTATTGGTATATATCTAAAGGAATTGAAATCAATACGTCAAAGAGATGTCTGCACTCTCATGTTCACTGCAGCATTATTCACAAGAGCCAAGATACAGAAACAACCTAAGTGTCTATCAATGGATATATTGATTTTAAGTGTGGTAAATACAAGCAATGGAATACTATTCAGCCTTAGAAAAAGAAAGAGAAAATTCTGTCATTTGTGAAGTATCAGTGATCCTACAGGGCATTATGTTAAGTGAAATAAGTCACACCCAGGGAGACAAATACCATATTATCTCACCTACATGTAAAATCTAAAAAAGTTGAACTCACAGAAGTAGACAGTAGAATAGTGGTTACCAGAGGCTGAGGGTGGGAGTAAGTAGAAAGTGAAAAGGACAATGTTGGGCAAATGGATACAAGGTTACAGTTACATAGAAGGAATATGTTTTGGTGTTCTACTGCACAGCAAGGGAACTACAGTTAATAATGGATATTTCAAAATAGCTAAAAAGGAGGATTTTAAATGTTCTCACCCAGGGCCAGGTGCAGTGGCTCATGCCTATAATCCCAGCACTTTGGGAGGCAAAGACAGGCAGATCACTTGAGCTCAGGAGTTCAAGACTGGCCTGGGCAAGATAGTGAAACCCTGTCTCTACAAAAAAACACAAAAATTAACCAAGTGTGGTAGCATGTGTCCATAATCCCAGCTACTCAGGAGGCTGAGGCAGGAAGATCGCTTGAGCCTGGAAGGCAGAGGTTGCAATGAGCCAAGATTGTGCCGCTGTACTCCAACCTGGGCAACAGAGCCAAGCTCTGTCTCCAAAAAAGTAAAATAAAAAAAAATAAATAAAAAATAAATGTTGTCACCACAAAGATATGGTAAATATTTGAGGTGACATATGCTAATTACCTTGATGTGATCATTCCATAATGTATACATGTGTCAAAACATTATATACCCCATAAATATACATAATTGTCAATTAAAAATAAAATTTAAAGAAATTAAAAAGTAAAATTTGCATTCTACACCACCACTTGTTCTTCCATCTTCCTTTAAGATATACAGACATGCCCCAAGTCTTCCTGCAGGTATAGCTGGGGCTTGCTCATCTTTGTAGTCAGGTGGCATCTAGCAGTGTCTGTCTCAAGCAGTCCGTAGCCAGGTTTTCAAATCTCACACTCTTTCCTTGGGAGAGGCTGAGAAGATCAATGAAGTCCAAACAGAAATGAGACAAATATTTGGAATTGCACTTCTGAGTTCTTAACTCCAGAAATGCAGGAATTTTGTGAAAATTTACTTCATTGATTCCTTATACTGAAACACAAGGCTGTGTTCTCTCTATTGAGAAAGGGCTGTAAAGGCAGACAAAAGGCATTTGTGTCCATATGGCCATGTACTTTAGTTTCTAGTTTTCTTTCACACACACACCAGCTAGGACTCCATGGACACTCATGGTATTCCAAACATATGATAACTTAAACCACATCATATGTCAAAAGGGATAATTTAATCATCAGTTCAACTCTATGAAGTAAATACTATCATGATTCCCATTTCACAGATGAAGAAACTGAGGTTTGAGGAGTTTAAGTAAATTTGCCCTCCATCACAACTCATAGGTGACAAGAGGTTGGAATTTGAATATAGGTCTGTCTGATTTCAAACTTCCAACCATGGCAGTACTCTGCCTCTCAAGAAAGATTAAAATAGACAGTTTAGATTCATAGAAATTTCTCATAGAAAATGCGGCCCTGGGGAGAAGAAGCCTTCAAAATAGTCATAAGTTTCTATGTGGGCCTATATTTCTTATTTTGACCATATTCCTATTCCACTCTTGGCATCTCCACTGCCAACATTTGTCTTTCTTTTGAAAGGCTGCCCTTTATTTAACAGAAAAACCCAGAACTCTTCAGAATCAAAAAGACCAAAATAAATGTTAAGCATTTAAAAAAAACAGAAGTTCTGAGATCTTTTCTCAGAAAAGCACATATTCTGACAAGTTATATTCTAGATGAAATTGCTTCTTGACTCTAAACATCTAGGACTCTTTAAAAAAATTATTATAAAAATTTTCAAGCATTCACTAAAGAAGAGAGAAATGTAAAAAAAAAAAATCTTTATGAATCTATCATCCAGTTTCAAGTTACCAACACATAGCCAATCTTGTTTCATTAATCCCCCTACACCCACTCTGTTTGCTGGTAATTTAAAGTAAATCCCACACATCTATCATTTTCCCTGTAAATACTTCAAGGCATCTTTAACTAGTAAGGACGTTTTTTAAAACATAATCACAATGCCATTACTATGCTTAACAAAATGACAGCAATTTCTTAACATCATCTGAAACCCAATCATACTCAAATTTCTCCAAACTGTCTCAAAGATGTGTTTTTTCAGTTGGTTTGTTCCCATCAGAATCCACACAAGATTCACGCATTGCATTTGGTTATGTTCTTAAATCTCTTAATCTAAAGCATACATTGAATCCCTCTCCCTCTTCTTTTTTATGCTACTTATTTGCTAAGACAATTGAGTCATTTGTCCTGTAGAATATCACACACATTTTGGATTTCTGTGGTAACGTGTTTCTCTAGCCTTCAGAAACTGAAAGTTAATTCTAGAAGTTTGATTAGTTTCAAAAATAATATGGTAGTCATTTCATTTAAAAAAATAAGAGGAGGCATGCAATATGTGGCAGTCTTTGAATGATTTAATAATTTTAAGATTTATCACTGAGTTCAGGGTCCACTGGTATGATTCATCCAATTTTATACCTTCCTACTATCCACTTTCTCTTTCACCTAATGGTTTCAAACACCCACTGATAATTTTAAATATCACTCACCCATTATTATATTAGGAGCTGAAAATGATGCTTTGTAACTTTTTTTTTTTTTTTAGACAGGGTCTCACTCTGTCACCCAGATTGGAGTGCAGTGGTGCGATCTTGGCTCACTGCAACCTCCGCCTCCCAGGTTCAAGTGATTCTCACACCTCAGCCTACCTAGTAGCTAGGACTACAGGTGCTCACCACCACGCTCAGCTAATTTTTGTATTTTTAGTAGAAATGGGGTTTCACCATGTTGGCCAGGCTGAGAACTTTATTATTCAGCATAAGAAGGTATAAAGTAGTGATCATGTTGCAATCTGGATGAACCTTGAAAATATTATGCTTGGTGAAAGAAGCCAATCACAAAAGAGCACATATTTAACTAAAGTTTCCGTTTATATAAAATGTCTGGAAGATAGGCAAATCCATAGAGATAGAAAACATATTAGTATTTGCCTAGGGCTGTGAAGGTGAAAGAGAATGGGGTGTGATTGCTAAGGAGTACAGGGCTTCTTCTGGAGTTAATGAAAAAAAATCTATCTATCTATATATATTTTATATATATATATTTATATATATATTTTATATATATTTATATTATATATATATATTTATATATATATTTTATATATATATTTTATATATATTTTTTAATATATATATTTTATATATATATTTTATATATATATATTTTATATATATATATATATATATATATATTTTGTTTGTTTTGAGACGGAGTCTCGCTCTGTTGGCCAGGCTGGAGTGCAGTGGCGCGATCTCTGCTTACTGCATGCTCTGCCTCCCGGGTTCACGCCATTCTCCTGCCTCAGCCTCCTGAGTAGCTGGGACTACAGGCACCTGCCACCACGCCTGGCTAATTTTTTGTATTTTTAGTAGAGACGGGGTTTCACCATGTTAGCCAGGATGGTCTTGATCTCCTGACCTTGTATATTTTAAACTTGGGTTGTGGTGATGTTTGGACAATTTTGTGAATATAATAAAAACCATTTATTAAACGATTGAGTTTTATGGTATATGAATTATATCTCAAGAAGTATGTTAAAAAGAACTTTATGGGCTGGGCGCAGTGGCTCACGCCTGTAATCCCAGTGCTTTGGGAGGCCGAGGTGGGTGGATCATTTGAGGTCAGGAGTTCGAGACCAGCCTGGCCAACATGGTGAAAACCCTGTCTCTACTAAAAATACAAAAAAATTAGCTGGGCAGTAGGGGCATGCACCTGTAATCCCAGCTACTTGGTGGGCCTGAAGCAGGAGAATCGCTTGAGCTTGGGAAGCGGAGGTTGCAGTGAGCCAAGATCATGCCACAGCACTCCTGTCTGGGCGACAGAGTGAGACCCTGTCTCAAAATAAATAAATAAATAAATAAATAAATAAATAACTTTCTCTCAGTCATCCATTTGGTTATGGTTATTTTCAATACAGTTTATACCGGAAAGTTTGGACAAATATTTTGCTTTCCTTTCACAGTAATGAGTTGGATACCTTAACAACCTTCAATGATGTTAACACCTTTCAAAGCATTTATATGAACTCATGGATATTTACGTATTCAATGCGTATAAATCTATTGCATTCACTATTCTTTTCGATGTGAGCATTGTTTCACCTGTGGCCACCGGGCACTCCTTCAAGGTAGCTCCTGGGTCTTACTGACAGGACCCCAGCAGTCTTTGACGGTTCCCCTGCTTTCTGGCATAAGATAGCCCAGGTTCAACATGACATTTACTGCCCAAGAGCTGGAATCAGCCACTTCTCCAAAGAGATCTGGTTTTTAGTGGGCAATGGTATTAGGAAGCATAATCTGAGTGCTAAGGATGCTAATTGCTACTGAGGTGTCATTGCTTCAAAGACCTTTTCAGTGGACAGAATTAGGAAACATTTCTTAAAAAAATAATGAATTCAAAGTACTATTTCCAATTCAAATTTAATGCATGTTTTGACTTGAATTTTACACTTGTATCTTGTTTTGGTCTTAGGTTGAAAATCTTGGTTTCTACTGACACTAACATCATAATTTTAAAACATATATGTGATATTTTATAATACCAATTTCAAAACAATATTATTTTTATTATAAACAAATAGTTTTACTTTTTTTGCAGTTCTCTTTATCTTCAGGATGTATCACCTTCTGGAGATGTAAAGTCAAAATACTGTATTTGAACAACACTTATAATCATTTTTTTTCTGTGGTTATAAAATCAACTTGACATGTACTTGAGTTATTTCAGCTTGTTTTCAAGTTTTAGGAATTTTTTTCTTTATATAATCACCATATAGTCATACATACACACACATGAAATCTTCATTCCTTTGTATAGATCCATGGTATACCTTTGTGTAAATGCATCATTGTTTATTTAACTAGTGTCCTATTGGTAGACATATAGAGAACTTCTTATTTTAATTACATACAACAATGTACCTATCAAGTGATCTACAGAAAATGTAAATTTTAAAGTCCTTTGGGCTACTTCAACACTTTATTTATTCTTTATTCACTAAAAATTCATTCATTCAATCAAAAAGTATTTATTGAATACCAGTTGTTAACCACTGTCCTAAGAGCTGCAGATACAGGAATAATGTGGTGTCTGCCCAGAGAGGTGTCAGCCCAGAGAGCTTTCCGTCTACACATAACCTGAATGCCATGTATCATGAACTTGCTGATAAATTATCTGCTAGCTTAACTAAAATTTTTGCAGATAAAGCCATCACAGCAACTTGAACTATCCCTAGAGAATTTTCCTTTAATTGTATCTGCTTTGAAAAGATGTCCTCGTTTTTTTTCTTTTTTTTTTTTTTTGAGACGGAGTCTCGCTGTGTCGCCCAGGCTGGAGTGCAGTGGCGTGATCTCGGCTCACTGCAAGCTCCGCCTCCCGGGTTCACGCCATTCTCCTGCCTCAGCCTCCCAAGTAGCTGGGACTACAGGCGCCCACTACCATGCCCGGCTAATTTTTTGTATTTTTAGTAGAGATGGGGTTTCACCGTGTTAGCCAGGATGGTCTCGATCTCCTGACCTTGTGATCCGCCCGCCTCGGCCTCCCAAAGTGCTGGGTTTACAGGCGTGAGCCACCGTGTCCAGCCTTCCTCGTATTTTTGAATATTTGTAGCAAGTCCAATCATTAGCTCAATAATCCAATCATAGCATTTTAGGAAATATGGATGCTCTGTAAGCAAATACTCCAGTGAAAAATAGCCAGGTCTAAATTTCTGTATACAGAATTGCAGAATGCTTTACTTTCTTAGCCCTTTACTCGCCAGAGTTGAGGAAAAAGTAAATGCCCTGAGAATTTCATAACAGCTTTGCCCTTAAGATTTTGCTGTCATATTCAATGACAACATACCATATTAACGCTTTTTTTTTTTTTTCAAATCACATTCTCAACATAATATAGCACCAATAAGAACTTTTCTCAAAAACTTAAGTACAAAAGTTATTTGAGGAAAGTGCTTAAAAATTAACTGGAGAAAAAAGAGTAAGCTAGAAGTGATGACAAGAGTGGATGAAGGTCATTAACCCCAAAGAAGTAGGCATTTTATGGAAGGTAGTTACATCAGAAAGAGTCCAAGTCAATGCTTCTCCAATTTTTATACGCATGCAAATCATCTGGGGATTTTGTTAAAATGCAGATTCTCAGTTAGTAGGTCAGGGTAGGGTCTAAGACTCTCCATTTCTTTTTTTTTATTTTTGTAGAGACAGGGTCTTACTATGTTGCCCAAGCTGGTCTTGAACTCCCTGGCCTCAAGCGATTCTCCCACCTCGGCCTTCCAAAGTACTGGGATTACAGGCGCAAGCCACCATACACGGCTGAGATTCTGCGTTGCTAACAAACTTTCTCAGGTTATGCTAAAGCTGCTGGCCCATGGACCACAGTCTAATGGCCCAAATGCAGATGAAGATGAAGGTCTCTGAACAGAAGATGCTCTTACAACTCCTCTCTTTGCCATGCCCTACCCAACTCCCATCCTCCCCCCATCTTCTAGGAATGAGTTAGTTCTCTAACTATTGAAAATATAATCATTCCTAGTGGGCAGTCTTTCCAAGGTAAAATTTTATGTACAGGATATCTGTTTCTGATAAAATGGCTCATTAGGTAATCTGAAAACCCTCCTGCTAAAAAGCTACCTACAAATACTAGATAGCATATATCAAATATGGTTTTTAGAGGTGTAGTTGAGCTCACAAGAAAGGAAAGAAAATCCTTGGGGGTTGAAATCAGAGAGAACTGTAAACCAGAAAGTAAGTGCATCAGCACATGCTATGCAGCCTAGACCAGTTCCAGGAACCAGGAAGTGAGGTTTTCATAAACGCAATGGAAAAAGATGGAAGATAATGAGTCTCTACGAGGAATGGTGTGAGAAACAAGAATATCACATAAAGCCAGGATATGGTAATCCTCTAAGAAAACATTAACTAGAAAACATACACTTGCCAGCATAGGGAGGTAAGAGTAAGGCCAGTGTGACTCACCTTGGACTCTGAGCAGAAAAAATATGTTTCCCATTGGTAAGTTAAGTGTGCGTGTCAGAAGGTTACTGGTGGGAAATTCTGGAAAGATACTTGTGACTGTGGAAGCAACTATCTTTTTTATGATATAGAAAGGGCAGGAGGAGAGGCAGTATTTACAACAAAATTAGGTTAAAATGTAACCCCCATATCCCAAAATACAAATGAGTGATGTGAGGACAGAGCACCAAGAGCCGGAGTCCTGGGAGGTCTCAGCATCGATGTGAAAAGCAGCACAGGGAGGTACGAGGTACCTGAACCAACTAAGGACCAAAGAACCCAAAACAACAGATATTCACTGCAAAGCCCGGAGAGCCAATTTGAGAACAGCAATTGATACTGGGAAGGTTCTTGCCCACTTCAGTAAATGGGGCCCACAGGAAGGTCTGAAGGGGCTGGAACAATTTAGCATTAATGAACTCTCAAAACTGACCCCCTAGGGTTCCCTCCCAGGACAAGACTCCGAAGTGAGGAGGAACTGCAGGGAGCAGAAAAAAAATTGAACAGGATACAGACAACAAAAGTGATGAAAAGAGCTAGGCGCAGTGGCTCAGGCCTGTAATCCCAGCCCTTCGGGAGGCCGAGGCGGGTGGATCACTTGAGGTCGGAAGTTCAAGACCAGCCTGGCCAACATGGTGAAACCCTGTCTCTACTAAAAGGACAAAAAAATTAGCCGGGCATGATGATGCACGCCTGTAGTCCCAGCTACTTGGGAGGCTGAGGCACAAGAATCGCTTGAACCGAGGTTGCAGGGAGCCGAGATCACGCCACTGCACTCCAGCCTGGGTGACAGCGAGACTCTGTCTCAATCAGAAAAGAAAAAAACCCACGGAATATTGTTCCTATGAGAACTTCCTTAGGAATCTGCTGGAAAATGAGGCTCAGACAACCAAAATGACTAGGGAGATATTAACACAAAACTAGCGGTGAGCATTAAGTATGTCTTTATTGTTTATATAATGAAGATTAAAAGGACAGTGTAGTAAGCAACGACAGATAGGTATTTAAATAACTTACCTGACCATTGGGAGGGATGAAGAAACTTCAGAGCCACATTGCAATTAAGAAGCTGCCTAGCAAAAAAGAGAAAACTACAGCTACAGTTGCAGGCTCTATAACCCCACCATTTCTGCTCTGATCCATATCAGAAAATGGATGCTTCATGGACCGTCTCTCTCTCAATTTAAGTCAATTCCAAATCCAAATCTCACTGATTAATGGACATTAATTCCTATCTGGAATCCTAACTGTAAAGGAATTGGAGAAAATGCAGTATTTAGCTTTTGAGTTTCACAAATATGGGAAGGCACACTAGAAGGAGGTGGAGTCGAGGTTTAGCAAGTCTATCTACAACTACCAAAAGGAACTTCCTTAGGGAGGAAGAGACATCTTCCAAAAACCTACTGCAAATTTGCTACTTGTCAGTGAAATATAAGGATTTAACATCAGTAACAAGAGAAGTCTGATGTATCTATTAAACATTATACTGAATGTTCTAAGTACAATAAAACAAGGAAGTATAAACATTGGAAAGAAACAAATGATTCAATACTGTTACTATTCAAAAGTGACCTGTCTACACAGAAAAATATAAAATAATCTATAGGACCCAGAATTATTCAGAAAGTTTGGCAAGCCTTCTGAATGTAAGATAAATATACAGAAATCAATTATACTCCAATATATCAGTAATAGGAAATTAGAATAAATTGGATGCAGGGGCTCATGCCTATAATCCCGGCTTTATAAAAAATTTTTAAGATATTAGAATAAGTAATTTTAAAAATACCCCTTAGAAACAAATCTAGCAAAAGATGTACAAGATCACTATTTTAAAAATCATAAAATTTTCCAGCCTGGACATGGTGAAACCCTGTCTCTACCAAAAAATACAAAAATGAGCAGAGCATGGTGGCACATGCCTGTAGTCCCAGCCACGAAGGAGGCTGAGGCACGAGAATTGCTTGAAGCCAGGAGGTGGAAGTTGCAGCGAGCCGAGATCACACCACTGCACTCCAACCTGGGTGACAGGGTGAGACTCTGTCTCAAAAACAACAACAACAACAACAACAACAACAAAAATACAAATCATAAAATCTTAAAAACATTTGGGGTGTAATTTAGCAACTCTAGTAAGTTTGAAAATGCATACCTTACAGCCCAATAATTAAAATCCTAGGTTTATACCTAAAAACACTCTCCCAGATTGCACAAGAAGGTAAGTAAGAACTTTCATTGAAGTTTACAATAGCAAAGACTGGATATCTAAGTGACCATCTATGGAGAAACACATAAACCATGGTATAGTCCTACAATGAAATGCTATATAGCAGGCAAAACAAACAAGAGCCTCCTTTATCGATACAGTATTTTTTTTTTAAAAAAAAAGGTAAGCTACCAAAGGCTACACACATCATGACGCCTCCTAAGTAAAATGACTAAACATGCAAAATAAAATATGACTATGGATACTGACATACATACATATATAAATAAGTATGAAATCATGCATGGGAATGAAATATATCAAAGTCAGGGTAGTAGTTACCACCAATAAAGAAATAAGTGGAACGGGCTTGGGGTGACAAACACAGGAGGGTTTACCCACTTTTGTATTATTATTTTTTTAAACCTGTATTTTTTAAAAGTATGACTTAGCAGCTATGTGCGTGTTCATATTAGTCTGTACAGTTTTCTGTAAACTTGAAACATTCTGTCATAAAAAAGAATAGCACTAATACCACAAAAAAGGTCCTTTACAGGATGTGGGCAATCTTCCTTTTCGCTCATTTCAGATGTGGTATACACTCAGCCAGTTTTTTCTCTAAGTGAGAGAAACTCAGCCACCGGTCTCTGCTCTCTCCTCCCTACTGTCAGCCTTGTTCTCCATCTCCTGTCCTCCCATGTGACCAGCTGCCGCTGAGATCAGACTAGAGCTTAGAGGATGGAAATGGCCCCACAAGCCTCTAGCCCAGGCCACCTGCTCCATCTGATACCAGAGGCAGGAGACCGGTAACAATAAAGCATCCCTTTGCTTTCCCTTCACCACTTTCTGCTATATACTTATCTCCTTCAGTGACCTCTCTAGGGGAAGCAGGGATGTCTATGGATTAAGGTAGATTCCGGCATAGCTGGTTCCCTGAATATGATATCATTTAAGGGGCACAAATTTCAATATCAGGGTATAGTGAAAGGAGCAACTCCCTTGGGACAGTGAGGGTTTTTTTTGTTTTTTGTTTTGTTTTGTTTTTGTTTTTTTCTAAGAACAGAATGATTTGTATGTCCACCAGGCAGATCAATGGCATAATTTGGTTCTGCCCAAGCCCTTTCTATAGAAAACTAATTGTGCTTTGAGCTAAAAACTCCATGGAGATTAATCTGATTTTAAACTTCATTTATAAAAGGTCAGAAACAGCTCAACTTTCTATCCTCACTCTTAAGTAAAATTGTGTACTGCTTCCTAAAATAAACCATTAATTCACTGTCACCAGAGCATCAAGGTTCATAACATTCTGCAAACCTAGATTTCTCAGGAAAACCTTGGCCTAGGTTCTTCAGCTTCCAAGAGATGGTCTCTTATGACCCAAAGGTTTACTTATCGTCTGCAAGTCCACAGTAAGTAAATCTCTTCCTTCACTTAGTATCCTGCACAGACCCTACAATGCCTTCCTGATGCCCTTAGCGGGAAAGCCAGACTCCCTAAGAGGACACAGATGGTCCTTCATGATGTGAACCGTCACTAGAACCACATCCATCTTATTCCATGGTATCACCTGCACCCAGCACAATGCCAGAAGCTTCATAAAGGCAAGAAGACATGGAACCTCTGCACCTCCCAACCCCACTCTCCCTCCAGCTTCTTCGGCTTCCACTGCATATGGGAATTTAAAATATTTGGAAATCCTCAGGAAGAAGTGCGCTTGCTCTAGACAGGAGAAACAGATTTCACTCTGATCTACAGTAGGCTAGGGAAAGTCAGCAAGGCTGATGAGATGTAAAGCATGGAATAAGATGCAGCCACCCCTGGGACTGGCTTCCTCTATGGAAAGGCAGGAAGTACAGGGAGCCAGAGAATGGGGCCGGCTGGGGATGAGTTCTAGAGGCCTGGCCCTTCCTTCTGCCTCATATTAAGCCCCTCACCCCTTGACCCCCTACCCCATCAGCTGGGGCCCCACTCAAATGGTATCACCCCTAGTGATTTGGTGCCTTCTACCAAAGTACAGAGGAAGTGTTTCCAATACCCCAATTTGGGTGCACTTGAGAGAAAAACAATATTGAGGGGGCCCTTACTTTGTGCCAGATAATCTATCACATACATCTCAATCAATCCTCACAGTAACTCTATGTGACAGGTACTGTCACTGGGTTGAACTGGTTTAACCATAACTATTCACCGAATAACCAGAAAGATCTTTATAAAATATAAATGAAATCATAACCACTCCCTAAAACCTAATGGTTTTCCATTACACTCCAAATAACATGCAAGTTCCCTGAGGTGGTATCCAAGGCCTGTGTGTTCTGGCCCTGCCCACCTGTGTCCTCAGCTCATGCCACCCTCCCCCTTGCTCACTGTGCTCCAGCTCACTAGCATTTTATTTGTCAAACTCCCTTCCTAGAGGGAGCTAGAAAGGTAGATCATTGCCATAGCCTTCAGTGTGGCTGATGTGTGGTAGAATAAAGATCCCTTTATTCTCCAGGGATCAGCAACAGCTGGAACACAGAGAGTAAGACCTAAAAACAGTAGGTGGTTTAAATATCCCATAAAAATGTACTCATATATTACTTATAAAATTTTTAAAAATGAATTTCCAAAGTTTCATCCTGCTCTTATGGTCAACTACTGACATTGGCCTACAGGGCCTTAGCTGGCATCTGCATGCTGACATCTCCCAATTCTGTTCTAATCCAGGCGACTCTAACGAGCTGCAGACCTAAATACCCAGCAGCAACCCGGAAGCCATCTCCCCCTGGATCTTCCACACACACTTCACCTCCCCAGTACTCCCTCCCATGCAGGTACAAACTGAATGCCTGAGACATCCTAGACACTTCCTTAAACCCTACACCTAGTCAGTCATGCTGACTCCATGCTTGAATCGTCACTCCTCTTGATCCCCAAAGCCACATCTTTCATCCAGGCCCTCATTTCTCACTCAAGTTAGGACAAAAACCTAATTGGTCTCCCTGGGCGTAATCTTCCTTCCCCTCCAATTTATCCCCCAAACTAAAACCAAAAAAATCTTACTAAAATACAAATTGAAATATATCAGCCTTCCAACTAACTCCTCTCCCCAAATCCCTATCACCATATTAAAACCTGCAACTGGTCATCATAGCACTGAAAAAAAATTCCAACAGATTTCAAAGCTGTCTGTGATCTTCCTCCACTCTAAGCTCCCATATTCTAGTCATGCTAAATGCCTTAAAGTGAGCCTCAGAATGTATCCCATTTTCACTCATTTGTCAAAGATCATCTTTGCTAAATAGCTTTCTTGGAATAGCTCCTTCTTCATGAAGACTGAACATGAATGTCCTCTGTCTTCTATGACACCTACCTAATCATGGCACTTTGATGATTACAGGTAACTAAAAGTCAACTTATCAGTTTACTGCAAGATTCTGAAGGCAAAATGTCTCATTTCTGTATTTCTACTGCCTGACACTAGGGGGACTGAATAAATATTCATACACTTTGTCTTGGAAGGTACTTCAGAATTAATTCTGGTTCTTTCCCCATTCTTTCACTGAATGTCTGTTATGCTCTGTAATCGACGTACTGAGTGAAAGTCCAGCTTCTTGAATACCTCCTGTGATGGGGAAATCACTTATTAAAAACCGACACCAACAAGGCCTCATGCTGGACATTATACACAGAACTCCACTAGAAGGAGCTCACAGCTGAGTCTGTTCCCTGACACCTGACAAGAAGATCAAGCCCCTGCTGTGACTGCAGCTGGAAGCTGCTGACTTCCAGATTGTCACAGGTCTCAGAAACACTTGGCAGAAGGAACACTGGTGAGATGACTGCTAGAATTGGGCATGGGAAGAACGGTCCTATACTCAGCAGAGAGGAGACACACTGGCCTAAGGTTAATGTCCAGGAGTTAACTGGCACCTTGAGTGGGCACATTCAACCAAATGGGAAAGCAAAGTCTGCTAAGACTCAATTCCTAACCAGATGCAATTTTATCAATGTTAAGTGTAAATATCTAATCTTTTAGTCTGGGCAGAGTGGCTCACGCTTGTAATCCCAACACTTTGGGAGGCTGAAGTGGGTGGATCACCTAAGCTCAGGAATTTGAGATCAGCCTGGCCAACATGGCGAAACTCTGTCTCTACCAAAAATACAAAAATCAGCCAGGCATGGTAGCCTGCGCCTGTAGCCCCAGCTACTAGAGAGGCTGACGCAGGAGAATCACTTGAACCCGGGAGGTGGAGGTTACAGTGAGCTGAGATCGCACCACCGCACTCCAGCCTGGGCGGCAAAGTAACACTGTGTCTCAAAAAAAAAAAATTTTTAATCATTTAGAAAATCACTCTTTAAAAACAATAAAGTTGGAACATTTTCAAATAGTTAACACTGCTGGGATTTCCCCAGAACTCTTCAACATCATGTTGTCAAAAAGAAAAAGCCTAATGGCAACATTTTGCTCTAATGCCAGAAGAATCTAAGAGAAAGGATAAAAAAATTATTTAAATGAATTATTTTATTGAGGGAGATAAGTTACTCAGATATTAACTGGTTATAGGCAAAGGGAATAAACATGGTGAAGTCAGGTTTGCTGGTAAAGGGGAGACGGTACTAAACGCCCTGCCCAACAAATACTCAGAATCCAGGGTTTTCATATTTCTCCACGGTTCAATCTCTCACAGGTCACTTTCCATTCAAAGGATTATGGAAACCAAATAAGACAGGATTCTTTCAGGTATCAACCCAGAGTCTTTAGGTCTTCTCTCAGCCAAGGCATCGAGTGAAAATACAATTTATTTTTCGGATTCCTCTGGAGGATTAAAAAGTTTCTTTCGCATTGCAATGCCATGCTCCCTGCTCTTGGTCCTGTTTTCTATGTACTGAAAAATAAAAGAAGGGGGGAAGAAAAGAAACAGCAGATTATGTCACTATTTATAGCAGTTTACTATTTAGAAATATTTGCAAAATATAAATGTTCTTTGAGATTAACAGGGGTTAAATTTTTTAAACATGTTCTTACTGACAAAATTCTTATCTTTTATTTAACCAAATCTGAAATTGGAAAGTTACCTTAGAGAATATCTCATATCTAGCACAATTTCATTCAATACAGTACAGCATCTACATGCTAACAGGTGCACAAATGTTTGCTCAATCAATTTCCTCCCAAAATATGAATTAAATAAGTACTGAAGATGGGCAAATTCTGTCCATGTTCTCCAGGGGCTCACCGTCTAACTAGTCCTCTAACTTCTGCTGAGTACCTCTAGTGGAGAGGCTCACTTCCTTGAGAGCCTGTCTAACTGTTGGACAATTCTAGTCATTCCAAAGTTTTTCATTTTAAACCAAAAGTGCTTCCCTGTAAACTCCTTGAGAGGTAGCCTGTCTAACTGTTGGACAATTCTACTCATTCCAAAATTTTTCATTTTAAACCAAAAGTGCTTCCTTGTAATCTACCACCTTTTATTTCTTCTTGTCTGCTATAATTTTCAAACATTTAATTACAGATAACCCACTTCCTACCTTTTGCGCTGAACATTGCTAGTTTCTACAACTGCTGCACAGAACATAGCCTCCATCTTTTAATATCTAACCTATAAAATGACTTTTATTTCATAAAGCACTTTAACATTAATGCCCCTTACCCAAAAAAAAAATCACAACCAAAACTGAATACAGTGCTCCAGTCACAATGACAGACATAGACTACAGTGGGCCTAGATCTTATGACCAACTCACATTGTATTTTTTTAGACATTATCAAGAGTAACTAGCTCTTAGCAACCATATTATCCTATTGACTCATATGGAAATACACAGCTCAACTTCCCAAGGTTTCTTCATCACCAACAGTTAACAAACCTGATACTCCTCAAATCCTATGTTTCTTAACCAGCTACATATAAACACAGTTTTCACCTCAAGAGGTTTTCAGCCTAGTATTCTGATCTGGCCAGCAGGTTATAAATAACAGGAGACACAAAGCCTGGCACTTAGATTTTCTTAAATAGTTAACCTACATTTAAAGCAGAGGAACTTAAAAGTGTTTTCATATGGATGTATGTACATGCTTATAATATATACACCAATCCAACACACTTTTAAAGGTGAATGAGTGTGTTTTCCCCTGGGCAGAAGGGGAAAAGGGTAAAAGTAAATTCAAACAGAAAAAACTGAAAACATGTGAACAGTTAAACATCAGAATCTTTTAGGAGCCACAGATCTGGAGAGTGAGGCCACAGAAATTAAAGATTACTGATACCGAGCTCATCAGGGACAAACCCCACCACCCAAGAGAGAGTAATGAGGGGACTCATGACTTTGAGTTACTTCACTCTTCTGGGCCAGTAACTTCAAATATAAGGAGGTGGGCTAGATACTCTTTAAGAAGTTTTCTAAGTCAAAAGTTTTGACTGAAGAATTCTAACATATCTTCTGGAATGGTAGTTTTCAAACTTTTTATTCCTTCCTTGTCAAAAGGCTACTTCAGGCCGGGTGCGGTAACTCATGCCTGTAATCCCAGCACTTTGGGAGGCCGAGGCGGGCAGATCGCCTGAGGTCAGGAGTTACTGACCAGCCTGGCCAACATGGTGAAATCTCGTCTCTACTAAAAATACAAAAATTAGCTGGACATGGTGGCATGCACCTGTAATTCCAGCTATTCAGGAGGCTGAGGCAGGAGAATCACTTGAATCCAGGAGGAGGAGGTTGCAGTGAGCCGAGATCGCACCACTGCACTCCAGCCTGGGCGACAAGAGTGAGACTTCGTCTCAAAAAAAAAAAAAAAAAGGCTACTTCAAATTACACATGAAGCACCAGGTCCTTTCAAAGTCATTCATTTTATCTATCACACATTAAATTTACTCATAAAATTGTTGGGGGAAAAAATCAAAAAACGCTATTCTAGAACAAGGAAGGATACCTGCTCTGAGAAAAAGCTTTCATATCTACCTTTAATCACGTCTTCTGGATTGCCCCCAGCAATCAGGTTGAGAAGGGTCTTAAGGGAAACTCTTCAGAAGATAATACTTTGTAGCAGGCTAATAAAATAAGTTACAGAGCAAATTAAAATATAGTCTACATTAAAATATGTTAAGACATCTTCCAAAGGAAGTCAAGATGGTCCCTGAATAAAAGGGGAGAAAAGGATGAAGATGAAGTTACTCACAAAACTCCATCAAACAATACAGACAGAATGAAAGAAAGGCCAATTAACTCCAAACCAAACAAAACAATTAAGAGGGACAAAAGAGAATGCCACAAAAGTACTATTAGTGTTTCTTTTCAAGAAGAAGAACAAAAGGCCAGGTGCAGTGGCTCACACCTGTAATCCAAAACTTTGGGAGGCCAAGATGGGAGAACTCCTTGAGCCCACAAGTCTGAGACCATCCTGGGCAACACAGCAAGACTCCATCTCTCTAAAAAAAGGAAAAAAAAAGAATAAAAGGAGTGACACAGCAGAGTCCTAACAAGAAATGGCCATACCCTTTTTCTACTTAAAAGCTTCATGGAGGCCGGGCACAGTGGCTCACGCCTGTAATCCCAGCACTTTGGGAGGCCGAGGCGGGTGGATCACAAGCTCAGAAGATTAAGACCATCCTAGCTAACACGGTGAAGCCCCGTCTCTACTAAAAATACAAAAAATTAGCTGGGCGTGGTGGTAGGCACCTGTAGTCCTAGTTACTCGGGAGGCTGAGGCAGGAGAATGGCGTGAACCCGAGAGGAGGAGTTTGCAGTGGGCTGAGATCGCGCCACTGCACTCCAGCCTGAGCGACAGAGTGAGACTCTGGGTAAAAAAAAAAAAAAAAAAAAAGCTTCATGGAATGAAGTAATCAGATGACACATGAAGCAAACAGTAGCAGGAAAGCATTTGAAGCAAGCATTAAGAGTAGAGAAGAAATACGTGAGTGCAGACTCAGAGGTTAGTGATGGGCAAGCAGACAGAAAAACATCTACAAATTAGAGAATAAAGTAACATACAACTACACAAAGGACTTAGAAAAGAAGTCAAAGAGAAAACATGAGATGTATAGGAAAACAAACTCAGACAAAATAAGAAGAATATCTCCAACGGTCTACCAAAAAGTCACTAACAGATCTCAGGCCAGCTGAGAAGACAATTTCATATGAAGATTGAATTGACAAAGCAGTGGCAAAATTTCTGAACTACAGGGGAAAAAAATTTAAAAACATGAAAAAAACCTATGCTATACAGCTGAAAGTATGTAAAAAACAAATAGCCATACTGAATAAAATAATATGAGCTATATTTTTCCATAAGTTATTTATTTATTTATTTATTTATTTATTTATTTATTTAGAGACAAAGTCTCTCACTCTGTCACCCAGGCTAGAATACAGTAATGTGATCTGGGCTCACCGCAACCTCCGTCTCCCGGGCTCAAGTTATTCTCCTGCCTCAGCCTCCCGAGTAGCTGGAACTACAGGCGCCCACCACCATGCCTGGCTAATTTTTTTGTACTTTCAGTACAGCCAGGTTTCACCATGTTGGCTAGCTGGTCTCAAACTCCTGACCTCAGGTGATCTGCCTGTCATGGCCTCCCAGAATGTTGGGATTATAGGCATGGGCCACCACACCCGGCCAGTATTATTTTTTAGAGATAGGGTCTCACTCTGTCACCCAGGCTGAAGCACTGTGGCGACCTAGATAGCTCACTGCAGCCATGAACTCCTGGGCTCAACCGATCCTCCCTGCTCAGCCTCCCAAGTAGCTGGGACCACAGATGTGTGCCACCACACTTGGTTAAATTTTAAGAGATTTCTTAGAGACAGGGTCTCACTATATTGCCCAAGTTGGCCTCAAACTTTTCACCTCAAAGGATCCTCCTGCCTCAGCCTCCCGAATAGCTGGGATTACAGATGCCAGCTCATAAGTTTACTATTAAAGAAACATCATGAAAACCTAGGTGTAGTTTTCATGTAAACTGGCTTTTTCATATAAAGGACAAATATTTTTAATAAATCTGTTTAAAAACACTAATAAGGCTGGGAATGGTAACTCATGTCTATAGTCCCAGCACTTTGGGAGGCCAAGGTGGGAGGACTGCTTGAGGTTAGCAGTTTGAGACCAGCCTGGCCAAAACAGCGAGACTCTCATCTCTACAAAAAAATGTGTAAAACCTTAACCAGGCATGGTGGTACACACCTGTAGTCCTAGCTACTCAGGAGGCTGAGGTGGGAGGATCACTTGAGCTTGAGGCTTCAGTGAGCTATGATCACCCTACAGGGTGGCATGCACCTGTGGTCCTAGCTACTCAGGAGGCTGAGGTGGGAGGATCACTTGAGTTTGAGGCTTCCGTGAGTTACGATCACCCTACTGCACTCCAGCTTAGGTGACAGAGCGAGACCCTGTCTCAAAAGAAAAAAGAAAAAAAGAAACAAACTATTACTCTTCATTGAGTACTCCAAAAAGTTCTTCAAACAGTAAAGGTGAATGTCACACTTTAAAGGGAATCCAGGAAGGGAAAAACAGCCTAAGCAGAAAACAAAATCAAAAGAAAGATGCTGGACAACTTCAAATATTATATTTAAATCTTTCAATCTGAGGCAAAAAAAAAAAAAGTTCAAAAATAACAAAAATGATATCTGAAAGGCAAAATTTTAGCCATCATATATTTTAAAAAGTTCTGGATACAAAAAATCTGATGTACAAAACAGAAATTGAATCAAATTTCTTTTCAAAGGTTTAAAATGCACTCTGCTTATTTGGCAGTGCCTGGAAAAAGACAATGAACTGTGCACTGTGGCTATTTGCCCAAGTCCAAGTCGTGCCCTAAAATCAAGTTCAGGAGATGACAGTGTTCCAAAACAAGTCAAATTAGATCCCTATGGCTTACACAAAGCATAACTACAAAGAAATTCAAAATGTTAAAGCTGAAAAGAGCCTAATTCTAGCCTCCTCAATTTATATATAGAAATTGAGGCCCAGAGAGTTTTAGTTACCTGCCAATCAGCTAATAGGTAACTGATATAAGTCTTTCTGCCGGCCAGAGATACAACTTCCTAAACCATTAAATTCATCCAGATAACCTACAGTAATCATCATAAGGAAGCTGTTTTCCTCATTTGTGTTCATGGCCAAAAAGCTATGTTCTAAAACTGTCCCCAGAAAAGCTTTCATTTCTTCCCTTAAACAGAGGAAGTTCATACATGAAAGTCAATTTTCTCTGTTACACTAAAATTTGGGAAAAATTCAATAATGGCAGTAATATACAATATTCCAAAATGTTCTGTTTTATTGTTCAACCATATCCAACCTTTGACACTTTTCTTACCTCATTCTTCAGGCATTTTCTCAACTCCCGATCGAAATCATTACAATAACCAAAAAATTTCAGAATGTTGTGCTAAAAGGAAGAAAAGGAGTAAAATATTTCATCCCATAATATGCCAAGGTTTGGGGCACATAAAATTTAAATACTGCTACAGAAATGAGTTTATAGTGTCACTTTGTTAATAAACAAGTAATAGTTAAATCACATGTATAAAACACAGTTGGCCCTTGAACAACATGGATTTGAACTGCGAGTCCACTTATACCTGGATTTTCTTTCAATAAATATATTGAAAACATTTTTGAACATTTGTAACAATTAAAAAAACTCACAGATGAACCACCATAGCCTAGACATATCAAAAAAAATTTAAGAAAAAGATACGGCATAAATGTATAAAACATGTAAATACTGGCCGGGCACAGTAGCTCACACCTGTAAATCCCAGCACTCTGGGAGGCCAAGACGGTGGGTGGATCACGAGGTCAGGCATCAAGATCAGCCTGGCCAAAATGGTGAAACCCCGTCTCTACTAAAAGTACACAAAAAATTAGCCGGGTGTGGTGGTGGGCACCTGTAATCCCAGCTACTTAGGAGGCTGAGGCAGGAGAACTGCTTAAACCCGGGAGGCAGAGGATGTAGTGAGCCGAGATCGCGCCCCTGCACTCCAGCCTGGGCAATGGAGTAAAATTCCGTCTCAGGAAAAAAAAAAAATGTGAATACTAGCCTATTTTGTCATTTACTACCACAAAACATATACAAATTTTAAAAAGATAAAATTTATCAAAACTAACACACACACAGAACATAAATAGCACCATTCAAAATTGAGAGAATTGTAAGCAAACATAAAGATATATCAAATCACAACTACGTAAAATTAACTGCGGTATATACTGTACTGCCGTAATAATTCTGAAGTCACCTCCTATTGCTATTACAGTGGGCTCAAGCATTACAATTATCCACTTAAAACACCCTGTGATACCAATAACATACACAGTAAGCAAGTCATGTTTACTGCAATAACCATAAACCTTGAATAACACCATGGGACCCATATGAAGTGCCACTAGTAATGCTGGAAGTGCTCCCAAGAAGCAGAGAAAAGTAATGACATTACAGGAAAAAGTTGAACTACTTGAAATGTACTGTAGGTTGAGGTCTGCAGCTGTGGTTACCTACCATTTCAGACTGACATACATCATCTTGTAAACAGATGATGTAAACTTACAATATCAATAAATACAATACCATACTATAAATGTATTTTCTCTTCCTTATTTTTTCTCTAGCCTACTTTATTGTATGAATACAATATATAATACATATAACATACAAAACATGTTAATCAACTATTTATGCTATCAGTAAGGCTTTCAGACAACAGGAAACTCTCAGTCAAGTTTTCGGGGAGTCAAAAAGTTATAAGTGGACTTTCCACTGCATGGGGGTCAGTGCACCGAACTTCCAAGCTGTTCAAGGATCAACTGTATACAAATGAACAAATTATCCTGGTTCTTCTTACAAAGAAGGAATAAATGTTCTGCAAGTAGAAACAAAGATTTAAAGACTTTTTCTTAATGAAAGGGAAGCCCACTTACTAACTCACCAAAACCTCACAAAGACAGTATAAAAGTTTTATCATGACCTAACTCCCTTTTCTTAAAGGAAATGTTAAAATCACAGCACAATCCATTCTCTATTATAGGGAGTGGTGTCAAGCTGCAGTGTGGCCACACTGCCATGGGCAGAGTAACTTCACTACCAAACACTGTCCTGTAAAAGAGTTATCTAATAAATGCTTAGTGCCATAGCCCTTTTCTCATTTGCCCCCATTCAAAATGTCACCAAAATACATCAAATAAGTAACACAGCTGCGCATGGTGGCTCACGCCTATAATCTCAGCACTTTGGGAGGCCAAGGTGGGCGGATCACCTCAGGTCGGGAGCTTGAGATGAGCCTGACCAACATGGAGAAACCCCATCTCTGCTAAAAATACAAAATTAGCCAGGCATGGTGGCACATGCCTGTAATCCCAACTACTCTGGAGGCTGAGGCAGGAGAACTGCTTGAACCTGGGAGGTGGAGGTTGCGGTGAGCTGAGATCGCGCCACTGCACTCCAGCCTGGGCAACAAGAGTGAAACACCATCTCAAAAAAAAAAAAAGAAAAGAGGAAAAAAAACCACTATCATTACATGCCCTATAAAGGTCATATAAATAAGCCACTAATTTACTAATTTACAATATAAGGAAATCTGCCTGAAGTTCAGTCTGATTTAAAAAATAAAATCTCCTAGTTGTTTCTAGTCCTATGAGTATTATCATGGCAAAAAGTATGAGTGCTCTAAATCAGGTTAAGCTGAAGCCTGAAGTTAAGAACCTGAATTTCAGTAGGAACATAATTAGTGTGTTTGCACTTCACGATTTTCAAGGGTGGGTCAGATAGCATGGTGATCTGTTTTATAATGACAGGTCATAAATGCTGAACTTGGTAGTTGTAATAATAAGCACATCTTTTCCTTTTCGTTCTAATTAAGGCTTTCATGGAAACCAGACAACACATAATTAATAAGCTATGCCTCATGCTATTTCTTTTTTTCCTGCTTCACCACCATTTTAAACGCATGTTACAAGTCCACACTGAATAAGTGGTCAGTTTTTCCAGAAAGCATTTAACATAGACTAAACTCTCCTATTTGTTACCTAATGACCTTTCCAGAATAAATTCATTAATTTAAAAAACTTTTTGTACTTAATTTTTATTTTACTTTTTTCTTTCCTCTATCATTCCCAAAGAATAAATATTTCCTGTGTATTTTCCTATACTACTACTTCCTTGACAACAAATAAACATAACAATGCATTTTCATGTCTTCAAGTCAAGTAGACTTTTCAAATATAAGGCAATATTACATAGCTGACATTTATTCATATCATTCCATATATGTACATCTTAATTCAAAAATCCATAACAAAAACTAATTTATATGCTTCCTTTTACCTCAACATTAACTAAGGTAAAATGAGAATTATACTCTTGTGATGTCACATGAAAAATATTAGACCCAAATGCCCCAGAGAAATTGGTAGAAGAAACGCCCACAGACTACAATTTGCTTATACTTACATGGACTAAGTCTCTAGTGCCTGATGTCAATTTCTTGTGAACCAAATCAACCGAGTAATTGACTGAATAAGTGAATCAACAGATATCTGCGAATCTTTTACATAAAGGACAATGTCCCAGGTACCAGGGACACAGAAGTGAGCAAGGTGGATCTGGGTCCTACTCTCACAGTACATAGTCAGAGGGAAAGAGGCAAATAAGAAGTAATTGCCATAAAGCAGTGGTTCTCAAAGGGCAGTCCAGAGACACCGAGGGGTTCCTGAGACCTTTTAAGGAATGTACAAGGTCAAAACTATCTTCTCAATAATACAAAAACATTTGTTTTGTTCGTTTTCATCCTCTCACAAAGGTATAGCAGAGTTTTCCCGGGGCTACATGAAGTCTAACATCACAACAGACTGAATGTGGAGGCAGACATGAGAATTCAGGTATATTTTATTAATTCAGACATTAAAAAAATGAAAAGCAATGCAATTCTTTTCGCTTATTTCTGGTTTGAAAAATAAGATTTTCGTGAAAAATAACCATGCTAACATGTCATCTTAACATGTAAAATTATAATTTATCATTGTTACTTTAAAATAAATTTTTAATTTCTCAGCCTTCATTTCTAATCCAATAAATACTGTAGATATCACCCACATAAACAATAGCTCCCTAGAATCCTAAATAATGATAAAAGAGTGCAAAAGAGTCCTGAGACCAAAAAGCATGAGAACTGCCACGAAGTAGAAAAGCTATTACGTAATGATGCTACTCAAATAGAGTGACTGCACCAGGAGAATCTAGGCCAGGAAAGGGAAAAGGAAACGACCAACTAAGCTGAAGAAAACCTGAAGATGATAAAACCTGGTTTAGCAAACAGTAAGTGGAGCCAGGAGGAATGCACTAAGCTCAGCAAAGGAAAAATCAAGGCTTGTAAGACAGAAATATCATTCTCCCATATACCTGCAAAAAAAAAAAAAAAAAAAAAAAAAAAAAAAAACCACAGGAATGAGGGGGAAGGAGCTGTGCGAGAGTGGCGAAGACTAACAGCTACTCAAGGATGAGTTTCATTAAGGACTTGAAACACAAGGCAAGACATTTATAATGCATTGTATAGGCAAAAGGATCTATTAAAAAGGTGACAACAAGCCAGGCGTGGTGGCTCATGCCTGTAATTCCAGCACTTTGGGAGGCCCAGGCAGGCGGATCACCTGAGGTCAGGAGTTTGAGGCCAGCCTGGGCTAACATGGTGAAACCCCATCTCTACTAAAAATACAAAAATTAGCCGGGCATAATGGCTGGTGCCTGTAATCCCAGCTACTCGTGAGGCTGAGGCAGAAGAATCGCTCGAACCAGGGAGACGGAGGTTGTAGTGAGCCGAGATCGCGCCACTACACTCCAGCCTGGGAGACAGAGTGAAACTCTGCCTCAAAACTAACTAAATAAATAAATAAAATGCAGATTCCTAACAGCTGCAGTGAGCTGAGATTGCGCCACTGCACTCCAGCCTGGGCGACAGAGTGAGACTCCGTCTCAAAAAAAAAAGGTAACAATGATTAAACTTATTTTTGAAAGATCACTCTAAATCCAGGGTGGAAAACTGATTTAAACAAAAAAGAAAACACAACCGCCAGGAGACCAGATAGAAGTCCTTTACAGGTGGCCCCAATAAAAGCGTTGGCACGGACTATGGCAGTGGCACTGGCAAAGGAGAACAATGGTTCAAGAGAGATTCGGCAGAGAACAAACAGCACCTGGTTAAGGACTCACAGGAAGAGGTGAGGCAGATGGAGGAATTAAAGATGACACTGACTTTCAGCTAAGAATGACAGTGGAAGTTTTAAAAAGAGATAAGATGAATTTGTATCCGGACATGTTGAGTTTATTGGTGGAACAGTTAAGTCCACTATCTAGCTGAGATAAACAGACCCGGAACTCAGAGGAAATCTGAGCCAAAGATACAGATTTGAGAGTTACTGAAACCAGGAAAGTGAATGATTTTTTGCAGGAAGGTGTAGCCTAGGGTATCCTGAAGAGTGGCCAAAAAAACTTAAGGAAAACCAGGGAAGAGAAAGTTATGGTAGAAGCCTGTGGAAGAGTGTTTTGAGAGGGAATCAAATGCTGCTGGGAGAAAAGTGAGGTAACTACTGAAAACATCCACCAAATTTGGCAGTAGTGCAGTCATTAGTGATCTTGATAGTTTTGGGACCCTAGTGAGGGTAGAAGCCAACCTGAAAGAAGAAAGCAGTATTCTTTCAATAGTTAGCTCTGAAAGGGACGCTAACACAAGATACCAGAAGGCTGGGATTATGGGAAGGAATCTTATGTATTTATTTTCTCACAATGGAAAAAATGTGGGCATTTCAAAATGCTAATAAGAGAAAAAGGGAAAATACAAAAATTTTTAAATGGTGGAAAAACCCAGTACTTAATGAGTTTATCTCTGGATGGTTGAACAAAAGGTAATTTTTGTTTGCTTTATACTTTCCTACCTTTTTTATACTATCTAAAATGATATGTATTATTTACATATTACTTTTATAAATCAGAAAAAATACGTAAGGATTTCCAAGTAGCTTTGAGGAAATCAGTTGTTCTAAATTCTGTATTTTACCTTCAGATGGAAAGAATATCTCAGTCTTGCTGACAAATGTAGGCAAAATAGGCCAGTAGATCAGAAGCCACCCACAGACACCTGAAAGCTGTGGAAATAACATTTGTCTGCAAAGATCACAGCAGAACTATAAAAGCACGGAAAGAATGATAAAAGCACGGCAAGGTAGGCTATTTGGAGATAAAACACTCCTGCACTTCAAGCAGGTTGGAGAGCACTGCAGCATTCCAGCACAGACAGGAAGACTAATCAACAAAAAAGACTAAAACAGAATTACACAAACTCAGGGCTAGAAGACATCTTAGGTAATATAATTCACTCAATTAATTAATTAAATAACCAGGATCAGGCCAGGCACAGTGGCTCATGCCTGTAATCCCAGCACTTTGGTAGGCCAAGGTAGGAGGACAGCTTGAGGCCAGGAGTTTGAGACCAGCCTGGGCAACACAGGAAAGCCTGTCTCTACCAGGAAAAAAAAAAAAAAAAAATTGAATTAGCCAGGCATGATGGCACACACCTGTCGTCCCATCTGCTCAGGAGGATGAGGCAGAAGGATCACTTGAGCCCAGGAGTTCAAGGCTGCTGTGAACTTTGATTGTGCCACCGCACTCGAGCCTGGGTGACAGAGTGAGACATCCTCCCCATAAACTTTTAATTAACTTTATCCCCCCAGATCTAAACCTACAGAATTATGGTTGTTTTAAGTCACTAGGTGGTGATGGTGTTGCTGTTGAGAGACATGGTCTCGCTCCATTGCCCAGGCTGAAGTGCCAGAGTGACATCATAGCTCACTATACACTCAAACTCCTGGGCTCAATTTAACACGTAAAAAGTGCAAGTCTTCAGAAAGATCAGTTAAGTAAAATATTTCTTGATGACAGCAGATGTCTTTAAAAACATTTGTCAATTTCAAACTTGAAGAAAAGTTGCAAGAACAGTACAAAGAATTTCCAAATAGTAACATTTCACCACATTTGCTTTATCCTTCTAGCTCTTACATACACACCCAAGCTTTTCTTCTGAACCGATTAAGTTGCAGATATGATGCATGTTTCCTAAAAAAACAAGGACTTAAATTTAAGTCCCCATACGATTATCAAAATTAGAAAATTAACATTAACACTAGTATCTAATTTATAGACCTTATTCAAATTTCACCAATTTGCCTAATAATATCATTCATGCAAAAGGCAAAAAAAGTTGGGTGGGTTTTTTTTCCTGGTCCAGATTGCCATTGCATTTAGTTGTCATGTCTTTTTAGTCTTTTTTTTTTTTTTTTCCAACTCTTACACTATTTTTCTTATCTTTAATCTTTATTTGAAACAGCTTGCCTCTTTTTTCTTTCATTACCTTAACATTTTAAAGAGTACAGGCCAGTTATTTTGCAAAATGCTCCCCCATTTGGGTTTGTCTGCTGTTTCTTCACAACTTGATTCAGGTCATGACTTTTTGGCAGGAATACCCTAGAAGTGATGTTGTGTCTTCAGTGTATCACATCAAGAGGCACATGGCAATTTGTCCTATTATTGATGTTAACTTTTATTACCTAGGTAAGAAGCTACCTGCCAAGTTTCTACACTGTATTCGTTTTTCCTCTGTAATTATTATGGGGACACACTTTGAGACCATTTAACTATCTAATTATTTCCTCAAACTTTTCACCCACTAGTATGAGGATCTATTAATGATTACTGACTAAATCAATTACTACTACAATGGTTAACAAACAGTGATTTTCTAATTCTAGCACTCCTCTTATATTTAAGTTGGCATTCTACTGTAAGGGAAACTTTCCCTTCTCATCCATTTATATATTTATATGAGTTTGGACTCATGGATCCTTATTCAATTGATTATATTATTTTCATTACTTTGATGCTCTGTCCCATTTTTGGCCAGTGGGAATCCCTTCAAGCTGGCCCCTGTCCTTTTAACAGCCCCTATCATTCTTTGATAAATGTCATACTTTCTGGTACAAGATGTTGCAGGTTCTTCTTGTTCTTTCCCAGCCCTAGCCCTACAATCAGTCATTTCTCCAAGGATCGCTGTTTCTGTTTACTGAAGAATGGTATTTAAAAACAAAATCTGGGCGTCACGTATGCTCATTGCTACAGGAAAACATATATTGAATATATACATTAAATAAACATAGACACACATATCTATCTATTCTACATCTTATATATATTGAAAACCATGAGTTCACACTGATACCTCTAATTCCAATCCAACATCACAGGATACATCCTAGTCTTTCCACTTCCATATTTATGACAGTAAGAAACCTGTCTCTTATTATCTACAATATGTTTACTTATTTGCTAAGTCTTGGAATACACAGAATACACAGAAGCCAGTTTCAGAGCTGCCAATCCACGCCACTGCAAAATCCAAACTACTAACAACAGCTCTACTTTGTCTTTAGCCTACGTTCAAATTACTTGGGTTAGTTCATTTTTTTCTTTAGTGTAATTAGATGACTCATTTCAAGTAAGTTTGTTTGGTTTTGCTTGTATTCCATTTTTGAGTTTTCTTCCCAACTCTGCTCATCCTTTTTTTCATCCCCCTTTTTTTCTGAGTATATGAAACATTAACAAAGTTCAAACAGCATGAATTATACAAAATACATATTTTTTTGTTTTTTGAGACAGTCTCACTCCGTCACCCAGGCTAGCGTGCAGTGACACAGTCTCAGCTCACCGCAACCTCCGTCTCCCAGGTTCAAGTGATTCTCCTGCCTCAGCCTCCTGAGTAGCTGGGATTACAGGGGTCCGCCACCACGCCCGGCTAATTTTTTATTTTTGGTAGAGATGAGGTTTTGTGATGTTGGCCAGGCTGGTCTCAAATTCCTGGACTCAAGTGATCTGCCCACCATGGCCTCCCAAAGTGCTGGGATTACAGGCATGAGCCACTGCCACTGGCCAAAAGATTTTGTAAAAGTGTCACTCCTCCACTCTCTCTACTTTGCTCCTACCCACCTCTCAGACGGTAATTAATCTCATTAGCTTCCGGTTATCTTGTTTCTTTTTGCACAAATGAGGAAATATAAATGTTTTCCTATCTTCTCCTCCTTTTTTATACAAACGCTAGGATACTATAAATACTGTTTTGTCCTTTGATGTCTTCACGAAATATATCCTGTAAGTCATTACATGTTGGTTCAAAGCAATTTTTTTTTCTTCTTTTCAGAGGCAGGGTCTTACTCTGTCACCCAGGCTGGAGTGCAATGGCACAATCATGACTTACTGCAGCCTTGACCTCCTAGGCTCAAGTGATCCTCCCACCTCAACCTCAGCCTCCTGAGGAGCTGGGACTACAGGCATGTGTCATCTAGTGACATAATTTTTAAAAATTTTTTGTAGAAACAGGTGTCTCACTATGTTGCCCACGTAGGTCTTGAACTCCTGGGCTCAAGCAATCCTCCCACCTCAGACTCCCAAAGTGCTGGGATTACAGGACTGAGCCACCAAGCCTGGCTTTTTTTTTTTTTTTTTTTTAAACAGCTGCACTGCCAACTGAAAGACTCTCAGTGGCCAAAGCTGGAACAATTTGGGCAACAAAACAAAGTATTATTGGATTATAACCCAAGGTATAAAGTAAATATACATGAGTCCATACTGACATAAGTAAATAAATGGGGGAGAACAGGCAACTCTCCAGAACAGAATTCCAGAAGATTATGTAGATACTCCACCACCTTGGAGGAACAGGGTAACTTCCCAGTCCTTACGTGTAGGCTGCACACAGTGACTTCCTTCCAAAGAGTTATGAAAAGGGAGGAAAAGAGTAACTTCAAAGCAGAGAAACCTAGCCACGTGCAATGGCTCACGTCTGTAATATCAGCCCTTTGGGAGGCTAAGGCAGACAGATTGCTTGAGCCCAGGAGTTCAAGACCAGCCTGGGCAACGTGGCAAAAACCCATCTCTACAAATATACAAATACAAAAAATTATTCGAGCATGGTGATGTGGCCTGTAGTCCCAGCTACTCAGGAGGTTGAGATGAGAGGATCACCTAGGCCCAGGAGGTTGAAGCTGCAGTGAGCCAAAATGACACTACTGCACTGCAGCCTGGAAGACATAGTGGACCCTGTCTCCAAAAAAACAAAAGGTAGAGAAACCTAACACATATCTCAGCCAGGTGATCAATGTCAACATCAACAGTGATAAATTATGTTGTAGTATGCAGCCTTGATGAAAATGTACTTTACCTCTGTGGTCTTCTTCCAAAAACACATGATCCCAGTCCAACTATGAGGAAAACAAGACAAATTCAAACAGAGGAGCATTCTACCAAATACCTGACCATTATGCCTCAAACCTTTTCGGGTCATCAAAAACAAAGAAAATGTCACAGATAACAGGAGCCTAAAGAGTGACAAGAACTAAGTGTAATGTGTATCCTGGACAGAATCCTGTAACAGAGAAAAGACATTAGGTAAACACTAACCTGAAGCAATCTGACTAAGCATGGACTTTAAATATCGATCATGTATCAATATTGGTTTATTAACTGTAACAAACACCTTATCAATGTAAGATGTTAATAATAAGGGACACTAGATGTGAGGTATATGGGAACTCCCTGTACTGCATTCACAATTTGTCTGTAAATCTAAAACTGTTCTAAAAAAACAAAGTCTGTTTAAAAATAAAAATTACAAAACAGCTGTATAGTGCTCCATTGTGTGGATGTACCATAGCTCATTCAACTACTTTATGTTGGGAAAGTGAGTTCCCAACATTTTCCAAGTGCAAACAACACTGCTGTAAATAACTCTGTGCATACATTTTTTCATACCGTTAGAGTTATACTTTTAAGATAAATTCCTATAAGAGGGACTGATGGATTAAAAAGCAAATATACGGCACTTTTGCTACATGTCAGCAAATTCCTCTCTATAAAGATTATAACAATTTGCAGTCCCATCAGAAATGTATGAGAGTATACAGCCTTGCTAACAGAATGCGCTGTCACACTGTTTAATTTTGCCTCCCTGCAGATAAGGAATGGTATGTTCAGTATATTTAATTTGTATTTCTCTAATTATTGAGGTTGAACATCTTCTCATGTTTAAAGGCCATCTTTTCTTTTTTTTTAAGTTGTCTCTCACGCTTTTGCTCATTTTTCTCTCTGATTTTTGGCCTCTAATTCCCCCCTCTTTTTTTTCCGTAAAGACAGGGTTTCACTTTGTCACACAGGCTGATGTGTTGTACTGCAGCCTCAAACAACTGGGTAAGTGATCCTACTGCCTCAACCTTCCAAGGAGCTAGGACTACAGGCATGTGTCATGCCCAGACACTTTTATTTTTATTTTTTGTAGAGACAGGATCTTGCTATGTTGCCCAAGCTGGTCTGGAACTTCAGGCCTCAAACGATCCTTTATCCATCTTTGATTTTATTGCCTCTGAAATTCAGGATCCTTACTTAGGCACACTTTCCCCACACCTAGGTTATATAAGAATTTATCCAGGTTTCTTAGTGTTTGTATCGTTTCATTTTTGACATTTAGATGTCTGCCTCATTAGTTGATTCATATGTATGGTATTCTAACTTTTTCCAAATAGCTATATAATTGTCCCCATGCTATTTACTTAAAAATCTATCTTCCAGACTTCTGCTTCTAGCCATGAAAGAATAAACTGAATATATAAAACAACTATTTTCAGATATCGAGACAACAGACTACAGGAGTGTGATACCTGAAAGAAAGAAACAAAACAAAGTGAAACCTACATTCACCTAGCTTTCTACCTACAGACAATTTCCAAACCACATAGCAGAGAACAGAACTCAAGAAGAGAACGGTGGTTTCACCGAGTGGAGGAGGCAAACATCAGAGGAATCCGGGCAGGGTGGGGCAGCTGGAATTTGTGAGGAAGAGATAAGCAGCAAAAGAACTCCAGAAATCTACATGGAGCTGTCTTGAGTCACTGACAGTATTCACTACACATGTGTTGGGTGACTTTCACAATGCCACAAGCACTACGAAGAACAATTACAGCAGCTACAAGCTGAAAAACGCAGAGAGCTCACACAGGGCTGGGAGTCAATGGAGTCCTTATAAGCCAAAGTAGAGATCTCATTGAACACTCAAGTCAATCAGTAAAGAATCCTATTTTAGTAATTGGGCTAAACTAACTCTAGAGTAAAGGCTATGCCAGCTATGCCCTAAAAATATATAAAAACACGAACTGCCTCCTGATACAAAAGATAAAATCCAAGTCATCAACAATGTTCAGCCTCAAAAAACAAAAAACCAGTAAACATGTTTTTTGTAGAAAATGACAAGCTGATTCTAAAATTAATATGGAAATGAAAGTACTTAAAATAGCCAAAACAACTTTGAAAAAGAACAAAATTGGAGGATTTATACTATATGACTGAGACTTACTACAAGGCAGTAATTAAGACAGCATGGTACTGGTGTTAAGAAGAGACATATAAATCAGTGAAACAGACTAGAGAGCCCACAAATAGACCCACTCACATATGGTCAATTGATTTTTGACAAAGGGACCATGGTAAATCAGCAGGGATAGAACAGTCTCTTCAACACATGGTGTTGAGACAACTGGCTACCCACAGGCAAAGAAAATCAACTTCAACTCACACCTCATACCATACACAAAAATTAACTTGAAATCTCAGATAAGAATATACAAATATCAAAAGAAAAAAATGAAATCAACTTGAAATGAATCATAGACCAATGTAAACCTAATACTACAGAACTAAAAGAAAACACAAGAGTATCTTTGTGACCACAGAATACACAAAGCTCCTTAAGACACAAAAAGCACAAACCATGAAAGGAAAAAAAAAGACTTCATCAAATGTACAAGCTACTCTTTGAAACACATCCTAAAGGAAGTAAAAAAAAAGCCACAGAGAAAATATTCACAATACACTTATCAAAGGACTTGTATCCCAAATGATAAAAAGAATGCTTATAACTCAGTCATAAAACAACCCAATTTTAAAATACAGGCAAAAAATTTTATATGAATGGCCAAAGAAGCACATGAAAAGCATATCAAAATCATTAGTCATCAGGGAAATACAATTTAAAACCAAAAGGAGATACTACTACATATCCACACAATGGCTGAACTTAAAAAGTTTATAACATTAGGCACTGGTGATGGAGAGTGGTAGGAATGTAGAGCAGTATAAAATGGAAAACAGTTTGGTGGCCTTTTATGAAGGTACATATACACTCAGCAAATGACTAGGTCATATGGTAATACCATTCCTAGGTATTTACCCAAGAAAAATAAAAAGATGTTCACACAAAGACTTGCACATGATGGCTGGGTGCGGCGGCTCATGCCTGTAATCCCAGCACTTTGGGGGGCCATGGCAGGTGGATCACCTGAGATCAAGAGTTCGAGACCAGCCTGACCAACATAATGAAACCCCGCCTCTACTAAACATACAAAAATGAGACAGGTGTGGTGACACATGCCTGTAATCCCAGCTCCTCAAGAGGCTGAGGCAGGAGAATTGCTTGAACCTGGGAGGCAGAGGTTGCAGTGAGCCAAGATTGGGCCCCTGCACTCCAGCCTGGATGACAGAGCGAGACTCTGTCTCAAAAATAAATGACTTGTGCATGAATGTTCACAGCAGCTTTATCCAAAACAGCACAGCTGCAAACTGTTTATTTGCCTAAATGTCCATTAATAGGTAAATAAACGGTGGCATATCCATACAATGAAATACTACTCAGAAATAAAAATAAATGAACTAATGACATGTGCAACAGCATGTTATGAACCTCAAAAACATATCATGGTGCAAAATATAGGAATATACAATGTAGGCCGGGTGCAGTGGCTCATGTCTGTAATCCCAGCACTTTGGGAGGCTGAGGTGGGAGGATCACCTGAGGTCAGGAGTTCGAGACCAGCCTGCCCAACATGGTGAAACCCCGTCTCTACTAAAGATAAAAAAAATTAGCCAGGCCTGGTGGCACACACCTGTAATCCCACCTACTAGGCAAACTGAGACAGGAGAAATACTTGAACCTGGGAGGCGGAGGTTGCAGTGAGCCAAGATCACGCCACTGCACTCTAGCTTGGGTGACAGAGTGAGACTCCATCTCAAAAAATAAAAAGAATATACAATGTAGTGTAAATTTCTAACAAATTCTAGAACTGCAAAATTCATCTATATCAACAAAAAGTAGTGCAGTGGTTACCTGGGCAAGAGGTAAGGGTTGGTGACTCACTGCAAAGGGGCACAGGAAACTGATAGAAATGTTTTAGATCTTGACTGTGATGGTGGTTGCATGGGTATCTATATTTGACAAAACTCATCAAACTGTACACTTAAAATAGATGCATTTCCTTCCATGTAAATTATACCTCAATAAAGTTAATTTTTTAAAATCCATCTTTAGTTCCAGTGATTCAAGAAGCCACCTTTATTATAAGAAATCCATTTGAAAGAAAAAAAAAAAAAAAATTTAAATAGATTTCAATTTAAAAATAGTCATGGACCAAAAAGCAATATACAAATATAGACATAAAACAAAGATTACTTAAAAGCTAGGATTGAAAAACTCTGGCCCTTAATTTGATTAACCTTGGAAATAAACATGATGAGATAATATCCTTATTTATGTCTAGTATTACAAAAAGCACAACATACATCTAAAGGGCTATACTGGCAAAATCCTCAATAACAAGACTGAAATGTTATTCCACAGAGTCTCTTTCTCTCCACTGTGCCTCTCTGTTGCTAGATCCTCTCCCCTTTTCTGTCTCTGACTATAACTGACCATATACAAATTGAAATATTCTACTTTAACACAAATAATTAGTTCTTGTTCCTTAAACAGTGAAAATTTTATATAGTTTTTACTTTAAAAATCGAAATGTTGTTTTATTTATGTAGTCTGGCTCATTTGATCTATATGTATAGTGAAATAGCCCAAAAAATATTGTCATCAACAACATTCTTTGAACAAGTAAAAATATCTGACTTCACATTTTATAATTACTACTTACCACCTTACTTTTGGTTTATAAATTTTACTCATTTAAGTGATACTTTGTATTATTAAAATTTGATATATCTACAGTTTATGGATATCATGAGAAAAACTATGCAAAGCTAAAGAAAAAATAAATGCTTCTTATAACAACGGATCAAACATATAAGGAAAAGCTAAATATTCAACAGCTATAAAAATGTCAGCTTGATTTAATGCATTCCAAATATGGATGGGCTCCTTTTGTATTTTGGTTTTAACCATGTAATTTTACTTCCATTCCCCTAACAACTAAACACATCAGATTAAGCCAATCATAAATTTAGTTAATGTCTAATTATATAACGCGTTTCTATTACCATTAAACACAGAATGGTAGCCATCAAAGAACAGATACTTTTAGAATAATTCCATTATAATCAGAAGTGTCAGTGCTGAATATAATTGTTCTAGTGCCCTATAATTAGGAAAGAGAAAGCATTTTATTGTAAGAACATGGATTCCAGTTCAGACGTTCCCTAACAAACTACCATGTCTGATTTTTACTAATCATAAAAGGAGGTAGTTTGTGTAAAAAAAAAACAAAAACAAACAAACAAAAAAACACATATCAACTGCTAATCTTGACTAAACTCAGACTCCTTACTAAGACATTATCATTTCCTTCTACCAACGGAGATAACATTTTACATCAGTGTGTTGTAACTAAGTTTCATTTTGGCTGTACAGTCGTTTTTCTGAACTCTTACATTTTTGTGACATTCCTTAAGCAAGTTAATCAAGACGTTGCATTCTTCAGTGTGCAAGTGTGGAGATAAGTCAGGATGCATCTTTAGGAGATGATGATGGATCACAGCAGTGCAACCTGTGGATACAAGAGTGTCTTGAATATGCATAAACACATTTGTTATGCCACCTAAAAGTATCTTCATAAGAACCTCTAGTGACCTTTATCAGAGAAGTATGTTAACCATTAACCAGCTGTGTGACCTCAGGCAAATTATTAAACTTGAGACAAAGCTTTCTAATTCAATGATTTAACATATTCAGCAAGTTATCAGTAGTATTTAGAGAACCTGCAGGTTCAGGAGAAAAGCAGGAAGCCTCAAGAGACCCAATCCCGGAAATCAGCGCTAAAACAGAAACAGCTTGCTTATATTAATAAGCCTGACTTCAAACATTTTCGCCACATTCCCGAAATTAACAACTCATTTTGTTCAGATGAAATTGTACCAATTAAGAGAATTGGCTTATTATTTTAAAATGTATATTATTCTGAGGGTTAAAGGGTCATTAGTCTCATATTAGTGTGAATATAGACTGCTTTTTTCTTAATAGCTGGCTGAAAAAAAAACTAAACAATGAAATGAAACCAGAAGTTGTGAAAAAAATTTTCAAATTTAACAGATATAGCCATAAAACTAATTATTACACTGAAAACATGAAGATGAAATCCCTGAACTTAAGTTTAGTTGGTTCATTCACAAAGTGGAAAATTAGCAGCCAAGGTCAAAGGAAAAACATCATGGGCAGCTGGTTTTTTTTGGTAGTCAGGGGTCTTGCTATGTTGCCCAGGCTGGTTTCAAACTCCTGTCCTCAAGTTATCCTCAGCCTCCCAAAGTGTTGGGACAGGCATGAGCTACCATGCCCCACCTGGGCTTAACCTATTCTAAATCAGAAATGATTACCAAAAGAAAGAACCGATTAGCTGCTTTAATTTTTTAAAAGTTCCAAATAGAAAACAGGAACCAACCCATATCCATTAGGATGGCTACTGCTGAAAAAAAAAAAAAACACAGAAAATAATGAATGCTAAAGAGGATGTGGAGAAACTGAAACTCTTGCGCACTGTGGGCGGGCATGTAAACTGGGATAGCCACTGTGGAAACTGGTATAGCAGTTCCTCAAAAAATTAAAAATGAAATTACCATATGATCCAACAATTCCACTTCCGGCTATATTCTCAGAAGAATTAAATGCAGGGTTTTGAAGAGATATTTGAACACCCATGTTCACGGCATATTATTCACAATCATTAAAACATGGAAGCAACCCAAGAGTCCAAAAGACAATGGATCACCACAATGTGGTATATACATACAACGGAATACTATTCAGCCTTAAAATGGAAGGAAATTCTGACATATGTTACAACATGGATGAACTGTGAGGACATTCTGAATGAAATAAGCCAGTCAAAAAACATATATATAGGGTTCAACATACACAAATCAATAAATGTGATTCACCACACAAACAGAATTAAACACAAAAACCATGTGATTATCTCAATAGATGCAGAAAAGCCTTTGATAAAATCCAACATCCCTTCATGATAAAAACCCTCATCAAACTAGGCCCTGAAGAACATACCTCAAAATAGTAAGAGCCATCTATGACAAACTCACAGCCAACATCATACTGAATAGGCAAAAGATGGAAGCATTTCCCTGAGGACCGGAACAAGGGAACAGGATGTCCGCTCTCACCACTCCTATTCAACACAATACTGATGTCCTAGCCAAAGCAATCAGTCAAGAGAAATAAAAGGCATCCAAATAAGAAAAGAAATCAAACTGTCTCTCTTCACTGATGATATGATTCTATACCCAGAAAACCCTAAAGACTCTGCCAAATGACTTGAGTAGTTTCAGGATACAAGATGAACATAGAAAAATCAGTAGCATGTCTATACACTATAACGTTCAACCTGAAAGCCAAATCAAGAATGCAATCCCATTTTCAATTGCCACAAAAAAATAAAATACCCACGAATACATCTAACCAAGGAGGTAAAAGATCTCTACAGGAGGAACTACAAAACACTGCTGAAAGAAATCACAGATGACACAAACAAATGGAAAAACATTCCGTGCTCATGGATTGGGAGAATCAATATCATTGAAATGGCCATATTGCCCAAAGCAATCTACAGATTCAACACTACTCCTATCAAACTACCAATGGCATTTTTTCACAGAATTAGAAAAAACTATCCTAAAATTCATATGGAACCAAAAAGTGGCTCAAATAGCCAAAACAATCCTAGGCAAAAAGAACAAAAACCAAATGTATCACATTACCCTACTTCAGACCATAAGGCTACAATAACCAAATCAGCAAGCTTCTACAAAAACACACACATGGACCAATGGAACAGAATAGCCCAGAAATAAAGCCACACACTTTCTGATGTTTGACAAAGTCAACAAAAATAAGCAATGGCAAAAGGACTTCCCATTCAATAAATGGTGCTGGGATAGTTGGCTAGCTATATGCAGAAGAATAAAAGTGGACCCCTACCTTTCATCGTATATAAAAATTAACTCGATAGATTAAAGATTTACATAGAATGCCTCAAACTATAAGAATCCTGGAAGAAAACCCAGCAAACACCATTCTGGACATTCACCTTAGGAAAAGAATTAGGACTAAGTACTCAAATACAATTACAACAAAAACTGAAACCTAATTAAAGATCTCAAAACAGCAAAAGAAACTATGAATAGAATAAACAGACAACCTACAGAATAGGACAAAATATTCACAAACTATGCATCCAACAAAGGTCTAACATCCAGAATCTATAAGGAAATTAATTCAACAAGCAAAAAATAAATAATCCCATTAAAAAGTGGGCAAAAGGCTGGGCATGGTGGCTCACCCCTGTAATCCCAGCACTTTGGGAGGCCAAGGCAGGCAGATCACAAGGTCAGGAGTTCGAGACCAGCCTGGCCAATATGGTGAAACCCCATCTCTACTAAAGATACAAAAATTAGCCAGGCGTGGTGGCGGGTGCCTGTAGTCCCAGCTACTAGAGAGGCTGAGGCAGGAGAATCGCTTGAACCCGGGAGGCGGAGGTTACAGTGAGCCAAGATGGCCCCACTGCACTCCAGCCTAGGTGACAGAGTGAGACTCCGTCTCAAAAAACAAAACAAATAAACAAATTTTTAAAAAGTGGGCAAAAGACATCAACAGCCACTTCTCAAAAGATATACAAGTGGCCAAAAAACATGAAAAAATGCTCAACATCACTAATCACCAGAAAAATGCAAATCAAAACCACAATGAGATACCACCTCACATCAGTCAGAATGGCTACTACTAAAAAGTCAAAAAAACACAGATGCTGGGGGAGGTTGTGAGAAAAGAGAATGCTTATACACTGTTGTGGGAATGTCAATTAGTTCACCCACTGTGGAAAGCAGTCTGGAGATTTCTCAAAGAGCTTAAAACAGCTACCACTTGATCCAGCAATCCCATTACTGGGTATATAGCCAAAAGAAAATAAACCATTCTACAAAAAGAGAAACATGCACTCATATGTTCTTTGTAGCTCTATTCACAATAGCAAAGACATGGAATCAACCTAAGTGTCTATCAGTAATGGATTGGATAAAAAAAAATGTACATATACACCATGGAATACTAAACAGCCATAAAAAAGGACAAAATCATGTCCTTTGCAGCAACATGGATGCAGCTGGAAGCCATTATCCTAAGTGAATTAATGCAGCAACAGAAAGCCAAATATGGCATATTCTCACTTATAAGTGGGAGCTAAACACTGGATACTCACAGACATAAAGATGGCAACAAAAGACACTGAGGACTAATAGACGGTGGAAGGAGGGTAAGGGCTGAAAAACCGTTAGGTACTATGCTCACTTACCTGCCTGACGGGATCAACAGTACCCCAAACCTCAGCGTCACCCAACGTACCCATGTAAGAAACCTGTACATTACATATACGCAAAATCTGAAATAAAATTTGAAATTACATATTTTTTAAAAGGCAAATACTTTAACATTCCACTTATACGAGGCACCTAAAGTAGTCAAAATCAAAGAGACGGAAAGTGGAATGGCGGTTACCAGAGGGAGGTGGAAGGGCAGGAGGACATGAATATGGAGTTACTGTTTAATAGGCAGACTGTTTTACAAGATATAAAGTATTATGCAGATGGATGATGGTGATCACGGTTGTACAACATTATTAATGTATCTGATACCATTGAACTGTGCATTTAAATGGTTAAGATGGTAAATTTTATGTTACGTGTATTTCACCATGCGAATTTTATGGTATGTAAATTATATCTCAAGCTGTTAAAAAAAAAAATTGTGAGAAATTCAAACTGCCCATCCACCTCCCACTCAACAGAAACAAAAAACTGTCTGAACAAATAATTCCAAAGGATTACAGCATAGCTACTATTTCAATTGCAACTTATAAAAATGCAGTAGCTCCCTGTTCTATTCAGTTAACTACTAAACACACACACACCCCCCACAGCTGAAGACCACAAAGCCATTGCACCTAGTTTTCATTTGAAACGAAAAACGAAAATGCAGCCAAGTTTAAATTTTGTTTGCCTGCCACTGACTCCAAGATCCTTCCAATGACATTAATTTTTGCCTTAGAAAAATTAAGTTTCATAAAGTTCAGCAATTTAAGTTATCTAATATCATACCAATACTATGCACCTACATTTATGTGAAGTGTTACTTATCTGGTTTCTGCCTTATTTTTTCCTAAAGAAAACATACACTGGTACAGGCCAGGTGAGGTGGCTCACACCTGTAATCCCAGCACTTTGGGAGGCTGAGGCAGGTGGATCACCTGAAGTCAAGAGTTCAAGACCAACCTGGCCAACATGCCGAAACCCCATCTCTACTAAAAATTCAAAAAATTAGCCGGGCGTGGTAGTGGGCACCTGTAATCCCAGCTACTTGGGAGGCCGAGGCAGGAGAATCACTTGAACCTGGGAGGCAAGGTTGCAGTGAGCCAAGACGGCACCACTGACCTCCACCTTGGGTAACAGTACAAGACTCCATCTCAAAAACAACAATAACAGAAAACAAACACTGGTTTAATCACTAGAAAATGTCTCTAACATTTTCTAAATGTATTTGACAAAATATTTTTGCACACTTCTATCAACCAGCACTCAAATGTGTGCCTTTACAATTCAGAAACAAGCTTATGATGTACTGAAATGATTTCTTTAATTGACAAATACCTGAGAAGACACCTGGCCGAGATAATATTAATAGATGCAAAGATGTATGTAAGCCTAAGTACATAAAATGGTACATATTTTCCTCCCTCTATAACAAGTTTACCTCAAATACGTATACTATTGTCAATCTGGGTAGGGTACCAATAAAACGTCTTCCCTTCTAATTCTCATTATTTAGTTTTACTTTGAATTGACAAATAATAATTGTATATATTTATGATATGTCAAAGAATAAAATGGTTTAATTTCATTTCCTTTTCCTATTCTTGGTAAGAAGCTACTACTTAATCTAAAGCTCTAAACACTCACCTTATCCCTTATCCAACAGATTCCTTGCTTTCCCCATCACTCCTTTCTTCTACCACATATTTTTAGCTAGATATGCTCTTCCTCCCCTTGCCCTCTATCTACCCGTCACCTATGCTCCCTTCCATCCACTTTGTGTCACTTGGCTTTGCCTAAATGTTGGTGCATACACAGATGTACTGCTGTATTCTGGGGTGTAATATGTAAGGTACAGCTGTAAAAATGGCAATGTTCTCTCAGAACACATGTAATTAAGTGCTGATGTCTTCCAGTACTCACCTTTAAAAGACTATTCTAGTAACACAATTTAACTCAAAATATATTTAACTGAAGAAAAGCTAAATAAGTATTCCATACTCTTATTCTTAAAATTTCTTGAAAGTCATAAGAGGATATCAACGTTATTAGTTTAGAAAATAATTTGTTGAACACTTGCCAAGCGCTAAGCACAAGTCTTATAATGCAACAACCCTATGAAACGGGTGGTAGCCTTTTAAATTCAGTTGAACCATGAGAAATTGTATTTTTATAGGTCAAAATATGCACTGCCCACATTTTCATAGAGAAACTAAGCCCCAGGTCACACAGGAGTTAGCTGCAAAGTCACAACCCAACATAATCTCTAACCATGACAGATTTTTAATCCATGTTCAAAATAGGAAAGACAGGCCTTCACAGCAGTTTGTGAATGAAATACATTCAGATGGAAAAACTATTTCCCAAAGAGCTTCTGATTGACTACAAGTTCAACAGGTAGTCATTCCAGACCCAAGTTCCAAAGCAGCCAACGTAATATTATCCTGTAAGTGTGGAAATAGTGAGTATTTCCACAAAAAAAGAGAAGAGTATTGTATTTGTCACTAGTCAGCTACTCACAAGTTATGTCATTTTGGTTACTAATCTGAGACCTAAGTCTCTCTTTCATAAAATGGAATTTGCTCTTGACCTATATCTCAGTGATGGCATGGGTTTAAAGTAACTTATGTGAGGCCGGAAGCGGGGGCTCACGCCTGTAATCTCAGAACTTTGGCAGGCCGAGGCAGGCAGATCACTTGAGGTACGGAGTTCGAGACCAGCCTGGCCAACATGGTGAAACTCAGTCTCTACTAAAATACAAAAATTCGCTGGGCGTGGTGGTGGGGGCCTGTAATCCAGCTGCCTGGGACGCTGAGGCAGGGGAATCGCTTCAGCCCTGGAGGCAGAGGTTGCAGTGAGCCGAGATGGCACCACCTGCACTCTAGCCTGGGTGACAGAGTGAGACTCCATCTCGAAAAATAATAATTATGAACATCAGCAGCATGGTGGAAACGAAAGTGAAAGGAACATAAGACCCCGTTCTTGGATGTTTCCAGTGAAATAGAGAGAGAGGGATAAATTCCATTCAAACTGTTATTATTTGAATAGAGTAATATTTAATTCCAGTGCAGACCCCATGCCAGGCTGCTCCTGGGAGCGACCCCAGGGGCTGCCTGGGGAGAAAGGCTTAACTACTCTGACTTCCACCAGTTTGTCAGTCTCATCTTTACAATGGCATTTAAGAAAACATCAAAAGGGTAAATTTGTCACGATTCCACCACCTCCCTCCTCAATCCAGCCCCATCCACCGTGTATGCACACAATGATACCAAAACAGTCCACTGAAATTCCTTAAAATTTTCAGCTGTCAAATGTGTTTTGATAGCTAGCTAAGGGGCCCATAAGGGCAATTTTAACTTTTCCTGGGGAGTAAACTGGGAGGGTAGAAGCGGTAGGGTACTCTTAGTGAAGATATAAAAATTATAGCTTTATTTTACTCACTCCTTCAACCTTAGTCTACTGATTCTGAGGTACAATTTTCCTCAAGAGTAGTCTAAGATTTCAACCACCAGGTGGCACAATTTTAGAAAATAAATCAAGAGCCAGCGCTGTATTAACCCTAGTATAAAGAAAACGGGCAAGCATTCTAATAACTCACTTCAGCAAATCTATAATCACAAGGAAGAACCCTGTATTTTAATGCCAGTTGGCTTTTCTTTAGAAAGATTTTCCTATTGTGCGGCTGCACAGGAAATTTACACTACAGTTGTAATTTCTAATGTTACTGCAAAATAAGCAAAAAACAAGGCCAGAAAAGTCTGTTGTGCAGAGTCTGAAGAATCTGTTCTCCAGAAAAAAGACTGTAAACACTCCGCTTTCTAAAACATATCTTTTTAGGCTAGGCGCGGTGGCTCACGCCTGTAATCCCAGCACTTCGGGAGGCCGAGGCAGGCAGATCACTTCAGGTCAGGGCAAGCCTGGCCAACATGGTGAATCCCCGTCCCTACTAAGAATACAAAAATTAGCTGGGCGTGGCCTGTAACCCTAGCTACTCAAAAGGTTGAGGCACGAGAATCACTAGAACTCGGGAGGTGGAGGTTGCAGTGAGCCGAGATCGCGCCACTGCACTTCAGCCCGGCCGACAAAACAGGACGCCGTCTCAAAATAAAATTTAAAAACATAAAAATATATAAAAATAAATAACATAAAACATTTTTAAAGCCTACATTTCGGCCCTGGTATTAAATAATTACTTTTCAACTTTTCAAACTTGAGCCATACTGCAGCAGAGGTCGCAGACACGGTCGGGGACTGCCTCCCCTGCCCACTTCCGCTTATCACAGCGACTTATCACAGGACCAATTCTAAACCGATACCACTAAGAAAGTGACTGGAGCTGGCACTGTAGACTCCATGCCAGGCTGCTTCTGGGAGGGACCCGGGGGGCTGCCTGGGGAGAAGGGCTTAACTACTCTGACTTCCACCAAAGAGTTTCTCAGTGAATGCGCCCTCGCAGCTTTCCCTGTATAAACATTACCAGGACTCACAAGGTGCCGAGCACTCTGCCAGAATCATGTGAATTTCAAAGGAAAATACTCGTTCATACATCTCAAGGAACGCACAGGCTCGTGAGCGAGCATTCTTGCAAATGCACATGGTAAATGCCCAATCGATGTTCGTTGAATGTCAGAAACTGACAACTAGTTCAGGCCTCAACGCAGCAGGAAACAGATGAAAAAGAAACTCATTTTAAATCAACTAAACAAGTGCAAACGCCATGCATATAGAGGAGAGGAGATACGAATGGCATCACAACATAATTCCTTTGCCATCGAAAACTTCCATGCCTTTTAAGGTTTTAAATGAAGACTTCCAAAACTGATTTACTTAAGACTCTACATAAAACGCCTGATCTTTAAACCCAAGAAAAGAAAGGTGAATGTATTACTTCCCTAGAAAAAAAAAAAAAGTATTAAAAGAGAAAAAAAGAGTAAAGTGTACTGACGGGGCTCTTAGTGGGTTCTCACATCACAGGGCACTGCAGCTGAGACATGCTTGAACGGCCCCCGTTTTCTACCCCCAAATTCTCAATTCAACAATAACAACACTTTATTGGGCGCTCATCGTGTCAAACCCTGTGTTGAGGGCTCCATTCCTCAAGGCTCATTCTACCGGCGAGGAAGCCCCGGCTCCGGGAGGGGAGGAGCGCGCCCAAGGTCACCAGCCAGTGAGTGGCGAGCGGACTCTAACCCAGAGCGACGCCCAAGGCCTGTCTCGGCCACCAGCGTGTTCCAGCGAGCGCCCAGCCACCTCACTCGCAGCCTCCCCAGCGCAGCAGCCCAGCTGTGGGCCTCCGGCAGCCGGGTCTTCCTGGTCCCCGCCTCCAGGGGCCGACGGGCGGCAGGAAGGGGCTCGGCGGGACGCGCCGTCAGGGGACCTGAGGAGGAACAACGGACCGCGTTCGGAACCGCCTGGACTCCCGAGACTCACCCGACTCGTGGCCACACCGGCAGAACTCAAGCTGCAGTCACCGACGGAGACGGCCGACCCGAAGGCCGGCTGCCAGGGAGCAGACAGCTGAACCCCTTGCCAGACGCCGAAGCCCAGAGACGCCCTCCACCGCTCCACCGCAGTCCCGGCTCCCCACCCCCGCCGCCCGCGGGCCCTAAGGCGCATGCGCCGCCTGGCCTGGAGGGGCCCATTTCCGTCCGTCGTGGGGGGAGGCACAGTGAGTCCACTGAGGCACGGTAGCGTCTAAGGCACAAGCCGAGCACACAAGCCAGATCGTAATGGAGCCTATGTGTAAGGCCACTACTGGTGCAAGGCTGCACACTTCTAAGAAGAGCGGCGCGGGGGCTCGGCGACCTTCGCTTCAGTCGCTCCCCCGTGCAGTCCCTTGTGTCCAAGACACAACCTGATGCTTGCGCTCTAGTGGGCCGGGCTTGGAGGCGGCGGGAACTGCAATTGGTGGCTTTGAAGGCGCGGCGGGCGGGAACAGCTGCTGAGGAGTCAGACTGCAGGAGATGTGGGCCGGTAAGAGAGCCCCGGGCGGCATTGGATCGGGACCCGGAGGGTGTGGGGCCTTGAGGAAGCCAGATCCCAGGCCTCGGGGGCGGCTTTTTTCACAATTGTCGCACGTTGTGAGGCGCAGGATTGGCGCTAGGTCTCGGGCTCGGGGCGGGGAACTACGGTTCGGGTCGAGGTGAGGGGGCGATGACGCTGTGCCGGCCGTGGCGTCACCTCGCCTGCGGTGAGGCGGGTCGAGCCTTACGTAGGCGCGCGACTGCGTCAGAGGCGGGCCGTGTGGTCATGTGACCAGGGGCTCGGCTTTCCGATCTTGGGGTTGCTTCCTGGCCCAGAGTTGGGGTTTTGCTTTTCTGTCACCTCGGCTTCCGTCGTTTTTCGTCCGTGTATCCTCTTGCGTTGCTCCTCGCATTGCCTGTTGGAGCTCAGCAGAGGTGTGTGGCTACGGGAACGTTACTTAAAATGGATCTTTTCGATCATGCGTTCCACAGATCTTGAGCATCTACTGTATGCCAGGCACTAAAGCGCTAGGAAGTACAAAGAAAGTTTAAAAATGGGGCCGGGCGCGGTAGTTTACGCCTGTAATCCCAGCAATTTGGGAGGCCGAGGCGGCCGGATCACCTTAGGTCAGGAGTTCGAGACCAGCCTGGCCAACATGGGGAAACCCCGTGTCTACTAAAAATACAAAAATTAGCCGGATGTGGTATCAGGTGCCTGTAATCCCAGCTATTTGGGAGGCTGAAGCAGGAGAAGCGCGTGAACCCGGGAGGCAGAGGTTGCAGTGAGCCGAGATCGCGCCACTGCACTCCAGCCTCGGCGACAAAGCGAGATTCTGTCTCAAAAACAACAAAAAAAGGAAAGTTTAAAAATGGTCACGGGGTAAACGTTTACTAAAGGGATTTCCGTCTTAATTGGTGAGATTGAGGGCGCCCTACCAAATTTCTTTAGATTGGCGTTCTGCAAAGTTTACCCAGAATTAATCATCTGACGTACTCTTTAAAAAAAGATGCTAAATCTCAAGCCCTCCGTGCGCCCTTCTCACAGTTTAATTTGATAGGGCCCAGGAATCTTCATTTTAACAGCCTAGCCTCGCCTGTGGTTTTTTGTTTTGGTTTGGTTTTTGGTTTTTCTTTTTTGAGACGGAGTCTTGCTTTGTCGCCCATGCTGGAGGGCAGTGGCGCGTTCTCGGCTCACTGCAACCTCCTCCTCCCGGATTCAATCGGTTCTCCTGCCTCAGCCTCCCGAGTAGCTGGGACTACAGGTGTGCGTCACGACACCCGGCTAATTTTTGTATTTCTAGTAAAGACGGAGTTTCACCATGTTGGCCTGGGTGGTCTCAAACGCCTGACCTCAAGTGATGCACCACGCCCGGCGCGCTCCCGGCCCCTCGCCCATGTTCTTAATGGGAGAGATGTTGATTTGGTGTTTCACTGACTGTTGAACCCCAGTCCGCCCAGGTTGTCTCCTCAGGCATTCATTCCACAAGTATTTATCAAGTACGCATTAGACTGTTCTTGGCCTGATTGGACATACTGACTATAGTGAGGCAGTTCTGATCTAGGAGTATAGCTGTGAATAAAAACATCATCCTGCCCTGGAGCTCAATTTCAGAAACAAAATTTAAAAGATAATTTCAGATAGTTCTGTAAAGACAATCAGCAGTGGATGGCCTGGTGCAGTGGCTCACGCCTGTAATCCCAGCACTTTTGGGAGGCCGAGGTGGGAGGATCACTTGAGATTGGGAGTTCAAGACCAGCCTGACCAACATGGTGAAACCCCATCTTTACTAAAAATAGAAAAATTAGTTGGGTGTCATGGTGCACACCTGTAATCCCAGATACTCGGGAGGCTGAGGCAGGAGAATCATTAGAATCTGGGAGGCAGAGGCTGCAGGAGGCTGCAGTGAGCAGAAATCGCACCACTGCACTCCAGTGTGGATGACGGAGCAAGACTCTGTCTAAAAAAAAGGAAAAAAAACAATTAGCAGTGGAGAGTGGGGAAGTAACTTTTGGTTGGGTGGTGAGGATAAGCCTGAGGAGAAACCATCTAAGCTAACACCAGAATTACAAGAAGTCACTGGAGAGAACATGTGCAGGAAGAACCTTCTAGGGAGTCGTAACTACAGGCACAATGGTCCTTCCCCAGAGAGATTATTTAAGAAACTAGCATAGTTGGAGCTCAGAAAGCCAAGGAGGGAAGCGGGGGCCACGCAACACGGGGTCTTGTAGACCACAGTGAAGGCTTTAGATGGCCCAGTAACTACACAAAGAAACAAATCCGACTCCTGTTTCATGATCCTGATTCTGTTCCTACGACCTTAATTCAGTCATTTTTCTATTTCTAAATGACTCCTAATCCTTCCTCTTTATCTTTGTCTTACTATCGTTTTCAGTATATTGTTAAAATACAGTCAACTATTTATTTTCAGAAGTGGACAAGGATAATTTTTCAGTGTTCAACAAATAAGTCACAGCCAGGACTCTTGTAGGAAGATACTTCTTTGTTCCTGGGATTCCCAAAGTTGTGAAGGAAACAGATAAGACTGACAGGCTTGTGTCTTAAACACAGATGCCAAGGTCTGTGTGTGGCTTCCTAGAAGATATACTGTTAAGGGACATTAAAGTATGCAGATGGTACCCTGCATTGTTTAAAAATCATGTTTGCAGACCATGCGCAGTGGCTCACACCTGTAATCCCAGCACTTTGGGAGGCCGAGGTGGGCAGATCACTTGAGGTCAGGAGTTCGAGACCAGCCTGGGCAACATGGTGAAACCCTGTCTCTACTAAAGATACAAAAATTAGCCAGGCATGGTGGTGCACGCCTGCAGTCCCAGCTACCTGGGAGGCTGAGGCAGGAGAATCATTTGAACCAGGCAGGGGAGGTTGCAGTGAGCCGAGGTTGCACCACTGCACTCCAGCCCGGGCGACAGAGTGAGACTCTATCTCGAATGAAAAAAATAAATAAATATCATGTTTGCTTGCTTTTTTGTTCTGTGTTTGAAGAGAGAGAGAGAGATGCTCACCGGTGTCCCCAAATAAAGTAGCAGACGTGAGATCAGCTGTCACCATTGGCTGACAACTTCTGCCAAAGGAAAATAATAAAAGGGCTCAGGATCTTCCTTCCTTATTCCTGCAGCCGCTAGGTCATTCTTCTGGAGATTATATCCCTTGCCTATTGATGAGGGAGGCACACGAGATTTGGGGCTCAGGACGTTATAGACAGTTAAGGAATCTCACCTTCAGGCATGGGCAGGAGAAGTGAGGGAGGAAAGAGCTCTTTGTTCACAGGCAGTGCATTAAAGGAATAAGAGAGAGCAATCCACTGCACCGCTAGCTCTTAGCATGTCCTGTGGACTCACAGATCCAGCTGTTTATTCAGTATCTCCATTTGGACTCTCATCTTTATCTTAATATTAACAGATTCAGAACAGAATTACAGAATTCTTGAGCTTTCTTCTGCCCCTCTCACAGTCTTGGGCATCTCAGCTAATAGTAACTTTGTCTTTTAGTTACCTGGTAAAAACCTTGCTTTCATCTTTGGTTCTTTTCTTGATCTAACACCCCACATGTAATCCATTTGGAAACCTCATGAGTTCCCTCTTAAAAGTGTATCCAGAACCTGACCTCTTCCCCTGCCTCACTAACCTCCAACCTCTGTCCTTGCCTCCTTACACTGTGTTCTCAGTACAGTAGCCAGATTGATCCTGGTAGAAAAGCTAAACAAGAGCATGTCCTGCCTGTGCTCAGTAACTTGTAGAGTGAAAAAAGCAGTGATCCCCGAGGTGGCTTTCAAGGCCCTCCATGATGACTGACCTCACCTCCTTCTCTATGCCTCCTTCCTGTCTCTGCTGTCCCCTCACTGGAGGCCACCCTTCCCTGTTCCTCGAAGGCCCCAAGCAGGCTCTTGCCTCAGGACTTTTGCACATGCTGTTCCTTCTGCCTGGAAAGCTCTTCCACCACATGACTCCTTCTCCTGCAAGGATTGCCCCCAAGTTATATTCTCTATGAGGCCTACTCTCTCCAGCACTCCCACGCTCAACTCAGCCTGCCAAAATTATTCCATTTTCTCCGGCGCTCCTCACTTTTAACATAGTTTGTGATTTCCTTGTTGTTTCTCTCTCCCCACTAGAATGGATGTGCCATAGTGGAACAGATGTTTGTCTTTTTGGCCAAAGACATATCTATCCCCAGTGCCTAGGAAAGGGCCTGGCATGCACAGATCCTCAGTAAGGGGTTACATGAATCAGTAAATGAATGAATGATTTATATATCATCGCCATCAAAACATCAAAATACTCCAGCCAGAAAAGGAGAGATAGCACTAATTTTTAAACTCTAAAACATTTAAATATACATTAAGGAGAAAATAATTAAATGCTCATGCTAAAACACTGCAGAATAGCTGAAAAAGTGTAAACATTTAGGTGTTTGACCTACAAATCAAAATCCCAGCTAAATATGATGCTGATGGCCAGGCGCAATGGCTCACACATGTAATCCCAGCACTTTGGCATGTTGAGGCGGGTGGATTGCTTGAGCCTAAGAGTTCAAGACCAACGTGGGCAATCTAGTGAGACCCTGTCTCTATTTTTCATATGTGTGTGTGTGTATGTGTAAATAAAGACAGACAAGTATTGTATTTGGTTAATATTTGTTGTGCTGTTTTTGTTTTGTAAAAGTGCCAAAGAGATGGATGAGACTGTTGCTGAGTTCATTAAGAGGACCATCTTGAAAATCCCCATGAATGAACTGACAACAATCCTGAAGGCCTGGGATTTTTTGTCTGAAAATCAACTGCAGACTGTAAATTTCCGGCAGAGAAAGGAATCTGTAGTTCAGCACTTGATCCATCTGTGTGAGGTAACAGTGTTAAAAATGATGAGTCTTGAATAGAGTGCTACCCCCTTGGGTTTTTCTTTCTTCTATTCCTTACTCCAAAAGAGATGCAAGGTAGCTGCTAAACTATTAGTGAAGTGATGAGGGCTATATACAACTGCAGTGGAAAAAAACCTAATTTTTAATTGACCTTTTCATCTTAAAAGAATGCTTAAAAGTCAATAAGATGGAAAAAGTAAATATCATAGGAGAAGAAAAAAACAGTACAAATTAAAATAAGGAGCAGTATTTTTTGCAGTATTTTTTTAAACCTATCAAATTATCAAGGATGAAAAGACAACACCACCCAAACATATTGGCAAAGTTGTAAGGAAAGAGACTCTGTCTTTCATGTGTATTTATCTACTTAATTGCTTATTGTTTTAAAATGTTTTCAGACTATCAGAAAAGTTGCAAATATAGTTCAAATAATTTTCTTATTCCAATATACCCATCTCTCCTTCAGTTTTATTTATTTATTTCTTTATTTTTCAGACAGAGTCTTGCTCTCTCATCCAGGCTGGAGTGCACTGGCACAATCTCAGCTTACTGTAACCTCTGCCTCCCAGAGGTTACAGCCTCCCAGAGGCTGAGGCGATTCTAGTGCCTCAGCCTCCTGAGTAGCTGGGACTACAGGCACGCACCACCACAGTGGCTAATTTTTGTATTTTCAGTACAGACGAGGTTTTGCCATGTTGGCCAGGTTGGTGTCGAACTCCTGACCTCACGTGATCCACTCACCTTGGCCTCCCAAAGTGCTGAGATTACAGGTGTAAGCCACCATGCCTGGCCTCCTTCGCTTTTAAATAAATATACTTTTTGACCTAGCAATTCTACTTACAGAAATTTATGATGAGAGAATAATAAAAAAAGGAGGTATGTATAAATACTATAATTGATAAATATTTAGTTATATAAATCAAGATGCATTGTAGCATTGTTTTAAAAACAAAATACATTCACATAAAGACATGTGTACTGATGTTCACAGCAACATTATTCATAAAAGCCACAAACTGGAAACAACCCAAATGTCCATCAGCAGGTAAACAGATGAACAGACTGTGATGTTTCCATACAGTGGATATACTCAGCAATAAAAAGGAATGAAGTATTCATAGATGCTAACATATGGATGGATATCAAAATAATTGTGCCGAGTAAAATCCAGACCAAAAAAATGAGTACACACTTATGTTAACATTCATATAAACCTCTAGAAAATGCAAACAAATCTGTAATGACAGAAAGCAGATCAGCGTTTGCCTTAGGACTAAGGCTTGGGAGGTAGAGACATGGGAACCAAGAAGAGTGGAAGGAAGTGGGCGGTGATAAGAAAGGGACACAAGACTGGACTCAGTGGCTCCTGCCTGGAATCCCAGCACTTTGGAAGGCCAAGGCAAGCAGATCATTTGAGGTTAGGAGACCAGCCTGGCCAACACGGTGAAACCCCTTCTCTACTAAAAATACAAAAATTAGCTGGGCATGGTGGTGCACACCTGTAATCCCAACTCCTTGGGAGGCTGAGGCAGGAGAATCACTTGAACCTGGGAGACAAAGGTTGCAGTGAGCTAAGATTGTGCCTTTGCACTTCTGCCTGGGCAATAGAGCAAGACTCTGTCTTAAAAAAGAAAGAGACACGAGAAAATCTGGGAGGCAGTGCTGGTGGATATTGTCACTGTTTTGATTGTGGTAATGGTTTTGTGTGTATATTCATAAGTCAAAATGTATCAAATTGTATACTTTAAAAATATACAGTTTAGGCCGGGCGCGGTGGCTCACGCCTGTAATCCCAGCACTTTAGGAGGCCGAGGCGGGCGGATCATGAGGTCAGGAGATCAAGACCATCCTGGCTAACACAGTGAAACCTCGTGTCTACTAAAAATACAAAAAATTAGCCGGGTGTGGTGGTGGGCGCCTGTTGTCCCAGCTACTCGGGAGGCTGAGGCAGGAGAATGGCGTGAACTGGGAGGCAGAGCTTGCAGAGAGCCGAGATCGCGCCACTGCACTGCAGCCTGGGCGACAGAGCGAGACTCTGTCTCAAAAAAATATATATATATACAGTTTAATGAATGATAATTATACTTCAATAAAGTTAATTTTTAAAAAATCAAAAAGTTAAAAGTGATAAATGAGGAATAAATTGTGACAGAAGGTTGTGAATGCCTGGACTAAGACATGAATCAGAAAGAATGTCCATTGGTTAAGAGGAGAACAGATTGGAGACAGGTTGTCAGTAAAGTACTGAGAATGTGCTAATAGTCTGTTCTAACCAATCCTAAAATGTGTTTTAAATGGGATAGAGCCAAACCTATCACCACAGTTACTAAATAATTTGTTTTCTCTTTTAGGAAAAGCGTGCAAGTCTCAGTGATGCTGCCCTGTTAGACATCATTTGTAAGTTTTAGTGATTTGTATTTATACCTAACCAATCAGTTTCATTAGAGGCAATTTTGTTTCTTTGTGAGACAGGGTTTCCCTCTGTCACCCAGGCTGGAGTGCAGTAACGCCATCTCAGCTCACCGTGACCTCTGCCTCCTGGATTCAAGTGATTCTCCAACCTCAGCCTCCCAAGTAGCTGGGACTATAGGAGTGCATCACCACATATGGCTAATTTTTTGTATTTTTTGCTACAAGGTTTTGCCATGTTGCCCAGGCTGGTCTCCAGCTCCTGGGCTCAAATGTTCCTCCTTCCTCAGCCTCCCGAAGTGCTGGGATTATAGATGTGAACCGCTGTACTTGTCCCAGAAGCAATTTTGTATATAACACCTCAGAGTCTAGAGTTGAGGAGACCTTGTTTCAAATCCCAGTATGTCACTCAGCAGTATGTTCTTTGACAAGTTGCATCACCTTTCTGAGCCTCAGACTTCAAGCAGAGATAATAATACAGTATCTACTTCACGGTATTCTTGTTAGGATTAAATGAGGCAGTGCCTGAGAAGCTGTTATCGTGGTAACTGGCACATCAGAAGCACAAAGTAAATGTTAGGCTTTGTATTACTCACGTTGCCAACTTACAACAGCTCAACTTAATTTTTCAACTAGTATGAAAGCAGCAGACATTCAACAGAAACCATACTTTGAGTTCCCATATGACCATTCTTTTCTCACTTTCAGCACGGTATTTAGTAAGTTACATGAGGTATGCAACAGTTTATGATAGAAGACTCTGTTGGATGATTTTGCTCAACTGTAGGCTAATGTAAGTGCTCTGAGCACACATAAGGTAGGCTAGGCTAAGCTAAGATATATGAAGGTTACGTGAATTATTTTCACCTCAAGGTGGATTTATCAGGCATAGCCACATCATACGTCAAGAAGCATCTGTATTATTATTATAGGATTTGAAAATATCTTTCTGAAAATTCATTCCTATTAGTGTAGCTTCTCACCTCTCCTCCCTTCCATTTCACTGATTTTTGTCTAGCTTTCCTGTCTGTACTTTTTCAAGATGCCTGTTTTTTTTAATCAGAAGGCAGCATAATATAGGGGCTGAGAACACAGGCCCTGGGGCCAGACTTCTTGGGTTCATTTCATGGCTCCATTACTGCCTCCCTGTGAGCCCTGGAGGAAGCTGGTTAACATCTCTGAGGCATACCAACATCTCTGGTATTATCATTTGACCAATCTGTACAATAGTGATAATATCACATAAAGTTATGGTGAGGATTAAATAAGAGTACATGTTAAATACTTAGAGCCTGGTATTAACTAACTGCAATCATTAGGTATTAGCTGTTTTCTGTAAGTGTAACAAAAATTATCTTTATTAATACTTTGCTCCAACTCATGGCATGCTCCAATTCGGCTATTGCTGAATTTACAGCATCTGCCTCTGATTTAGTTTGTCTCATTTTCAGTGGTTGGATTCTCTCAAGCATAAAAGGTGGATCCACACCATTCCCATTTCTCATACATTGATTCAAAAATTCATTAAGCACCTGGCTGGATGCAGTGGCTCACACCTGTAATCCCAGCACTTTGGGAGACCAAGGCAGGTGGATCACCTGAGGTCAGGAGTTGGAGACCAGCCTGGCCACTATGGTGAAACCCCATCTCTACTAAAAATACAAAAAATTAGCCGGGCATGGTGGCAGGTACCTGTAATCTGCTACTCAGGAGGCTGAGGCAGGAGAATCACTTAAACCCAGGAGACAGAGGTTGCAGTGAGCCAAGATCGCACCACTGCACTCCAGCCTGGCAACACCGCGAGACTCTGTCCAAAAAAAAAAAAGAAAGAAAGAAAAAGAAAAGAAAACCTGGTCTGAAGTCCAGAGACACAGATAAAGGTCTCAGTGCAGAGAGAGTTTTAAGCCAGAAGGACGAAGGGATATGGTTGAACTTGCTAACTTCCTAGGTCCATTTCTACTCCAAGATAGGAGTAGTTTGTAACTCCTGAAAGATGTTTTCTGTCATATACTTATTCATTCATTCATTCGTCAAACATATACTGAAGCCTGCTGTGGTGGTGTGGGACACTTGGGAGGCTGAGGCAGGAGGATCGCTTGAGCCCGCAAGTTCAAGTCTAGCCCAGTTAACGTAGTGAGACCCTGTCTCTAAGAAAAACAAAACAAATATTGAGTGCTTGCTTTATGCCACGCAGTTAAGTTTAGACCTGGGACTACAACAGTGAACAGGTCCCTCATTTCCATCAGAGTCTAACTGGAAAGACAGGCAGTGTACAAATGAACATCTAAATAAATAATGTGGCTGGGCACGGTGGCTCATGCCTGTAATCCCAGCACTTTGGGAGGCCAAGGTGGGTGGATCACCTGAGGTCAGGAGTTCGAGACCAGCCTGGCCAACATGGTGAAACCCAGGAGGCAGAGGTTGCAGTGAGCTGAGATTGCACTATTGCACTCCAGCCTGGGCAACAAGAGTGAAACTTTGTCTCAAAAAATAATAATAATAAATACATACATACATACATACATAATGTGACGTCAGGTAGTGATGAGTCCTCCCATGGGAACTGGGAACTAACGCAGGGCGTTTGGGGTAGGGTGATCAGGGTGGGGACTACTCTGAGTAGAGAGCAGAATGAGGTGGGGAGTGGGGTGTGTAAGGAGCTAGGAGAGGGCAGAGGAGCAGCTGGCTCAAATGTGGGTCCTGTGGGGCACAGCATTCCCTGTCATGCCAGATTAATGTGGCATTCTGTGGGGCAGGCTTATGTGGAAATGGAATAAATGGGCTAACATAGAATAAATACCAAAACTCAACTGTATTATCTAAGTCAGTTGAATTGAGTAATTATGATTTGCTTTATTTATATGAATTAAATTTAATCCATATAAAGTTTATATTTTGAATACAAATCTGTATAACCCAATTTGTGAATTACTGTTATTTTCCCCAGTTTTAAAGTATAGAAATATCTATAAGCATATTACTTCAAAGTTCTATGATATGCTAGTAGTAAACCTTTCTTCCCTCTCTCAGATATGCAATTTCATCAGCACCAGAAAGTCTGGGATGTTTTTCAGATGAATAAAGGACCAGGTAATATTTTCTGTTTACAATTGAATATTTATATTTGATTGTTTGACTTGGACTCAGGAGGCAGAGGTTACAGTGAGCTGAGATAGCACCACTGCACTCCAGCCTGGGTGACAGAGCGAGACTCTAGATCCAAAAAAAAAAAAAAAAAAAAAGGAATAGCAGTATGTTCCTCATTTCTTTCAAAATGAGGTGATTATTTATTACTCACTTATGGAAAATGAGAAACATATTTCTTGGTGCCATGTCAGAAGTACTAGCAGCATTTGTGTGATTTGATCATTATTACTCTGGAATTATACAAAATGCTTAGTTTCATGGTACTTTACAAATGTATTTACTGAAGACATTGTAGCTCTCTTGATTTTTCTTTATTTTTTTTCACTTTGGCAGGTGAAGATGTTGACCTTTTTGATATGAAACAATTTAAAAATTCGTTTAAGAAAATTCTTCAGAGAGCATTAAAAAATGTAAGAATAAAATTCATCTTTTACATAAAATTCAATGTCATCACGTCTGTGCACTTAAAATTTGCTACTATCATAGTTTTTTTTTTTTAATTTGTAAGAAATTCAGTTAGTAATCGTTCATACTGTTCTACTCCATATCAAAAACACACTGTAAATATTATGAAAACTTCCCTTTCCTCTCTCCTGTCTATTCAGGGCCTGAGGCTTCTTTTTCCAGAGAAGCCCAGTCCAGCAGAGCTCTCTGCAGTGATGGAAATGCTCTGTATTGACATTGTTCAGTTCAGCCACATGTAGCTGCTGAGCACTTGTGGCTAGTGTGACTGAGCAGCTGAATTTTTAATCTTTTTTTTTTTTTTTTCTTGAGACAGAGTCTTACTCTTTTGCCCAGGCTGGAGTGCAGTGGCAAGATTGCAGCTCACTGCAACTGCCTCCTGGGTTCAAGCAGTTCTTCTGCTTCAGCCTCCCGAGTAGCTGGGACTACAGGCGCACACCACCATGCCCAGCTAATTTTTGTATTTTTAATAGTGATGGGGTTTCTCCATGTTGGCCAGGCTGGTCTTGAACTCCTAACCTCAGGTGATCTGCCTGCCTTGGCCTCCCAAAGTGCTGGGATTACAGGCATGAGCCACCACACCCAGCCTGAATTTTTAATCTTATTAAACTTTGATGATTTTTTACACTAAATAGCCACATGTAGCTAGTAGTTCCAGTAATGGTCAGTGCAAACCTGAAGCACCCTTGATTTTACAGATGTTTTTGCTTTTGTAATGTGAAACAAAGAAGCTATTCAGAATAAGACAATCTTCCATTCAAGCCAGTAGAGGCCCACTGAGCACGTGATTGGGGCCAAGCTCTATGATGCTCACTCAGGAAAGTCAGATAGGTGTGTGCCGCCATACCCTGGACTGGGGAGACTTTCTTGTCTCCTGCACCAAGGGTATTTGGAAAAGCTGCTAAAGAATGGGCAGAATTTGCTAGTGCCACTGTAACAACCCACTTTTCCTAGAACAAGATCTCAGAGGGAGGAAACAGAGACGTGGGCAAGCCGATTGCATCTCACTCAAGTCCCTCCTTTTTAGGCTCAGAGCTTTAAAGGGAAGCTGAATCAGAGAGGAGTTGATAATCCAGGAGCAGGCTATTAAATTCCAGACCAACTGGCAACCATATTTAAAAGTTTGGAAAGGCCTGTATTTTATCCATGAAATGGATTCAAGGTAGTACCTCTGGTCTCGCCATGTAACATTCCTTTAGAGGAGTTTTTAGCTTCTGAGCTAAATGCATAACAGCATTAGGAATAGTATATTTTCAAGCCCATTATGACATAGAAATCTTCTTTTTCTTCTTCTTTTTTGTTTTTTTGTTTTTGTTTTGTTTTTTTTTCTTTTTTTTGAGACATGGTCTCACTCTTTTGCCCAGGCTGGAATGTACTGACATGATCTCGGCTCACTATAATCTAGACCTCCCAGGCTCAAGCTATCCTCCCACCTCAGCCTCTTGAGTAGCTGGGACTATAGGCACATGCCACCGTGCCTGGCCTTTTTTTTTGGGGGGGGTAGATACTGAGTTTCACTATGTTGTCCAGGTTGGTCTCAAACTCCTGGGCTCAAGCGATCCTCCTACCTCAGCCTCCCAAAGTGCTAGGATTACAGGCATAAGCCACAACACCCAGCCTAATTAGATAGAAATCTTACTGTTAAACTTCATAGCGTGTGCTAGGTCTGGGTTAGATGCTAAGAAGGCTTCATTATAAAACAAGTAACTCATTTGTAAGGCTGCCTTACCTCATAAACTCTTACACATGGAGGAACAGTTTTCAGGACAAGCCCAAGAAATTATTGAAAAAACAATCACCTCTACAAAAAAAAAAAACTTTTTTAAAAAAATTAGCCAGGCATGATGGCACGTGCCTGTGGTCTCAGCTACTAGGGAGGCAGAGATGGGATTCCTTGAGCCCAGGAAGTTGAGGCTGCCATGAGCAAGCTATGATCATGCCACAGCACTCCAGCCTGAGCAACTGAACAAGACCTAGTCTCAAAAAAAAAAAAAAAGAAAAGGATTTTTTTTTTTTTAAATCACAAAATGTTTTCCCAGAGATTCCCAAAATACTCATGAAAAGCAGAAAAGACTGCCAGGTCTCAACCTGCATACAAGAGTATAGGGACATCGTTGTTCACCCCAAAACAGCACCTGGAGTTGGTGCCACAATGAAATTTTAATTAGGAAATTAAGCCTTTTTTTTTTCTTTCTTTAATAAGGTGACAGTCAGCTTCAGAGAAACTGAGGAGAATGCAGTCTGGATTCGAATTGCCTGGGGAACGCAGTACACAAAGCCAAACCAGTACAAACCTACCTACGTGGTGTACTACTCCCAGACTCCATACGCCTTCATGTCCTCCTCCATGCTGAGGCGCAATACACCGCTTCTGGGTCAGGTATGGAACAAATTATTACAAGCTATAATATTTTATTATCCTATCTCAAAGGTCTATATAGATTTTAACTGCTCAATAAGCATTTGATAGAGAATACTAGGCCAGGTGCAGTGGCATGTACCTGTGGTCCCAGCTACTTGGGAGGCTGAAGTGGGAGGATTGCTCATGCCCACGAATCCGAGGCTGCCGTGAGCTGCCGATCACAAGACAAAGCAACACCCCACCTCTAAAAAAACGAAAAAGAGATTCTTGTTCTCCTAAAATAAGAAACAGAGAGTGTTGTTATCTGCAGATGGGAACATGGCATAAGATATTAGATTGGAGCTATATTTTATTGTTTTTTGATCTAGAAATAATGCATACTTAATATAAAAAAATGCAACCGATGCAGAAGTCTCTAAAGATATAAAGTCTTCAAAGCTTCATACCCCTTTTCCCTATTCCATTCGTTCAAAGTAACTACTGTCAAAGTTTGCTATTTCCTTTGACAAGATGGTTATTAGAAAAGCCAGGGTAGGCCGGGTGCGGTGCTCACGTCTGTAATCCCAATACTTTGGGAGGCAGAGGCGGGTGGATCACCTGAAGGCAGGAGTTTGAGACCAGCCTGGCCAACATGGTGAAACCCCGTCTCTACTAAAAATACAAAAAAATTAGCCAGGTGGCGGGCACCTGTAATCCCAGTTACATGGGAGGCTGAGGCAGGAGAATTGCTTGAACCCGGGAGGCAGAGGTTGCAGTGAGCCCAGATCGCACCATTGCACTCCAGCCTGGGCAACGAGAAAGAAACTCCGTCTTAAAAAAAAAAAAAAAAGAAAAAATTAACATAACATTTCCACGTGGTTACAAATGAATATACCTCATTACTTTTTCATAATTGTATAATTTGCTTATTAATGAACATTATTTTCATTTGTAACCATTTCTCCCATGTTCCATACACAAGAAGACTGCTTTCACATAAGATGTAGCCTCTGTTCCGAGCCTGCTTCTCTTTATGGTTCTGCCTTTAATATCACAGTCTTCCTAGCATCTTTCCCCAAAGTTAGTTCTCCCTAAAGTGGCCTGACACTTGCTGCTACCACTATTAGCATTCACAACCACAGTGGCACCTTCAATTGGTTCCAGAGCTGCCACATCAGCTGGTTGTAGGTGAGCAGCTCCACTATCCTGGCTGCATCATGTCCTGTCACTCCACAGCAGAGCTGGGTGGAGGTGCGGTGTGGAGTACCAAGAACTCCATTGTTGTGACCAGGCAAGCCGTAGGGTCCCTGTGACTACTTGCTTGTCATTTAAGTTTTTTGGTGGTTTATTGAAATGGCAAAGACTGCTACTCACTTCTATTTCCTTAAAACACTTCTTTACATTTGGGGTCTCCTCCTCCATGATACCTAGTGGTCTTTCATCAACTTATAGCCAAGTGAGTACACCTTGCCACAGGTAGTTTAAACATTACCCCAAAGGCTAATGTTCTTTTTTTTTTTTTTGAGATGGAGTCTCACTCTGTCACCCAGGCTGGGGTGCAGTGGGGCGATCTTGGCTCACTGCACCCTCCGCCCCCCAGATTCAAGCGATTCTCCTGCCTCAGCCTCCCAAGTAGCTGGGACTACAGGCACTCACCACTATACCTGGCTAATTTATTTTTCTATTTTTAGTGGAGGCAGGGTTTCACCATGTTGCCCAGGCTGGTCTCAAACTCCCAACCTCAAGTGATCCACCTGCCTTGGCCTGCCAAAGTGCTGCGATTACAGGCGTGAGCCACCACGCAGACTAATGTTCATTTCTATTGTGTATCTTAAGGCAAACTTGTCTCTGTTCTCTAGATCCGGGTAAACATCTTATCCTATCATAGTAATTCTGTTTCAGTCTTCTTTTCCCCTAATGACAGGACACTCTTATGAGCTGTATTCAATACACACTTTTTTCTTCAGTATTTGCCATAAAGCATACATATCTGCATTTTTGTATGGCAATATCATTATAGTATTAGATGACTGATATTCAAAAACAGTAACATTTTGAGTATTTATTGTTTATTCCTAAGTCTGAACTTGATTTATTACTACCTCCTAACTTTAAACAGGATTGCTTTTCTAAAAAATAATACAAAAGACTGCATTTATCAGAATCTTAATGCCATTAACCACTTTGTTTTTGAAGCTCAGTAACAGGCTATCACATTTTTTTCTAGACTTCTTTTTACATTTACGGGGAAACTATTCACTAATTGCAGCTCTTACATCTTACTTTGACAAGTATTATAAACACAGAGACAGTAATCCTAATAATAGTCTTGCAAATTTTCATTTCAAGGCGCTGACAGTTGCTAGCAAACACCATCAGATTGTGAAAATGGACCTGAGAAGTCGGTATCTGGACTCTCTTAAGGCTATTGTTTTTAAACAGTATAATCAGGTGAGCCAATCAGTGACTCTCTTTAAAGGTAAATCTTTATCTTCTCTTTGACACAGGAGTTAGAAGCTACTGGGAAAATCTACCTCCGACAAGAGGAGATCACTTTAGATTTTACCAAAATGAAGAAAGCTTGCAATTAGTGAACATGAAAGGAAAATAAAAATTCCTCACAGTCATCTTTTTATAATTGTATTGTGTTTTATACCACTCATTAGTCACTGGAGTCTGTGTGGTAGATCTCAGCTTCCAAATCAGCTAATCACACTAGAATTTGTTTTCTCTTTAGAGTAACTTCACATTGTCTTTTGAAGCTAAATATATTATTCTTTGAAACAACAGAAAAGTAGAATTAACTTTTTGTCCCATCAGTCAAGCAGGTTATACAGGCACTGGAATTAAAGGGAAACGCAGTGGTTTTTTAAATCCCAAAGTTCATTTGTTAAAATTATTTGAATGTAATGTTCCCCTCTAATGACAAATACAGATCTGTCCTTACAGATGCAGGGGTGTTTTTTCAAACTATGCATGGCAAATGTGTGCATATGTGTTGACACTCCTGCGGGTGGATTGTTAATGCTCTGTGTATATCTTTGAGCCACTAGAGATGTTATACTTCTGTTTTTTCATCTGTTCTAAGCAGAAAGAAGTGATGGCTCTCTGCAAACAGTCCCTCTTTAAGGAAAAACTAACATTAAGAAGTTATATCATGAGGCCAGGCGCAGTGGTTCACGCCTATAATCCCAGTACTTTAGGAGGCCAAGCTGGGAGGAATGCTTGAGCCCAGGGTTTTGAGACGAGCCTGGGCAACATAGGGAGACCCCATCTCTACAAAATAAAAAATAAATAATATTTTTTTTTAAAGTTAGATCATGATTTTCTTCTCTAGCCATCCCCTCCTACCTACTACCCTCTCACCAAATTGATATAAACTGTTTTGCTATAATATGACAGTAGTGACCGGGCATGGTGGCTCATGCCTGTAACCCTCGCTCTTTGGGAGGCCAAGAAGGGCAAATCCCTTGAGCCCAGGAGTTCAATACCAGCTTGGGCAATATGGCGAAACCCCGTCTCTACAAAAAATACAATAAATAGCCAGGCATTCCAGGCGCGGTGGCTCACGCCTGTAATCCCAGCACTTTGGGAGGCCGAGGTGGGTGGATCACGAAGTCAGGAGACCGAGACCATCCTTGCTAACTCGGCGAAACCCCGTCTCTACTAAAAATATAAAAAAATTAGCCAGGCATGATGGCAGGCACCTATAGTCCCAGCTACTTGGGAGGCTGAGGCAGGAGAATGGCGTGAACCCAGGAGGCGGAGCTTGCAGTGAGCGGAGATAGTGCCACTGCACTCCAGCATGGGTGACAGAGTGAAACTCTGTCTCAAAAAAAAAAATAGCCAGGCGTGGTGCCACATGCCTATAGTCCCAGCTACCTGGGAGGCTGAGTTAGGAGGATCTCCAAAGCCCAGGGAGATTGAGGCTGCAGTGAGCCATGATCATGCCACTGACACTCCAGCCTGAACAACAGACTGAGATATTGTCTCAAAAAAAAAAAGAAAACACATTGTCAAGCACTGAACTATAAAAACAATGGATTCAGTGGGTGAAGGTAGGAGAAGGGGTTCAAGAGATTCAGACTAACAGTAGGAAAGTTATTTTTCCAATCTCAGTAAGTTTTTTAGGGTTAGGAAGATTCAGCACTGACGACGCTGAAATACCACAGTGCAAATGCTGCCTTAGATTCCCTGGGCTTTGCACTCACCAGATCCATTTCTATGATAAAGCACAGAGCTCCTCAAACAGAACACTCGAGTTGCAGGCTCAGCAGCCTCCTTGTCAAGTGTCCTGCTCAACTCAGCCAACTCAGCCAGGATATGGCCTTGGATCTTTCTGTTGGAAAAAAATAAACATTTGGCATACTTCAATATACTAAAAAAAAAATTAATATGTGTACTTCAAGATGTCAAAATTAGTAAAATATTCACTTTTTTTATTTCCTAGACCTTTGAAACTCACAACTCTACGACACCTCTACAGGAAAGAAGCCTTGGACTAGATATAAATAGTATGTGTGTGTTCATATGAAACTGAATTTTGGAAATGCATCATTCCCTCATAGATTTCTTTCACTTGGTAAAACGTGTATAGTAGGATCCTAATTCAAAAATTTTATTGTTTTCAGAAAAATTGAAAAGTAAATATCTGTTGAAGGAGTAAAGCTAATCTACCATAGGTCTCCTTTAGAATTTACTAGAATAACAATAAACAACAAAACAATAATTACAAAAACAAAAATTAGCTAATAGTTGTTGAGCATTTCTTGTGTGCCAGGCACCACACTAAGATGTTTATATGTATTCTTTCCTTAATCTTCACAGTAGTCCTGTGAATAAGCGCTATTCATCAGGAAACTGGGTTTCAGGGAGGTATGGTAACTCTAGGCAAAGTCACACGGCTAAGGAGTGGCAAAACCAGGAGTGAAATCCAGGTATGTCTGGATCTGGAGCCCATGCTCTTAATGCGCTGGATAAACTTCTAAAACAATGAGAATCATGACTGTATTGCTACTCACAGATGTCTGAAGTCTCTCACTAGAAAACCCAAGAGAACAGAGTACAGAACTACTAAAATAAATTTACAAAAGTGGTGGGGTAAAATAAAAATTCATAAAAAAATGAAAACTTGCCTATCTCTTAGTAGAGATTTGGCAATGAAACGAAACAGTGCCACTGTTATAAACTAAACACTTTTATGATTTTCCAGTGTCATAGGAACTGCTGTTGATCTCATCTTAGGTAAAGAAATCAGGATATAAAATGGCGTGTATCTTACGATTCCAGTTTTAAAAATACATAGGTGAGGCTAGGAACAATGTTATGCATCCATGGTCCTGGCTACTTGGGAGGTTGAGGAGGGAAGATCACGAGCCCAAGAGATCCAGTCCAGACTGGGCAACATAGTGAGACCCTGTCTCTTTTTGTTTTTGTTTTTTTTAGACAGAGTCTCACTCTGTTGCCTAGGCTGGAATGCAGTAGCATAATCTCAGCTCACTGCAACCTCTGCTTCCCAGGTTCAAGCGATTCTCTTGCCTCGGCCTCCCAACAATCTGGGACTACAGGCGCCTGCCACCACACCTGGCTAATTTTTGTATTTTTAGTAGAGATGGGATTTCACTATGTTGGCCAGGCTGGTCTGGAACTTCTGACCTCAAGTGATCCTCCCGCCTCGGCCTCCCAAAGTGCTGGGATTACAGGCGTGAGCCACCATGCCCGGCCGAGACCCCATCTCTTAAAAAAAAAAAACATATAGGCTGGGCGCCATGGGGATATATATATATGCATCTTTATTTTTGTTCACTATAGAAAGAGCTAGGCAAAAATATACTAAAATGCTAACAGTGCTTATCTCTGGGTGGTAGAATTATAATTTTTATTTTCTCTTTTATCAACCTGTACTTCACTACACTAAGAAACTTCCCTACACTAAGAAATTATTATAGCCAAAAGAAGCAGTAAATGTTATTTTAAAATTATACAAACAATTTGAAGGGTTAGGAATGAAAGGAGGATAATTTAAGGATGAAATATATTCCTAATGGCTGTTTTATTTGAAATCTTCCACCTATAGTGGATTCAAGGATCATTCATGAAAACATAGTAGAAAAAGAGAGAGTCCAACGAATAACTCAAGAAACATTTGGAGATTATCCTCAACCACAACTAGAATTTGCACAATATAAGGTAAGACGTCATAATAAATATTAACTACAAGATATCAACATTGTTTAAAAAAAACAAAAACCTTAAGTGGAAAACAAATCTAAGAAACTGTTCCTTTTTCATTTGTCACTTAAATTTCATGTAATAAATTTATGAATTAAATAGACCTCTTTATCGTATTTATAAGTTCCTCTGTTAGCAAAGGAGATCTTTAGAAATTATGAATCTGGGCCGGGCACGGTGGCTCACACTTGTAATCCCAGCACTTTGGGAGGCCAAGGCAGGCGGATCACCTAAGGTCAAGAGTTCGAGACAGCCTGGCCAACATGGTAAAACCCCGTCTCTACTAAAAATACAAAAAGTTATCTGGACGGGTGGCACGTGCCTGTAATCCCAGTTACTCAGGAGGCTGAGGCAGGAGAATCGCTTGAACCCAGGAGGCGGAGGTTGCAGTGAGCCGAGATCGCGCCACTGCACTCCAGCCTGGGCGACAGAGCCAGACTCCATCTCAAAAAAAAAAAAAAGAAAGAAAGAAATTATGAATTTGCCTTTTTGTTTCACCTTACATATTAATGCAGTTATGCATAACTGGCAGTAATCTGTATATTTGAGGGGGAAGAAATGTAGATTATGCTATTCTAGCCCATCTATAACCTAGGACAGTATTTGGCACATAATAGGCGCTCATAAATACTTCCTGAATAAAAGAATGAATAGGTAAGTCATTACATCGCCCAGCCAGCATCACGTGGAGAAAAGCCAGTAACCTAGGCAGTACCACAAAAGTGGCTTGTTCAGAAGTGTGCCTTCCAGACATGTGCTGCTGCCCACCGGGAAGGCCAGGGCAGGGGGCTACAGGTGTTGAATGCAAACCCACTGCCACCACTAGGAGAACTTGAGGCTTATATTGTGATCACTCTAATTTCAGTCCATGCTCATACTCAAAACACCTTACTGCACCCAAGCCCTCCAATAAATTATTTTCTCTTTAGCCTTTCTGTAGCTACAGGCCACACTTTAAATCTGCCATTGATCTGCTCACTTAGGCCCAAAGCCTGTTTGATATGATTTAGTTTTAGTGGGAGAAATGGATTGACACCTTTCAAGTTGGGTCCCTTCATGGCAGGCTTTAAACTAGTTCCTTTAAACAGTTGATAATCTAGGATAGTGGTTCTCAAAGCGTAGTCCCTGGATTAGTAGTATCAGCATCACTTGGGAAGGGGGAAGAAATGCTGATTCTTGACCCCACCCTAGTCCTACTGGACTGGGGGAGGTGGGACCCCGCATTCTGTTTTCACGAGCCCTCCAGCTGATTCTGCACACACAGGCATGAGAGCCACTGGTCTAGGATGCAGAAAATGTGCTTTCTAAACTTCCCTTTATACACATCTCAGAATGGCACTATTCTGTATGTCAAGGTTACACATTTAATCATAGCTTCTACTGATTTTTTCTACCTTTTCTATTTCAAAAAATGTCAAATCTGGCCAGGTGCGGTGGCTCACACCTGTAATTCCAGCACTTTGGGAGGGCGAGGCGGGCAGATCACCTGAGGCCAGGAGTTCAAGACCAGTCTGGCCAATATGGTGAAACCCCATCTCTACTAAAAATACAAAAATTAGCCAGGCATGGTGGCACACGCCTGTAGTCCCAGCTACTCAAGAGGCAGAGGCAGGAGAATAGCTTGAACCTGGGAGGCGGAGGTTACAGTGAGCCGAGATGCACCACTGCACTCCAGCCTGGACAACAGAGCAAGACTGTCTCAAAAAAAAAGGGTCAAATCTTCAGAAAACTTGCAAGAATACTCCAATGAATATCCATTTCTCTTCGCTTCAGTTCACCAGTTGTTAACAGTTTGGTGCCTTTACTTGAACCATTTGAGTTAGTTGCAGACATTACTCATCCACCACATAGTTTACTGTATTGCCTCTGAATTTTAATGATCACTTTAAGTTAAAAAAAAAATTGAAACTTAGAATTTCATGAATATTTGATGATATCAGATGGTACGGTAATGGTATTGGGGTTCCCTTTTTTCTTTTTGAGATGGAATCTCGCCCTGTCACCCAATCTGGAGTGCAGTGGTGCGATCTTGGCTCACTGCAACCTCTGCCTCCCAGGTTCAAGCAATTCTCCTGCCTCGGCCTCCCGAGTAGCTGGGATTACAGGCACCTGCCACCACACCCGGCTAATTTTTTTTTTTTTTGATTTTTAGTAGAGACGGGGTTTCATCGTGTTGGCCAGACTGGTCTCGAACTGCTGGCCTCAGGTGATCCACCTGCCTCGGCCTCCCAAGGTGCTGGGATTACAGACGTGAACCACTGCACCCAGCCACAAGTTGATAATTATTTTACCTGGGTGATGTGCACTTGGGGCTCATACCGTGCTCCTTACTTTTGTATGTGTTTGAAATCTTCCATAATTAGAAGTTAAAAAGATATCTCAGCTGGGCACAGTGGCTCACACCTATAATCCCAGCACTTTGGGAGGCTGAGGCAGGCGGATCCCTTGAACCCAGGAGATCGAGACCAGCCTGGGCAACATAGCGAAACCCTGTCTCTACAAAAATTCAGAACTACAAGGTGTGGTGGCACGTGGCTGTGGTCCCAGCTAGTGGCGCTGAGGCGGGAGAATGGCTTGAGCCAGGGAGGTCCAGGCTGCAGTGAGCCATGTTCGTACCACTCCAACTTGGGCAACAAAGTGAGACTCTGTCCCAAAAAAGAAAGAAAGAAAGAAATCTCAGTGTGACTCAAAAAAAAATGTGGTATTTTTACATTGAAGTTACAGATTGCAAAAGATAGCACTAATTTTCCATTAAGAATGCAAACTGTAAAGGGCACCTGAGGGTGGAACTGACAGCATCTCCCAGGTGGCAGGCACTGTGCATGCTGGCATTTTGCCTTGGATGTTGTTTGATATACCAGTTGCCCTCTATGTTTTGTTTTGTTTTTTTCTGAGATGGAGTTTCACTCTGTTGCCCAGGCTGGAGTGCAGTGGCACCATCTTGGCTCACTGCAGCCTCCACCTCCTGGGTTCAAGCAATTCTCATGCCTTGGCCTCCTGGGTAGCTGGAATTACAGGTGCCCACCACCATGCCCAGCTAATTATTGTATTTTCAGTTAAGACAGGGTTTCACCATGTTGGCCAGGCTGGTCTCAAACTCCTAACCTCAAGTGATCCACTTGCCTTGGCTTCGCAAAGTGCTGAGATTACAGGCATGAGCCACTGTACCCGACCTGCCCTCTATGTTTGCAGTTAGCAGATTAAATGGTCCCCACCCCTGTTAATTCCTGTATTTCTTAATGGCAAGAATTAATGAAATGTATCATTCTGATTTCATTATATTTTACCATTCGTATTTATACAGTACATTTAATAGTCATTTATAAATGTTTGTTGACAGCTTGAAACGAAATTCAAAAGTGGTTTAAATGGGAGCATCTTGGCTGAGAGGGAAGAACCCCTCCGATGCCTAATAAAGTTCTCTAGCCCACATCTTCTGGAAGCATTGAAATCCTTAGCACCAGCTGGTGAGTGGTCAGCTTACACTATAAGCTAGAAAAATTAACAGCATGCCTCCATTCCATCCTTATAATCTGCTAATTACTTCTGAGCTCTCCCATCACCCCAGTCTGCTAGCCCATCCTGCTCTCTCTTGCATCTTCTGCTTCTGTACTTAATGGGGAGGAGGGGCATCTATGATCCACCCTCTAATCTCAGCCATTTTTAAACTGACTCAAATCCATCCTCCTGTGATGACTTTTAATTTTCTTTTTCCTTTTTTTTTTTTAATTTAGGTATTGCAGATGCTCCACTTTCTCCACTGCTCACTTGCATACCCAACAAGAGAATGAATTATTTTAAAATTAGAGATAAATAAGACGTGCGTGGTTTCATAAGCACAGCTCCTCCTTCTTGATACTGCACATGCACTTCAGCTCATGGCTAGCTGTATAGCTTCCGTCTGTAAACTTGTATTTTCAAGAATCCTTGGTATTGAATTTTTAGAAATGCTCACATCATTGTTGGGACTGATTCATTCGTCCACGATATGCCTCCTCTCTCCGATATCCTGCTAACTATAGCCATTGTGGCATTTGAGATGACAGGACTACATATATATGGCCCCACACTTGACCTTGAGTGCCTGAATGCTGTGAAATCAAGCATATGGCACAGCGCTCAAGACTTTTGGGTTTGTGTCCTTTTTTCTATGGCTGTCTCTTCTCGATTCTGGAGAGGTCTGGTTCCAGTGGCTCGTTTCCAGGGATTGATTCTTAAGCTCTGGATCACAGAAAGAAGCAACAAGGAACTATACTCAACTCAAAACTTTTTAGGAGAATCATGAAATTGGTCCATTCGAAGGATGGAGTTGAGTCTATTGTGTTATTGTTGCAAGAGGTTGCATATTTGGTGAGTCAGTTACATAAAATAATGTTCTTATTGTAAATATACTTCTCATAATCTATTTTATCATATGTATAACATTCAAACTGACAAATATTATACTGACTTATGAATAAAGGTGTCAAAAAACTGGCACATCAGTTAATTTTGATGAAAGTACTTCAGTGATCATCACTAAATACCCTATCTTTTTAAAAATTTTTTCCTTTCTAATTTTTTATTTCTTTATTTATTTATTGAGACAGGGTCTCACTCTGTCACCCAAGCTGGAGTGCAGTGGCATGATCATGGCTCACTGCAGCCTCGACCTCCCAGGCTCAAGTGATCCTTCCACCTCAGCCTCCTGAATAGCTGGGATTACAGACGCGCTCCATCATGCCCAGCTAATTTTTTTTGTTTGTTTTTTGTTTTTTGAGACAAAGTCTCCTTCTATCGCCCAGGCTGGAGTGCAATGGCACAATCTTGGCTCCCTGTAACCTCTGCCTCCTGGGTTCAAGCGATTCTCCTGCCTCAGCCTCCGAGTAGCTGGGACTAAGGCCTGCACCACCATGCCCAGCTAATTTTTGTATTTTTAGTAGAGACAGGGTTTCTCCATGTTGCCCAGGCTGGTCTCAAATTCCTGGGCTCAAGCAATCTGCCCATTTTAGCCTCCCAAAATGCTGGAATTATAGGAGTGTATTAGTCTGTTCTCATGCTGCTAATAAAGATACCTAAGACTGGGTAATTTACAAAGGAAAGAGGCTTACTGACTCACATTTCCACATGGCCAGGGAGGCCTCACAATCATGGTGGAAGGCAAATGAGAAGCAAAGTCATGTCTTACATGGCGGCAGGCAAGAGAGCTTGTGCAGGGAAACTCCCATTTATAAAACCACCAGAGCTCATGAAACTTATTCACTACCATGAGAATAGTAGGGGGGAAATCGTTCCCTTGACTCAAGTATGTCCACCTGGTCCTGCCCTTGACACATGGGGGTTATTACAATTCAAGGTGAGACTTGTGTGGAGACACAGCCAAACCATATCATAAGCATGAGCCACCACGCCCGCCACCATGTCTTTTTTAAACATTTTAAAATCTATTCTTTATCTTGTTTCAGAGAGAATTTGGAGTTACAGAAACACATTAGACTGGGCATGGTGGCTCACACTTGTAATCCCAGCACTTCGGGAGGTTTCTCCTAGTGTATGCTCACACTTCTGATACCAGATATGTGGGGGGAGGGGGTTTCCCCCACACATTAAGCAAGTGTGAAACATGATATACAAAAATGACTTCACTCTGGGCCGGCCGGGTGTAGTGGCTCACGCCTGTAATCCTAGCATTTTGGGAAGCCGAGGTGGGCAGATCACCCGAGGTCAGGAGTTCGAGACCAGCCTAGCCAACATGGCAAAACCTTGTCTCTACTAAAAATGCAAAAATTAGTTGGGGGGTAGTGGCAGGCGCCTGTAATCCCAGCTATTCGGGAGGCTGAGGCAGGAGAACTGGTTGAACCGGGTAGGCAGAGGTTGCAGTGAGCTAAGATCATGCCACTGTACTCTAGCCTGGGTGACAGAGTGAAACTCTGCCTCAAAGAATAAAGGCCAAGCATGGTGGCTCACGCCTATAATCCCAGCATTTTCAGAGGCCGAGGCGGGTGGGTCACAAGGTCAGGAGTTCGAGACCAGCCTTACCAACATGTTGAAGGTTGAACCCCGACTCTACTAAAAATACAAAAATTAGCCGGGTGTGGTGGTGTGCACCTGTAATCCCAGCTACTCAGGAGGCTGAGGCAGGATAATCGCTTGAACCCGGGAGGCAGAGGTTGCAGTGAGCCGAGACTGCACCACTGCACTCCAGCCTAGGTAACAGAGTGAGACTCCATCTTACAAAATAAATAAATCAAATAAAATAAATGACATCACTCTGGTTCAGAGCTCTAAAATGGAGGGAGGAAACCATTCTAAAAAGGACTCCCTACATGACCTGCAACTTGAAAAAAAATTAAAAGCTCCAAAAAAAAACAATACAGGAACTTACCTTGAACCTTTGAATTGGGCCAAATTGTGACGACCACTGCATCCTGGAAAATTTTATTTCACCAGCACTACAACTCCTCAACAGCACCAACCAATAACTATGGATTTTTGTACTAAGCCAGTCGCCTCTTTCAAAACAACTTGTCAACTTGTCTAATCACCCTCAGCTTTTTTTAAAAACCCCTCCTCTACCCTCTCTCTTCAGAACACAAGTGGCTTCTAGCTGAATCTGTCTCCCAAATTGCAATTCCTAAGACCTCAATAAAAACACCTTGTCTTGCTGCTTTGCAGTGTGGTCTTTTGCCCCTTGGATGACATTAAATGGTGTCAGAATTGAGTGGGACAAAGAAGCGACTCCCTTCTTTGTTCTGGTGCAGCCACGGATTCGAGCACAGTTCCTGCAGGAGGAACCCCATGTGTTCCACACCTCTCCCGTCGCCACGGATTCTGTTTATGAGTTGTCTCATTCCCTAACCCCCTACCTTGGTTGAGGTTCTTTATCCAACATCCTTGGTTGCCAGCTGTCCAGTAGCTGGGATTACAGGCACGCGCCACCATGCCCAGCTAATTTTTGTATTTTTAGTAGAGACGGGGTTTCACCATGTTGGTCAGACTGGTCTCGAACTCCTGACCTCAAGTGATCCTCCCGCCTCGGCCTCCCAAAGTGCTGGGATTACAGGTGGGAGCCTTGGTGCCCAGCCAAAATTCTATTTAACTTGATTTTTCTCTTCATGGCCAACTCACTGTTTCATTTGTGAAACTACTAGGGAAATTTCAGACTAGGGAATATTGAGGCACAGAAAATGATGGTACTTGGGCATGCTGGGTGCTTTTGGAAATGGAAAGGCCTGAGAAATAACCTTGAGAGTCAAGGTCCCTCTAACCTTGTCTTATTCTTGCCTCAACCAAGGGCAGAGAGGAACTCCCTCTGGAATTTCCTTGTCTGACAAAGAAAGCTCCTTACTAAAAGAAACACAGTTGCCTTCTATTCTGTCCTTCAAATCTCATTATCTATCAAAGAAATGAAGACTGAGGAACAGAGCCACACATGGATGGACCTTTTCATAAGGCCTGCCCCTCAGGCTCATTCAGATTCCAAAGAGAATCATTTACCAGTTAATTTCTGTCTCCCTGGTCCATTTACTCTCCCTTATAATAATGTACTGCTCCTCAGAAGAATTACACACGTTCCCCATCTCCTTACTCCCCTATGAAAAAGGGTATATAAGCGTCCACACCCCACTGGGGGTTGGGGAATAACCACTCTGTGATGACTCCCCTTCCCCCCAGGCACATTAATAAAGCTTGTATGCCTTTTCTCCTATTAATCCGTCTTTTATCAGTTGATTTTCAGTGTTTTTTTTAGCACTTTTTTGCAGGATCCAAAAGCTGCTCTGCTATTCTGGAAGCCACATTCAAGGGACCCAGGACCTGAGCAGCTGGCAGAAGGACTTGTACCTTCTGTTTGTCCCATTGTATCCAAGATGTTAAAATCATGATGTCACAACATTTAGACATTTAAATGGTTAATCAGATGTATGCCTCTCCTGATATACAGCTAACTGCTATAGACTAATGCAGGCCTCCTTGTTAAAATGGACCCCTTGTTACTCCAATTTGACCAATCTTGGAAGCTTGGATGCGCACTGACTTGACAACCACTTTTTGTGGGACATAACACTCTAGACACAGGTGTTTCTAGCTCTAAGGGAAACAGATAACTAATCTGTGGCCAACCAACCAATGATTTATCAGCTATGCTGCCTCGGATCTTGATCAAAAGAGGAAAATGTGAAAAGTGATACACAAAATGGCGTCACTTTGGTTCAGAGCTCTAAAATGGAGTTGGGAAGCCATTCTAAGAAGGACTGCCTACACAACCTGCAACTTGCAAAACACAAAAACGAAAAATATGAATTTGCCTTGAAGCTTTGAACTGGGCCAAAACTGCAATAACCACTACATCCTGGAAAACTGAATTTCACCAGTTTTACAACTCCTGAACAGCGGCAACCAATCAACTATGGATTCATGTACTAAGCCAGCCACCTCCACCAATGATAATTCTTTCAAAACAATTTGTGTATTAACCCTCTGCTTTCTTTTAAAAACCTCTACTTCTCTCCCTCTTTTCAGAACCCCATTTGGCTTCTAGGTGAATCTGTGTCTCCCAAATTGTAATTTCTAAGACCCCAATCAAAATGCCTTGTTTGGCTGGACGTGGTAGCTTGCACCTATAATCCCAGCACTTTCGGTGGCCGAGGCAGGTGGATCACTTGACCCCAAGCTGGCCAACATGGCGAGACCCTGTCTCTTTTCTTTTTTTTTTTTTTAATTAAAAAAAAAAAAATGCCTTGTCTTACTGCTTTGCAGTGTGGTCTTTCACCTCTTCTCTTTTTTTTTTTGAGACGGAGTCTTGCTCTGTCACCAGGCTGGAGTACAGTGGTGCGATCTTGGCTCACCACAACCTCCGTCTCCTGGGTTCAAGCGATTCTCCTGCCTCAGCCTCCTGAGTAGCTGGGATTACAGGCGTGCGCACCACACCTGGCTAATTTTTGTATTTTTAGTAGAGATAGGGTTTCACCATGTTGGCCAGGATGGTCTCGATCTCTTGACCTCGTGATCCGCCCGCCTCGGCCTCCCAAAGTGCTGGGATTACAGGCGTTAGCCAGCACGCCTGGCCCTTTCACCTCTTCTTGGTTGACATAAGCAATCAGTTCTACAGCAGATACCAGCTGGGTATGCTCCAGTTCAATTCCAACACTAACTACCTGGCGATATCATCAGACCCCATAGGTTAAGGGCTCAGTCCCACAAAACTGCCACCCACTTCTGAGGCCAGTTGCCAGCCTCAGGTTGTTTCACCTGCGCTTCTGACTAACCAGCTATAAACTGCATTTCCCACAACCCTCTCTTCATGTTCAATTAATTTGCTAGAGCAGCTCACAGAACTCAGGAAAACACATAGACTGACTTCTTACAAGGGATGTTACAAAGGATTCAGATGAAAAGATGCAAGAGCTTCCATGCATGCCCTCTTTGAGTGCGCCTCCCTCCAGGAAACTCTATGCATTCAGCTATCTGGAAGTTCTCCAAACTCAGTTCTTTTGGGATTTTATGGAGGCTTCATTACCTAGGAATGATTGATCAGCTTAAGCTTCAGCCCCTGTCTCCTCCCCAGAGGTTGAGGGGGAGGGCTGAAAGTCTGAAGCCTCTAATCCTACCTTGGTCTTTGCAGTGACCGGTCCCATCCTAAAGCTACCTAGGGACTGCGAGTCATCAGTCAACTAATTAGCATACAAAAAAAACACCATTTTGCTGGTTCCAAGGATTTTAGGAATTGCATGCCAGGACAAAGACTAAATATATACTTCACATTATCACAGTTATCTTGCAAGGCAAAGGGACCTGGCAGTTGGAGAAATTATCCTGGATGATTTGAATGGGCCCAATGTCATCACAGGGGGCCTCAAGAATAGAAGAATCAGAGGGATCACTACTGAAGAAATCAGAGTGATGTGATGTGACGAAGACTCAACTCACCGTTACTGATTCCGGAGATGGAGGAAGGGGCCGCAAGCCAAGGAATGTAGGCAACCTCTAGAAGCTGGGAAAGGCAAGTGAACAGATTCTCCCCTGGAGCCTCGGGAAGGAATACAGCCCTGTTGACACCTTGATCTTAGCCCAGCAGTCTCATTTCTTTTGACCTCCAGAGCTGGAAGATAATAAATCTGTGTTAAGGCAGTAAGTTTGTGGTAATTTATTAATAGCAAAAGAAAATGAATATAGCTGCTAGTATGTAAAAGGTGGAAGTTTTCACATAAAACTCTAGCCACACCAAAGATGAGTAGCAGCTTCCCCCTTTTAATAAAGGATGTGTTTCCAATTTCACTGCAATCCTCACCCCTCCCTTTTGTCTACCCCAGCCTCCTATGTCCATTTACATGAACTACCCAGTCTAAGTATTTAAGTTTTGTAATCATATACTGAACTACAGTGTCTCCCAAACAGTAATCCTAATTTCAGCAGCTAAAATAGAAGCAAGCAAATCCAGCCTTCTTAAAATGATTAACCCTATCAGTTATAACAATCCTTTCATTTGTACAGTGTGGTCTAGGTCAAGTTACTTAATTTATATAAGCCTAAATATCCTTCTCCGCACAAGGTGGGGCAAGTTACAGTACATACCCGCTACAGTCGTTTTGAAGACAAAATGAGACACAGCATGAAAAGTGCATCCACCAGACCCACCTGGTACCCAGTAAGGCCTAGGTAATAAACAACGGCGGAAATTAGAGTACTTCTGCCTCACCTGCCACTAGACATTTGGGTTGTTTCTAATCTTTGGGAAGTAAACGCATTGCTCAACGTATTGCTTTTTCTTTTATGTGACTACTGCCTGAAGTCACGTTCCTAGGAAGAATGGATCGATTAGAGAGGCAGGGCAATACCTTTTACCTGCTGGCAGGTGAAATTTCGCCTCCTGGCGGCGTCACCTAAAGTCCTCTCCCTCCAAGGCGCGCCCTCCGCGGCCGGCAGGGGGCGCCGAGGCCGCCTGGGCCCGCCGGATGCTAATAAGCCTGGCGGCCCCGCCCCCCTCCGGAAGTGGCTGCGGCGGGGGCGGGGCCTGCGAGCTGGGCCCGGCGGCCGAGCGGGAGCCATGGCGGCCTCGGAGGCGGCGGCGGCGGCGGCGGGGTCCGCGGCTCTGGCGGCGGGTGCCCGGGCCGTCCCGGCGGCCACGAGAGGAGCCGCCGCCGCCGCCTCGGGCCCGTGGGTGCCCCCGGGACCCCGACTGAGGGGCAGCCGGCCGCGGCCCGCGGTCGCCGCGCCGCCGGCGGGGGAGCTGATCCAGCCGTCGGTGAGCGAGCTGTCCCGGGCCGTGCGGACCAACATCCTGTGCACCGTGCGCGGCTGCGGCAAGATCCTGCCCAACAGCCCCGCGCTCAACATGCACCTGGTCAAGAGCCACCGCCTGCAGGTGAGCCCGACGCGGCCGGCGGCCCGGGCGGCCGGGCCTGGCTCCAACAGAGCGCCCGGCGCCGGCGCGCGAACCCGGCCTCGGGGGGACGAGCGCCCTGCGCGCTGCCGCTGCCCCACCGGCCTCTGCCCTCCCCGGCCGGAGGCGGTTCTCGAACCCTCGCGGTGGGCCCCGCAGGTGCGGCCTCTGGCGGGGAGGAGGAGCCGGGAGCCCCGGGTCCGCCACACGCGCCGGTTCCCTGGCCCCGAGTGTCGTGCCGGACGCCGGCCCAGGCATTTTACACGTTTTTGCCCGTGAGTTCTCACGGCAGTTTGGCGAGGGACGCATCGTCTCCATTATGTTAATGAGAAACAGATTATGCAACCTAGATGATGCGGGGCTTTAAACCGGGGCCTCTGGTTCTGAAGCCCTGTGCTTGCCACCACACCCACAATGCCGCCCTTAGGTCCTGCCCAGTGGACTGTATGTGCCAAAATAACTAGAAGAGAGGGTTTTAAATGTTCTCACCACCAAGAGACAATACGTTTGAGGTCAAGGACATGTTAAATACTCTGACTTGGTCACTATGCAATGTATGTGTGCATCCATGCTGCACACCGCACCCCCATCAGTAGGAATAATTACTGTGTGTCGATTAAGAATAAAAAAAATGTTTTAAAGGAGCGGTAGGTTTGCCTCTAAACACCATCAGTCTGTTCCATGGTGTTAGTAAGATCAGCTCAGGATTGAGACCTAAGGGAAATTGCCCCTGTGGCTCTTCTTTAAGAGGGGGACACAGTAAATACACCATGACAATAGTCTGAACAACCCTCCACGTTATGCAAAACGGGGCAGTCATTTTCAACCTTGGGACACATCTGTGACAAGCTTATTAAAAATCCAGATGTCCAACCCCACCCCAGACCTATTAAGTCATAATCTCTCAGTCATTACAATGGCAAGTTTCCTTCCACCACTCTAGGCCAGCAGTGACATAATTCAAAAGCGCAAGTCGTTGAAAGCAATTCTGCGAATATGTAGCTTTTGATGATCAAGAGTAAATTTAGAGTACCCAGAGTATTGCATGTTCTGTCTGCCCATAGTCAGGCTTCTGATAAGAATTTCACAGCAGAAAACTCTGAGGTTGTAGTCTCTAGTAGGACAGATGTGTCTCCAATGAAGGGTGATCTGCTCTTACCACCATCTAAACCGAGATGCAACAATATTCTCAAATGAACATCAGGGAGCCAGTCAGGAAATGTAGGTGAGGTATGCTGAGGAAGACCCTGCAGGTGGGGCCAAATTGTTGGACTGAAAAGCTCTGGGTTTCTTTCAGAACACAAGTGTAACTCTGGGAATGGCTTTCAACCTATTGTTTTGTTTTCATACTAAATTTTAACTAAATCCTTTTTTTCCCTGTTGTTTTTGTGGTTCTTTGTTTGTTTTTGAGACAGAGTGTCACTCCATCACCCAGGCTGGAGTGCAATGGCGCCATCTCAGCTCACTGTAACCTCCACCTCCTGGGTTCAAGCAATTCTCCTGCCTCAGCCTCCCTAGTAGCTGGGATTACAGGCACCTGCCACCACACCCTGCTTATTTTGTTTTATATTTTTAGTAGAGACAGGTTTCACCATGATGGCCAGATTGGTCTTGAACTCCTGACCCTCAGGTGATCCACCCACCTCGGCCTCTCAGAGTGCTGGGATTCCAGGTGTGAGCCACCGCGCCCGACCTAAATCCTTTATTTAATCACAACTTAGGTGTATGAACTATTTCTTATTAGTTTCTGTTGTTCCTTTCTGTGGAATTGCTGTTAGGAGCTCTAGCTCTTTAAAGACCCTGGTAAACGTCTGTTGAACATAAAGATACCATTTACTTTTCAGGACTGGTTAGTATACAGTAGGTTTGTTTCTAATTATGTTGGGTTTTTTGTTTTGTTTTGTTTTGTTTTGTTTTGTTTTGTTTGAGACAGAGTCTCACTCTGTCGCCCAGGCTGGAGTGCAGTGGCACGATCTTGGATCACTGCAACCTCTGCCTTCCAGGTTCAAGTGAGTCTCCTGCCTCAGCCTCCCTAGTAGCTGGGATTACAGGTGCATACCACCACGCCCAGCTAATTTTTGTATTTTTAGTAGAGATGAGGTTTCACCATGTTGGCCAGGCTGGTCTCGAACTCCTGACCTCAAGTGATCCACCCGCCTCAGCCTCCCAAAGGGCTGGGATTACGGGTGTGAGCCACTGCGCCCAGCCAGGGCAAACTTTTTTTTAGCAGGAATTATACCTCACCAGATCCATTACTTTTTTTCTTGACAAGCAGACTGACTTTCCTGTCTTGTCCTGGCTTTCCAACTGTAGTGCCCAGTGGCCCCTGAGCAGCTGCTGTCTTGGTGTCTTCCTTTAACGAAGGTGGTCTGTGTGATGCAATAGCCATCTATATGATGGTGCCTAGTATGGAGATCTGTACCCTCAGTCTGGTTACTACATAGAAGGCTTTTCAGGGTCTTGCTCTGTTACCCAGGTTGCTGTCAGACTCTTGAGCTCAGGTGATCCTCCTGCTTTAGCCTCCCCAGTAGCTGAGACTATAGCCTCCTGCCACCACGCCCTGCCTCAAACATTGTTCTTTTTTTTGTTTGTTTGAGACAGTCTCACTCTGTTGCCCAGACTGGAGGGCAGTGGCATGATCTCGGCTCACTGCAACTTCTGCCTCTCGGGTTCAAGCAGTTCTCTTGCCTCAGCCTCCCGAGTAGTTGGGACTACAGGCATGCTCCACCACACCTGCCTAATTTTTGTTTTATTAGTAGAGACAGGGTTTCGCCGTGTTGGTCGGGCTGGCCTTGAACTCCTGACCTCAAATGATCTGCCCGCTTCAGCCTCCCAAAGTACTGGGATTACAAGAGTAAGCCACTGCACCAGGCCTCAGACATTAATGTTGATACCTGTTTTCAAAGTATTGGAAGAAGGGAGGGGTAAGGACAGGGAACCGGGAGGAAGGCTGGCTGGGAAGCTATCTTAGGTTGTAAGAGCTGTGTTGACCAGAGACTCCACCTGCTTTCTGCCCTGAGTATCTCATTGGCAGGTTTTCATATAGTCAGTGGAAATTTTCGGTCTTAGTTACAGCTGCTTGCATAATTTCTTTCATTGTTTATATATTTTCTAAATTATATTTTCTTCCCCTCCCCACTAGTTGCTGTTGGTTCTTATTTTATTCTAATATTTCTTCCCAAAACACCCCACCCCCAACCAAATCTTCCCTTCTTAACATAAATGATGAGCAACGAGGATGGGCGAGAATGAGGAATTGGATTGCAAGCTGTAGAGTATGTGCCGCCTTCTGGTTTGATGTAGGTGCCTAAGGTATATGGCCGTATTCCATATCCTGTAAGGAAATCCAGAAATCTAGCCCAGCCTTGTGTACGGTGGGATTCATGGAGAAATGAAAGCTATGAGGATTCAGGGGCAGGAAGAGCAGAACTAAATGCACATTTTTTTATTGCTAGAGATTCTTTTGTTTCTTGTGTATGAAAGCAGTGGAGGGGACAAGCAGGCACTTAAAGAACCTCTTATCAAGCAACATTTATATTTGTAAAACATGGCTTAGAGGATTTTGTTATTTTTAGTCCAGAGGTTTGCTTTTAATGATTTGCCAGAAATTTTTTAAGGAAAGGAAAGGTTCCAAGTTGCTCTATAGACTATATTGTACAAAGATTTCTAATTTTAAATTTAGAATAAGATGACAAAGCAAACCGTTTCCTTCTTGGATGCTTTCTCGGAAGGCAGTCAGGTGGTGCTAGAGTAGCTAGACAGACAGTTTTTCCTAGTTTTTGCTACAGTTCCTACAATCCTTTCTTTTTACCCTCTACTCTTCAACTGTGTCTTACTTTTCCTCTTGTGTATTTTCTTTCTGTCTTGTTACTGGATTGTTTCCTCTCATAGGTTCTTTTTTCAGTTATGTGCACAAAAGATACAGTACAAAAAGTCTAGTGCATTTTATTCTTGAAAGTATATAGAACTTCAGAATAAAAACACCACTTTCTCACTGCACTTCCATTTTATCGTGCCATCGCCATTTCTCATCTGAGCCATCCTACGCTTGAGCTTATTCTCTGAGGACAGAAATGGGAAGAAGGCCCCAAAAGCAGTGGGTGGGGGTGGGAGGAGGCTGCTGTGCTGGTGAATGGTGGGGTGTTGGCTCTCAGAAAACAGGAGCATGGACAGTGTCAGCTTGTTGCCATGACAGTGAGGTTATTAAACATCCATTTAGACTGTCTTCAGTGGTCTCTTACCCAGGCATGATAGTTTTGGCTTACATGGCCATCTGAAGAGATTCAGTATAATACTACCAGTTTTTATTGAACATTTATTCTGTTCAAAACATTCCCAAAGGCAAGAGAAGATACAAATAAATCTCTGCCCATGAAAAGGTGTGGGGGGCATTAGAAGGCATTCTCTTAGGTGTAATTAAGTAATGAGAGAAGAGAAAGTAGTTTGAAGCTATGGAGTAAGGGACTTCGAGTATCCCAGGCTCAAGAAGATGGGACTTGAACAGTACGGGGGTGCTGCTGAAAACGTTTGAGGGAGGTAATGACATGATCGAAGCTATACTTGAGAAAGGTGAATCTGATAAAGTATGAGTGAAAAAGAGACTGAAGGTCTAGAAATTAGATTGAGGCTAATGACAAAATCCACATAAATAGGAGGACTTGAACGAAGGGGCACTTAGAAGAGGACAGGAGATAGTAAAAGGCATGCAACGATGAGAGCACACATTACGGGGGAGCATGAGGGAGGTTGGAAGGGATAATGAAAGGATTACCGAGCTTCGCTGACGATGTGTTCGAAATGAGCAGGAATCTTGTAGTGATCCTAATCCGTGGTTTTATGGAGCATTTCACAGCGTAGGAACATACAAGGGGGGCATCTCCCTGGAATGTAAATTGACTAAGAGGAATTCAATAACGGTCCAATGAATGCAGGATTTTACAGTCTTGCTTAGTATTCTCACCACATTTCATTTAATCTACTCATACTCTCTTTCTCTTACTGCTAACACTAGATGGAAAAACTCTAAGTTAATTAAAAGTATTTCACAAAATGTGCTCATTTTCAGTCATTCCGTTTGCACTCCAGCCTGTTGTGTTGGTTTTTTGAAATAATTATTTAAAGTAATTTTCCTTTTGCAGGATGGCATAGTCAATCCAACAATAAGAAAAGATTTGAAAACTGGACCGAAATTCTACTGCTGTCCAATTGAAGGCTGCCCCAGAGGCCCTGAGAGACCATTTTCTCAGTTTTCTCTCGTAAAACAGGTACTCTCTACTTCTCTGAGGATGAGATACAGATGCTATAAACCTATTGTGCATTCTGATTACTTAGCAGACATAACTAAGAATCGAGTAGACAGCTGCTTGTGAGAGGAGATGCCTGCGTGTCTCCCAGTTGGTATAAACCTGAGTATGCTGTCACACAAGTGGAGGGAAAAGCGGCACGGTCTGGAGGGAATATGTCTAGAAATGAGTTAAAATACAGAGAGAGAGAGTAAACCAGTTCAGCAAAGAATGAGAAAATGTTTGCTCGCAGATCTGTGTGAGTCTGCATACCTCCAAGGGCCCAGCACAAAGGCACAAAGGAACTGTTCTCCCAGGGGAATAAGAACCTGCAGAATCCAGGAAAAGAAGTTTTGGAAGCCACAATCTTAAGAGAAGGGAGGACCTCAGTGACTGGGACAAGAGGTGTTTCAGAACTGGAAGAGATTGGCATCTGAAATGTTCCCCCCGAGGGTGTGCTGGAGGGTGTCCTGAGAAGAGCATTGTAAAGACATTTTTTTCCTGCCTGCAGCACTTACAGATCAGAGTAAATGCTGGGGACCATAGATGTTTCCAAAACAATCTCCTCACTTTTCACAAAGCAAAAGCAACAAGAGGAGGCATATATATAATTAACGGCAATGTGCCTGCTTTTACATTCTTTTGACTTGGACTGCTGTATTTTATATGTTATTTATATTAACAGTGTAAAATCATTATTAATTTGGGTGTATGATGGTTTCTGAAATGTTTTGACCAGTTGCTGTTTTTCATCTTAGTCCCTTCTGCGTTTTTCCTAGCACTTTATGAAAATGCATGCTGAGAAGAAGCACAAATGTAGTAAGTGCAGCAATTCGTACGGCACAGAATGGGACCTGAAAAGACACGCAGAGGACTGTGGCAAGACCTTCCGGTGCACGTGCGGCTGTCCCTACGCCAGCAGAACGGCATTGCAGTCTCACATCTACCGAACTGGCCACGAGATCCCTGCGGAACACAGGTGAAGGGAAAGAAATGATGGCACAAAAGTCAGTAGCTATGGGAAGCATTTCAGATGAAACATCCTGGAGAGCCAGTGGTGTGGGGAGAGAAAAGGAATCTTAGAAAATGTGTGACGTGGAAGAAGGAAGCTTTTGAAAATGGAAGCAGGTCTTGCAAATGACCCATGTCTGGGCCTGAAATCTTGACCCAATTGTTCCCCCTATTTTTTTCTGCCAACCCTCTTTGAGAATCCCTTGTTATTTCCATTTGAAAATCTCAGCTTCCAGAATTTTCTATCAGAGGGAACCAAACTGCCAACGAATAAGTTTTATCATGAAACTGTACTTCATTTAAAGGTCAAATTTTCATTTAGTGTGATAGCTTCCTGCCTTAGAAATGATAAAACTTGCATTATGTCTTTTAGCTTCTTTTGGCTTAAAGATCTGAGTTGAGTTCTAGTAATTAGAGCTTAACAAAAAAAAGGTATGCCTCCTCCTCTTCTGTTTGCATGTTTCTGAAAGTTCACCTGCCATAATAGGACCAACTCCCATAGTTGCGAGAGAGTGGATTTATCTTGTCTGCGTTGAATATGACCTCTGCTATAGATGGGGGAAATGGCATTTGTAAGTGAGGATAGAGTGTCATGGTCGAAGAAAGTTGTATTTTAAGGTTTTCTTTTTGCTCTGTCATTGTTTTCAGGGACCCACCTAGTAAGAAAAGGAAAATGGAAAACTATGCACAAAACCAGAAGTTATCCAACAAGACCATTGAATCATTGAACAACCAACCAATCCCTAGACCAGACACTCAAGAACTAGAAGCTTCAGAAATAAAGCTAGAACCATCTTTTGAAGACTCTTGTGGCTCTAACACTGACAAGCAGACTCTTACAACACCACCGAGATATCCTCAGAAGTTGCTTTTACCAAAGCCCAAAGTGGCTTTGGTTAAACTACCCGTGATGCAGTTTTCTCTCATGCCTGTCTTTGTGCCTACAGCCGACTCCTCAGCCCAGCCTGTGGTGTTAGGTGTTGATCAGGGCTCTGCCACAGGGGCTGTGCACTTACTGCCCTTGTCAGTAGGAACCCTGATCCTCGGCCTAGATTCAGAGGCTTGCTCTCTTAAGGAGAGCCTACCTCTTTTCAAAATTGCTAATCCTATTGCTGGTGAGCCAATAAGTACTGGCGTTCAAGTGAACTTCGGTAAAAGTCCATCTAATCCTTTACAAGAACTAGGGAACACGTGTCAAAAGAACAGCATTTCTTCAATCAACGTGCAGACAGATCTGTCTTATGCCTCACAAAACTTTATACCTTCTGCACAGTGGGCCACTGCTGATTCCTCTGTGTCGTCTTGTTCTCAAACTGATTTGTCGTTTGATTCTCAAGTGTCTCTTCCCATTAGTGTTCACACTCAGACATTTTTGCCCAGCTCTAAGGTAACTTCATCTATAGCTGCTCAGACTGATGCATTTATGGACACCTGTTTCCAATCAGTTGGGGTCTCCAGAGAAACTCAAACCAGTGGGATAGAAAGCCCAACGGATGACCATGTACAGATGGACCAAGCTGGAATGTGTGGAGACATTTTTGAGAGTGTTCATTCATCATATAATGTTGCTACAGGTAACATTATAAGCAACAGTTTAGTAGCAGAGACAGTAACTCATAGTTTGTTACCTCAGAATGAGCCTAAGACTTTAAATCAAGATATTGAGAAATCTGCACCAATTATAAACTTCAGTGCACAGAATAGTATGCTTCCTTCACAGAACATGACAGATAATCAGACCCAAACCATAGATTTATTAAGTGATTTGGAAAACATCTTGTCAAGTAATCTGCCTGCTCAGACATTGGATCATCGTAGTCTTTTGTCTGACACAAATCCTGGACCTGACACCCAGCTCCCATCTGGCCCAGCCCAGAACCCTGGAATCGATTTTGATATCGAAGAGTTCTTTTCGGCCTCAAATATCCAGACTCAAACTGAAGAGAGTGAACTTAGCACCATGAACACCGAGCCAGTCTTGGAGTCACTAGACATAGAGACTCAAACGGACTTCTTACTCGCAGATACCTCTGCTCAGTCCTATGGGTGTAGGGGAAATTCTAACTTCTTAGGCCTTGAGATGTTTGACACACAGACACAGACAGACTTAAACTTTTTCTTAGACAGTAGCCCCCATCTGCCTCTGGGAAGTATTCTGAAACACTCCAGCTTTTCCATGAGTACTGATTCATCTGACACAGAGACCCAAACTGAAGGAATCTCCACTGCTAAAAATACACCTGCTCTTGAAAGCAAAGTTCAGTTGAACAGTACAGAAACACAGACCATGAGTTCTGGGTTTGAAACCCTGGGGAGCTTGTTCTTCACCAGCAACGAAACTCAGACAGCAATGGATGACTTTCTTCTGGCTGATCTGGCCTGGAACACGATGGAGTCTCAGTTCAGCTCTGTAGAAACCCAGACTTCTGCGGAACCACACACAGTCTCCAACTTCTAAAACTAACAGTGGAGTCCGTGTGTGAGACGGCATCTACCATTTCCTCTGGATTAAAACTACAGACTGGGGACAACAGTATTAATTCGATTGAATGTGGCTGATGATGCAGTTGCTTAGCTTCTTTGTGGGTCTCTGCCTTTTGTACTTATAAACAGAAATTTGTGTATAAATGTTAGTGTATTATAAAGTTTGAGATGTTGATCTAAATTGTTTTTGTGTTGCCTACATTTGCCTTTTCACAGCTAGTCTTTTCATGTTAAAAAAAATGTATTTCATACCTGTAAAACCTATATAGCCATTTAGCTGAAGCCCAGCTTACCAGGTTCAAGGGTACAAACTTCTCAAATCTTCAAAACATTTTAGTCAAAGTGTAATATACTTAAATTGCACCTAAAATATCTTTGGCAATGCTTGTTAGAGATTCCTGATTCCTGTTACTAATCACTAAAGAAACCGGATGCCGCCACCGTAGGATTTAAGCAGTAGTGCTTCCGTGCTCTCAAGACTCCTGCTGCCTGGACCTTCGTCAGCTTTGACACCTCTTTTCTGATTTAAAGACACCAAGGAAAACTACAACTGTCTTTAGTTTTGAATCAGTTTTCATGTAATCAATGCCACCTCTTCCCTACATGAACTACTATTGATACCAGGATACAAGTGTATAGCACTTTACACACAAGAGGTTTATTGATGTAAAATTATTGGCTAGGGAAACAGCAGCAGGCCAGTGTGGTGGCTTACCCCTGTAATCCCAGCACTTTGGGAGGCCAAAGCAGGAGGATCACTCGGGCGCAGGAGTTCAACACCAGCTTGGGCAACATAAGGAGACCGTGTCTCTGGAAATTTTTTTTTTTTTTTAATTAGCCAGGCACAGTAGCATGCGCCTGTGATCCCAGCTACTTGGGAGGCTAAGGTGAGAGGATCACTCGAGGAGGCTGGGGCTGCCATGAGCCATGGTCATGGCACTGTACTCCAACCTGGGTAACAGGGCAAGACCCTATCTCAAAAAAAAAAAAAAGGCACCAGCAACAAGCACTTAGTGTAGTGTTCCTACTAAATAAGCGTAGGTTATCCAAACCTTGGGAACAGGGAGTTATGGAAACATGCCTATGACTTCATCTTGGGGTGTGTCCTATGAAGATCCTTTCTGCTCTCCACAGTAGGCCAGAGCTGGGGGCTCTGGAGCTGTTTCCCCAAGTGCACCCACAAGCTGGATCTGAGTTTTGTCACTCTAAAACAAGAATAAAAGTGGGAAAAGGGCATCCCCCATTAGGTTTCAATACTTTGCACTTCCACTAAGCTTCATAGGGCAGGAGTGCAATCTACAATTATTTTAAAGTGAATTTCCTTCCATTCACCATTCTTCATCTTTTCTTTGAATAAGGAAAAATATCTAGCAAGGATATTACTTGTGCCTTGAGGCTAGCAATTATAGGACAGATTCATCTAAAATATGGTATTCTGCATTTTTTTTAAGTGAATAATACCAGTCTTCAAAGAAAACAAGGTGAAGACCTATTGCTTCAATAATCAAGAATGCTTTCTGTGTTTTGAGGTAGGAGCATGATCAAGTATGCTTGGGGATTTTCTGTATTTAGGAGATCCTAGATTCTTAATTGTTGGCTAAGTTCCAGTCAAGTAGGAATCAGTGCAGCCTGTAAGTTCTCCACACTGACACACACACAAATGCTTCTTTCTGTAGCACATGCCTGTGTTACTGAAAGCTAAATCCTCAAAACCTAGTAAGGGGACTAATGATTCATTAAAGTAAATTGATGGTTTTGCAACTAATTCCTATCCCATACATTTGATACAAAAGAAGTGTTGGTAATGGATAAATAACACATCCTGGGCAGATGAGCTCAACCTAGTAGGTAAGAGCTTGCTTTGGCCACAGTCACCTATGAGTGGGTTTCAAAACAAACATAAAGCCTTAACTTAGAATTTCATTATGTTTTAGAATCATCACTGCCTTAATATTCAAGCATCTATTTAAGTTCTCCTAATAAAGGAGAAATGCATGTTTATGGCTTTTTCGTAAATATAAATGCAGTGATCTATGGCTTAAAAAATTTGTTTCCGTGACAATGTTTGTAAGTCTAGCCAATAGAGTTATTTACAGAAGAAAAATTAGCATGTAATAATACAAGAACTGTTTCCCCCTCAAAACCTGAACCTGAATTATTTGTAAAAACTGAAATTTAATGATTAAAGAGAAGTCAGAATTGTACCCTTTTTTGTGAATTCTTGAACCTACTCATAAATATGACTTATTTTATTGCCTTAAGTTTTCACACTCATTGTCTTTTGAAAGCCATATGATAAAATGATTTCATCATACCCAGTTATTTTCATTGTTTTTTCTTTTGTTCATGAAAATATGCTAACAATTTTCCTAGAAAAGACACTCCAGGTAATACCAGCCAGATGGCTGACTAGAGGTCCCTAATGCTTGTTGCCCCCACAGAAAAGGACCAAAAGAACAAATAAAATACATTTTGACTAGAGTATCTAAAAGAAAATGAGGCCTGGCACAGTGGCTCACGCCTGTAATCCTAGCACTTCGGGAGGCTGAGGTGGGTGGATCACCTGAGGTCAGAAGTTCGAGACCAGCCTGGCCAACATGGTGAAACCCCATCTCTCCTAAAAATACAATAATTAGCCGGGTGTGGTGGTGCATGCCTGTAATCCCAGCTACTCGGGAGGCTGAGGCAGGAGAATCGCTTGAACCTGGAAGGCAGAGGTTGCACTGAGCCAAGCCTGCACCACTGTACTCCACCCTGGGTGGCAAAGTGAGACTGTGTCTCAAAAAAAAGAAAAGAAAATGCTGGAGTACATCAGGGGAGTGGTAGAGAACCTGTGGCACACAGAGACTCAGGACGTCCAGAGAAAGAAGGGAGCGAAATACCCTGCTCTGCCACCCCGTCTCCCCAGTCAGGATCAGCTCAGAACCAAGGTGGATTTCTGCCTGGGGAAAAGGAAGGCAGAAGGTCGCCAACAGTTCCCATTACCAACACAGATACCTGTAGTCTTTTCTGCTGGAGAATCCTGCAGTTCTCTCAGGCCCTGAGCCCAGTTTAGAAAGCATCCTCGAATTCACATGGCCGTGTTACTGCAGAGAAGAAGCCCACATTGTGACCCAAGCTACTACAGCATGGCACCATTTTCAACCTGGACCCACTGCCCTAGGGGACAGTAACCACTGCATCTCTCCATTCCTGAGGCTCTGCTATCACTACACCATCTCACACACAGTAGTGCAGCATCCCCCAGCTGAGGTGCTACAGCTCCCTACTCCTTGGGAACAAGCTGCCCAAGAGCTGCTCCATCTTAACCATCCTGGCGGCAGCACAGTCCTTAACTCAACTACTCAGAACCTAGGCCTAGCAGAACAGCCATGACCCTAGCACCCAAGCCCATGCAGGGCCCTGCCACCAAAGGAACAGGAAGTGTTGTTCAGCGGGTAAGCCAAGCTCAAGCCAGTGGACCAGCCCTGCATTCCCTCAGCATGTCAAAAGCCTGATACTCCATCCACAAAGGAGCCATACTCAACCCAGGATGCCAGCCACACAGTTTACTGCAGCCTAGGTCACTGAGGCACTTGCAGGCATTGCTGACATTGATTACAGCTGAAGAACCTGCATGAAGACCACACTACTACCGTACCCATACAGAACCAAAGCCAGTGTGCCTTACTCAACCGATACTTAGGCCCCATCTGCACGTTAAAGCCTTTCCCTATGAAAGCCACTCTATAGAACTGGAAAAGGCAGCTGATCCATCAGCTGCAAAGGAATCAACATAGGAACACAAGAAGCATGAAAAAGCAAACAAATATGACACCACCAAAGAAACACAATAATTCTCCAATAACTGACCCCAAAGTTAGATAGAAATTTATGAATTTCTTGAAAAGAAATTCAAAATAATGATCTTGTGGAAGCTCAGCAAGACACAAGAGAATACAGATAAGCAAAATAATTCTTGATCTGAATGAGAAATTCAAGAGAGAAAGGTATTTTTTAAAAAGAACAGAAATCTGAAGAATTTAACAAATGAAATAAAAAATACAATTGAGAGCTTCAACAGCAGACTAGATCAAGCAGAAAAAAAAATAATTTCTATTTTTTTATTTCTTATTTTTTTGAGACGGAGTCTCCGTCTGTCACCGAGGCTGGAGCGCAGTGGTGCCATCTCGGTGCACTGCAACTTCCACCTCCTGGGTTCAAGCGGTTCTCATGCCTCAGCCTCCTGAACATCTTGGATTACAGGTGTTTGCCACCACGCCTGGCTAATTTTTGTATTTTTAGTAGAGAGGAGGTTTCATCATGTTGGCTAGTCTGGTCCTGAACTCCTGACCTCAGGTGATCTGCCTGCCTCAGCCTCCCAAAGTGCTGGGATTACAGGCGTGAGCCACCACACCCAGCCAGAAAATAAAAAGAATTTCTGAATTTGAAGACAGCTCTTTTGAAATAACACATTCAAAGGGAATAAAGAGAGAATGAAAAAGAGTGAAGAAAGTTAACAGGACTTATGGGGACATCATTATGTGAACAGATACTCACATTATGAGATTTTTGGAGGGAGATGGAGAAAGGCACAGAAAGCTTATTTAATGAAATAATAGCTGAAAACTTCCCAAGTCCTGGAAGAGACATATGGACATCCAGATCCATGGCACTCAAAGAATCCCAAATAGATTCAACCCAAAGAGGTCATCTCAGAGGCACATTGTAATCAAACTGTAAAAATTCAAAGACACAGAGTTTTAAAAACAGCAAGAGAAAAGCATCAAATCATATATAAGGGAATCTCCATTACACTATCAACAGATTTCTCAGAAGAAACCTTGAAGCCTGGGAAAGAATGGGATGATATAGTCAATGTTCTGAAAGAAAAAACAAAAAAAAACAAAAACTGCCACCCAAGAATGTTATACCCTGAATGAAAGTGAAATAAAGTATATTTCAGACAACAAAAGCTGAAGGAATTCATCACCACTAGACTGGCCTTACAAGAAATGCTATGGAAGTACTTCAACCAAAAGCAAAAGGATGATAATTACTTTCATCATTTTGTATGTCATATGAAAACATATGACAGTATAAAACTCACTGGTAGAGGTAAATTCATAAATTCAGAATACACCATTACTCTAATGGTGGCATATGTCTTTCAGATCTCCAGTATGAATAACTACAGCTATAATACACTGTTAAGGAATACACAAAATGAGGTAAATTAAGACACAATTTTAAATTGTGGAGGAAGGACAAAAATTTTTTGTGTGAGTATCTGTACGGGACCAAAGTTGTTATTAGCTTTAAAAAGTCTATTATATCTATAAGATTTTTCATGTAAGTACCTTAGTAACCACAGAAAGAAAAATTACCTCAAATACACAAATGAGAAAGAGAAAGGAATCAAAGTTGAGCACTGCAGAAAGCCACCAAAACAACAAAAAAGAAAAGAACGAAGGATATATAAACCAGAAAATAATTTTTAAAATAGCAGGAGTAAGTCTTTGCCTATCAATAATAACCTTGGGCAGGGCATGGTGGCTCACACCTGTAATCCCAGCACTTTGGGAGGCCAAGGCAGGTGGATCACAAGGTCAACAGATCGAGACCATCCTGGCCAACATGGTGAAACCCCTTCTCTACTAAAAATACAAAAATTAGCTGGGAGTGGTGGCACGTGCCTGTAATCTCAGCTACTCAGGAGGCTGAGGCTGAGGCAGGAGAATCGCTTGAACCCGGGAGGTGGACGTTGCAGTGAGCCGGGATTGTGCCACCGCCCCTCCAGCCTGGCAACAGAGCAAGATTCCTCCTCAAAAAAAAAAAATAATAAGAATAATAATAATAATAATATAATAATAATAACCTTGAATGTAAATAGATTAAATTCTCCAGTTAAAGATATAGAGTGGCTGAATGGATTTAGAAAATAAAACCTGCAACACCATCCAACTATATGCTGCCTGCAAGAGACTCGCTTAACATGCAAGGTCACACAAAAACTAATGTGGAGGGATGGAGAAAGTTATCCCATGCAAATGGAAACCAAAGGAGAACACGAGTAGCTATACTTATATCAGGTAACACAGACTTTAAGTCAAAACTGCAAAAAGAGAGAAAGTCATTATATAACAATTAATATAACCATTTTAAATATATATGCAACCAACACCAGAACACCCAAATATATAAAGCAAATATTATTAGATCTATAGGGAGAAACAGACTGCAGTACAACAATAATAGGGTATTTCAGCACTCCACCTTTGGCAATGGACCAATCATCCAGAAAATCAACAACAAAACATTAAACTGCACAATAGACCAAATAGACCTAACAGACATTGACAGAATATTCCTCCAAAACACTGCAGAATACACATTTTTCTCAATAACACATGAAACACTTTCCAGGACAGATCACATGTTAGCCCACAAAATAAATCTTAACAAATTTAAGATTAAACTCATTTCGAGTTTTTTGTTTCTTTTAACCACAATGGCTATTACTAAAATGTCAAAAAATAACAGATGTTGGTAACTTTGCACAGAAAAGGGAACACTTATACACTGTTAGGGGGAATGTAAATTAGTTCAGCCCCTGTGGGAAGCAGTTTGGAGATTTCTCAATGAACTAAAAATAGAATTCAAGGTAGCAATCCCATTAGTGGGCCTACTAAAGGAAAACAGATCGTTCTACCAAAAAGACAGATGCACTCATATGTTTATTGCAGCACAATTCACGATAGCAAAGACATGGAATCAAACTAGGCGTCCATCAATGGTGGAATGGATTTCTTTTCTTTTTCTTTTTTTGTTTTGTTTTTGAGATGGAGTCTCACTCCATCGCCCAGACTGAAGTGCAGCAACCTCCGCCTCCTGGGTTCAAGTGATTCTCCTGCCTCAGCCCCCCAAGTAGCTAGAATTATAGGCGTGTACCACCGTGCTTGGCTAATTTTTGTATTTTTAGTAGAGACAGGGTTTCACCATGTTGGCCAGGCTGGTCTCGAACTCCTGACCTCAAATGATCCACCCACCTCGGCCTCCCAAAGGGCTGGGATTACAGGTGTGAGCCACCATGCCCAGCCTGGATTTCTAAAATGTGGTACATATACATGATGGAATACTATGCAACCATAAAAAAAGAACAAAATATATCCTTTGCAGCAACATGGATGTAGCTGGATGCCATTACCCTAAGCAAATTAACACAAAAACAGAAAACCAAATACCCTATGTTCTTATTTGTAAGTGGGAGCTAAACACTGGGTACAAGCAGACATAAAGATGAGAACAGACACTGGGGACTCTTAAAAGTGGGGAGGTGGGAAGGGGAACAAGGGTTGAAAAACTACCCATTGGGTACTATGTTCACTATATGGGTGATGAGATCAATGGAAGTCCAAACCTCAGCATCACACAATATAACCATGTAACAAACATGCAAATGTAGCCTCCACACCCCAAGTCCAAAATGTTTACTAGACTGTGAGTTCTAAATTAACAAAAGAAAAAATAATTTTTAAAAAGAAAGAGAAGGGTTATATCAGTTTGGGGGGTTTAGGGACACAGCCTTTGGGGTACCACACAGTTTTATTTTCCTTGTCTCTCACAATATATCCATGTGTGTTGTCCTCCAAAGCATGTTTAAATGGCATTAATTAGATTTGACAACTAGGAGGGGACAACATATGTGCCTTCATACTCTCAACTTTTAAAAGGCTCTAATTTGTTAAATGACATGAATTTTATGTATGTATGCATGTATTTATTTATTTATTTATTTTTGAAATGGAGTCTTGCTCTGTCGCCCAGGCTGGAGTGCAGTGGTGCAATCTCAGCTCACTGCAACCTCCACGTCCTGGGTTCAAGCAATTCTCCTGCCTCAGCCTCCCGAGTAGCTGGGACTACAGGCACGCGCCACCATGCCCAGGTAATTTTTTGTATTTTTAATAGAGACAGGGTTTTACCATGTTCGCCAGGCTGGTCTTGAACTCCTGGCCTCAGGTGATCCACCCACGTCAGCCTCCCAAAGTGCTGGGATTACAGATGTGAGCCACTGCGTCTAGCCATGAATTTTAATCTAGTTTCTTCAGCAAGCTGTTAGCCAGTAAAATGTTTTAAGGCCAAGAAGATGACTACATTGTTTTTCAATGTTTAAATCCAAAGGATTCTCTCAGTTGTTGGAACGGTATTTATTAGCAGATACACTGATATTTTAGTTTACATATCCAGAGACACAGGCTAGAAAACAAACAGGGAGAGCTCTCAGGTTGTCGGTGTTCTTGACGTTCACAGGGGCACTGCATTTAAAAATCAGCTTGCTTGAAAGGAGCAAGGCCCAAGCTACGTGAATCAGTAAAAGCAGCACTGGCTACGCCATAGCTGGAACACTACCAATATCCAGTTTCTTCAACAAACTCCAGAAAAAACTCTAAATGTTTTATTGCCTTACGAATAAATAACAAAATGAAAACTCATAAATATTAGTAAGACAATTTAATTTATTGCTTTACTAATTAATAACAAAATAAAAACTTTGTTCTAACTCCACGCATTCCAAAATAGTATAGTTTGACCTATGAGAGACCACAACCATGGCCCCTCCACTAACTTTTCATACTTTACTTCAAAGCAAGTTACTATTACAGAACATTAGGCTGCAAAAAAGAAACAACAAAAAATTTAAACAAGTGATACTCTTTTTAGCATCAGTGAAATAGTCCAATATATCTGAAAATGAAAATAAATTGTTTTGAAATTATCTCCACGGTGACTTTGTTATTTTCAAAAGTACATATATTATATTACCTCTGCATATAACCTCTTTTTCGGGGGCAGGTTGGGGAGACCTAAAAGAGCGAGCTGATGACCATGGCAGGTGTAAATAAGACCTTGCTCCAAACTTGGCGTCTTCTTACTGCTTCTGCTTGCAGCGTTTGACTCTCTACTTTCTGGTGATCCGCCGCTTTTCCATGTCCTGGGTGAAATATTTGCATTTGATTACATCTCAACCATCTTGCTGCTTAGGACTGAATGTGAAACTGACCCCTCTCCTACTTTATCTTCTTTTTCCTGTGCTGTAACGAGAAATTTAATGACTGCAGAAAATGTAGAGCCCATGCTGTAATGAAAATGTGGCAGAAGTCAATGCATCTGAATTATGACAAAAGGATATTCAACCATGAAGACTCCCCTCAATAACTTTTTCCTTGGTAGATGAAACTAGTCTCTAAAAACCAACAAGCAAACAACAACAAAAATAAAAAACTTTTTTCTTTTTAAAAAGTGAGCCCACCAAAATTAACATTTTAATTTTGGGAAGCCAACCAACCTTTGGCAAATTATGCTTTAGGAATTATTTACTCTCTATTGTCTTATTTTAGCTCATGGAAATAATTTTACTTATATTTTAGAGTTAATACTATTAATGACTTGCAAGGTGGTATCAATTTTTTTGCAGCTTCTTTTTTGGTAACGCGAGATATATATATCTATATACATGTTGGCCAGACTGGACTCGAACTCCTGACCTCAAGCAATCCACCCATCTTGGCGTCCCAAAATGCTGGGATTGTATACAGGTATGAGCCACCGCACCTGGCCACATGTGATATATTTTTTTTTTTATTTTTTGAGACAGTGTCTCACTCTACTGCCCAGGCTGGTATGCAGTGGCGTGATCTCGGCTCACTGCAAACTCCACCTCCAGGGTTCAAGCCATTCTTATGCCTCAGCCGCCCGAGTAGCTGGGATTACAGGCACGCCCCACCACGCCCAGCTAATTTTTCTATTTTTAGTAGAGACAGGGTTTTGCCATGTTGGCCAGGCTGGTCTCGAACTCCTGACCTCAAGTGATTCACCCACCTCGGACTCCCAACGTGCTGGGATTACAGGTGTGAGCCACCGTGCCTGGCCAACATGTGGTATATTTTTAAAGCATTTAAGTCACTATTCTGTTACAAGATATGTGCTTAACTAGTAAGAACCCTTCAGAGTTAAAGTTCTCTAAATAACGACCATAATGCCAAGTATTCCTCTGACATCCTACTTTCCTGAAATTTAGAGAAGTCAGTCATGAGGATTTCATTGAATAGCCAAAGAAATTAAAACAGAGGCATGAACAGTAATAAGGCCAGTGGTATTTATCCCAAATTCCATATCGGATTTATCTTCAGAGGACACACAGATTGGAACACATGAAATCACTAACAGTTCTTTCACATTTAGAGGTTTAGTGATCATGGTTATTCTTGGGCAGATAAAAAGGAAAAAAAAATAAAGGCTTAGTGAACTGTCATAACCCTGTGTGGTTATGAAAATAAAAAACTATATTATATTTTCAAGCTAGCTCTCCTCAAGTTTTAATAAGTGATAAAACTAGTTGGGCATGGGGGCTCATGCCTGTCATCCCAGCACTTTGGGAGGCAAAGGCAGGCGGATCACTTGAGTCCAAGAGTTCGAGACCAACCTGGGCAACATGGCAAAACACGTCTCTTCAAAAAATTAAAAAAAAAAAAATTAGCTGGGCATGGTGGCGTGTGCCTGTACAGCCAGCTACTAGGGAGGCTATGGTAGGAGGATCGCTTAAACCCTGGAGGCGAAGGCTGCAGTGAGCTGTGATGGTACCACTGAGCTCCAGCCTGGGTAACAGGTGAAACCCTGCCTCAAAAAATAAAATAAGTAGATAAACTTTTTATTATTATTATTATTGTTTTGAGACGGACTGTCGCTCTGTCACCCAAGCTGGAGTGCAGTGTTGGAATCTCAGCTCACTGCAACCTCTGCCTCCCCGGGTTCAAGTGACTCTCCTGCCTCATCCCAAGTAGTTGGGATTATAGGCATGTGCCACCATGCCTGGCTAATTTTTGTATTTTTAGTAGAGACGGGGTTTCGCCATGTTGGCCAGGCTGATCTCGAACTCCTGACCTCAAGTGATTCACCCACCTCAGCCTCCCAAAGTGCTGGGATTACAGGCATGAGCCACCATGCCCAGCCAACTGTTTCATTTTAAAAGATACATGGGGAGGAAGATTTGTAGTTTAAGCTAAACGGGAGAGAAAAGCCACTTTGATATATACATATGAAGCACAGATTGCCAGTGCTTGCTAAGGTGTATCCCACAAAGTATTGGCTGCCTCTTCATATTTACGCCTGTTCAGCCCAAGCAGTGAGTGTGGAAAAATGAGTATTAAACATCAGAGGATTTTGAATAATGGCATTAAAGGTAAATACACTAATTTAACATCTTCGACTTATCTTGAAAACCTTGCCAAACCAGTAATGTACATTCTCCTGAAGATGGGAAAAGAGAATGCCCACAACTCTTCCTGTCACTGACTGAATGGGCCCTCCTGTTACTCTGAGAGACTATTCTCAGAGAAAAGCAGACTTGGCGGGGTGCGGTGGCTCACACCTGTAATCCTAGCACTTTGGGAGGCTGAGATGGGCGGATCACTTGAGGTGAGGAGTTCGAGATCAGCCTAGCCAACCTGGTGAAACCCCATCTTTACTAAAAATACAAAAACTAGCTGGGCATGGTGGCAGGCACCTGTAATCCCAGCTACTCACGAGGCTGAGGCAAGAGAATCACTTGAACCCAGGAGGGGAGGTTGCAGTGAGCCAAGATCGCGCCACAGCACGCCAGCCTGGGTAACAGCGTCAGACTCCGTCTCAAAAAAAAAAAAAAAAAAAGCAGACTTATGGCTGCTTCTTTACTTCTTTCTAGAAAGGACCTAGGCAGGTGCCACCATGAGACCCTAGAGGACCAGCGCAAAATGGACAGCACATATGCCTCCTGGGGTGTGGCAAGCTGGGCGTTCCCCCAGCTCCCTTCATACCTGCAGCAAGGCACTTGCTTGATCTATAAGTAAAGCTGTCAAAGAAGCTGCAGCAAAGGCGGTGGGCTCCAGATTACCAATTCCCTAAAGCAGCGGTTCTCAGCTAGGGTGATTTTGCCCTAAAGGGGCATTTGGGAAAGTCTGGATACATTTTTGGTTCTCATGACTGGGGATGGTATTGGCATCTAATATGTCAAGGCCAGGGATGCTGCTACACATCCCACAATGCACATACAGGCCCACCACAAAGAATGATCCAGCCCCAAATAGTGCAAAGGTTGAAAAGCCCTGTCCTAAAGATAGGCCAGGTGATGGGGTGGCTTTCAGCATTGCTGTAAATACAGCACCCACCTGGGCCATTCAATCCTCCCATTCAGTCCTCTAAGAAGTTATGTGTATTGTTTAGAATGTATTGGGGCCGGGCATGGTGGCTCACACTTGTAATCCCAGCACTTTGGGAGGCCAAGATGGGCGCATCATTTGAGGTGAGGAGTTCGAGACTAGCCTGGCTTACATGGTGAAACCCTGTCTCTACTAAAAATACAAAAATTAGCTGGGCATAGTGGTGCACACCTGTAATCCCAGCTACTCGTGAGTCTGAGGCAGGAGAATTGCTTGAACCCGGGAGGCAGAGGTTGCAGTGGGTTGAGATCATGCCAGCCTGGCCCACAGAGGAAGACTCTGTCTCAAAAAAAAAAAAAAAAAAAAAGTATGTGTTGGTAGAGAAGGTTAAGTGCCCACGGTCTTAGGTTAAAAAAAAAATTTCTTTAGGGTTTTTACTATCATCATCTTTTGAAATGTATAAACTGAAATTCATTTAGTTTTTTTTTTTTTTCACATTAGAAAGGCCAGGATCCAGAGCAAGACTGATCAAAACCTGAAACAGGCCGGGCGTGGTGGCTCATGCCTGTAATCCCAGCACTTTGGGAGGCCAAGGCGGGCGGATCACAAGGTCAGGAGATCGAGACCATCCTGGCTAACACGGTGAAACCCCCTCTCTACTAAAAATGCAAAAATTAGCTGGGCGTGGTGGCGCACGCCTGTAATCCCAGCTACTCAGGAGGCTGAGGCAGGAGAATCACTTGAACCCGGGAGGCAGAGGTTGCAGTGAGCCAAGATTGTGCCATTGCACTCCAGCTTGGACAAGAAGAGCGAAACTCCGTCTCAACAAACAAACAAAAACCTGAAACAGAAACAACTGTTCACCATTTTGAGTCTCTATAATAATAATGTTTGCAGGCAAGTTAAATGCATTAAAATGACAGAACTAGGGAAACTTCAGACACTACTCGCTCATTTTATAGGCAAAGGCAGAAATGCTCAGTGGCAAAGCTGGGGTACTAAAAAATATACATCCTAATGGTTCTCACCTCCTAGGAAAAAGGAAGATGGTTCTTATCTTTACTTATTGCAGTGAATACTGGATTTATCCTGAGACTGTGTCCAAGAAAATATACAGATGCTTTTTGATCTAGGAGATTGAACTTGAAAAGTTTTTTCCTGGAACACCTCCGTATGCACAAATTCAGTACAAGAGTCATGCCTTAATCTGCACAGTGATGGTGTTTACACTGGCACAGTGGAAATACAGGCAAAACCAGATGCGGAAAAAGGCCAGGGAATTAAGATGGACTGGACCCAAGCAAGGAGCACCTTAGTTGACAAGTTGCAAAGGTAAGTTCTGAGAACCCATTAGAGAGTAAAGACCCATCATCAAATATCCAAATGCCAGCTTGCAGGCCAAAGGACTTCCATACAATTTTGAACAGTCAGTTATTCATTAGAGGGAAATTATCCAGCTTGTTATATTTGATCCACTCAATGCATTCAGGAAAAACACAGATCTCTGTTGGAGTTCAACATACACTACCTGGTCATCTTCACCACATCCTGTGTCTGAAAATTGTTCCCATCTTAAAGGAAGAAATGACATTCTTGAGCCCTCCTTCCTGCCTTATGTGATATTTTCCACCTAGTACTTCAAACGTCCCCAACCTGTAAAATATAGTTTGAGCCTTCAGAAACCCAGGCTACAAACCTTAATGCTGTCCTGACCAAACCCAACCCTCTGTTGAACAATTTCTCCTTGGGTTAGAAGAGGAAAATGATCCCTGATTCCCATGCATACATGCAGGATTAAAAGAGATAATGTCTGGGAAGAGGCCTTGGATTCTTATTTTATTTATTTATTTATTTTGAGACAGTCTTGTTCTGTTGCCCAGGCTGAAGTACAATGGCGTGATCTCAGCTCACTGCAACCTCCAGAAACCCAGTCTCTACTAATAATACAAAAATGAGCTGAGTGTGGTGGTGAGCACCTGTAATACCAGCTACTTGGGAGGCTGGGGCACGAGAATCACTTGAACCCAGGAGGCAGAGGTTACAGCGAGCCAAGATCATGCCACTGCATTCCAGCCTGGGTGACAGAGCGAGACTCTGTCTCAAAAAAACAAAACAAAACAAAACAAAACCCTAGGCAAACAGACAAGACATTACAAAGACCACTATGGAAGCAGATATTTACAAATACAGTCATATATTCTGTCTACTCCATCGTTTAGGAGACAGGAAATCCAGAGTTCAAGTCCAACCTACCTTAAGCAAATTCAAACTATGTAATTACAAAGCAGCTTAATGATTACTGGTATCACAGAACGGTTCATCAGAACATGTGTCTATATAGCAACATCACTTGGCATTTAAAATATAAATCATTTACAAATGTCATTTAATTTAGATAGAACTGTGGGAATATGAGTTGGGGTAAAATGAGGGTAGAGGAAGGACAGAGGGAGAAAGTAACAGCCCCTTTCCAAAAGTGTCTGGGGTTGAGGGTTTCCAAACATTAGATGCAAAGTAATGCCAAAGGAAGCATGTGGGATGATAATCACAGTGATCTTTTTATTTTTTTTCCCAAAAAGTAATCTTTTTTTTTTTTTTTTGAGATGGGGTCTCGCTCTGTTGCCCAGGCTGGAGTGCAGTGGCGCGATCTCTGCTCACTGCAAGCTCCACCTCCTGGGTTCACGCCATTCTCCTGCCTCAGCCTCCCGAGTAGCTGGGACTACAGGAGCCCACCACCATGCCCGGCTAATTTTTTGTATTTTTAGTAGAGATGGGGTTTCACCATGTTAGCCAGGATGGTCTCGATTTCCTGACCTCGTGATCCGCCCGCCTCAGCCTCCCAAAGTGCTGGGATTACAGGCGTGAGCCACCGCGCCTGGCCCCAAAAAGTAATTATTCTTAACCTGCTTCCCAGGCTGGATTTTGTAGCACTATAGCTAAAACTTCCAGACAGACAGATTAGTATGAGGGTGGAATCTGAGGATATGGCACCCTGAAAATGCAGGAGACGACAGACAGTGTATATACATGGAAACAATCTGAGGGTGTGACACCCTGGACACACAGGGTCTCTGATGCCTTGGACGTCCTGGACCCAAGCTGGAGTTTTCTTTTCTTTCTTTTGAGGTGGAGTTTCACTCTTATTGCCCAGGCTGGAGTACAATGGCACGATCTCGGCTCACCACAACCTCTGTCTCCCGGATTCAAGCAATTCTCCTGCCTCAGCCTCCTGCGTAGCTGAGATTACAGGCATGCGCCACCACACCCGGCTAATTTTGTATTATTTTAGTAGAGACAGGGTTTCTCCATGTTGGTCAGGCTGGTCTTAAACTCCTGACCTCAGATGATCCACCCGCCTTGGCCTCCCAAAGTGCTGGGATTACAGGCGTGAGCCACCGTGCCCGGCCTGGAGTTTTTTATTAAAGCAATTCTTCAGATCTTTGTTGCAAAAGCAAATGAGGCAGCAGATAGACACCTGCTTCGTTCAAAAAATCAGGAGGCACTTTCAAAAAATCAGCCCAGTATACTTACTTTGAGGCACGAGGGTGGGGCAGAAAGGACACCTGCCAGATGGCTCTGGGCTGACCTGGGGCCAGCATGGAGGGAAGGAGGCCCTTTGGATTCCCCACCTTCTGCGTGGCTTCTGCTGGGAGTGGACATGAGGCAGGCAGAGGCCGGGGCTGGCAAGACCAATTGGCATTTTGTGAATAGCTAAGTAGCAGAAGCACGTAACACATGAACATGGTGTTTTAGAAAATAAATCCCAACAATCCACTGAGGTTCAGTTTTCTTCGGCTGTACTATAAAGAAAAAATGGAGGAAAAGAAGAGTAAAGACAGACTGACGGGGAGGAGAGAAAGAGAGGGTGGCGGGCGGGTTGGAAATGAGAGAGAAGAAAGAGAAAGGATGGCTGCATCTCAAGTGGTGCTTTTTCCCAGGGGTTCTACCGTGACCGCTCAGAGGATCCTGTGGGTAGAGACAGGAATGACAACTCTGCTCACTGTGAGAGATGGCAAGAGAGGTCTTGGGAAAACTTTGGTCTCCAGCATTTGGGGCCTGTTTTCCTGCTTGGCCTTTGGGAGAACGTGCTTTTGGGTGATCACAGGAGATCTTGGCTCCTTGGCTTTGAATTTGGATTTGTAGTTTTGCACTCCCCGTTTCTGCAGAAGCTGCAAGGCAGCAAGGTAGCGAACGTTGCTGGGGTCTGGAGGGCACGCCAGGTTTTTCTCAGACAGGAGGGACCAATGCAGGCAGCGCTGCTCCGGATCGGCCAGCAGGGATGTCCGGGCCGCTGGGGACGGGGAGGATGGCGTGTTGTTGACCATAGGGTGTTTGGCCAGCTCACTGGGTCTCTTTTCACCTTTCTCATCTGCTGTTTTCAAGCCGTATGCACAAGCCACACACCCATCCTTTTCCACACTTAGCACCTTCTCTTCTGACTGCAAGAAAGAGTTCTTACTCTTCTTACCCAGAACATCCAAGGCATTTGAAAGTGAAGCCTTCAGGGGAGGCAGAACTAGGAGGGCCCTGGAAGTCAGGGGGCCTGGGATGGACAGCCCTCTGTGGGCCCCTCCACTGGGGTTCCCAAGGGCCTTGCCCCTGTTAGTGTCGGGAATGGCCCAGTCTTTGTTGCACCAAATAAACTCCTTGATTTGCAGACTTTTTTTCTCTGCTCGAAAGTAGGTGGGAAAGCAGATGTTGCTAATTGCCCTGGAAGCAGTGCTGGGGCCCTGGGGGGCTGCCTGAGTCTGGGAGGGGCTGCTCTGATCCTTCTCTGGGCCCCCCTCAGTAGGAGGCTTGGTCTCAAGGCTCCAGTGGGAGAGGTTAACACACACTAAGCAATCGCTGCAGGCACCTTCCCCTACCCTCGCCTTTTTTGGTGTCTTCCTCGGCCAGATGCAGGCAGCTGGAGAAGTCCTTCCCCACCCTTGGACCTGCAAATAAAGCAGCATGTTACTCCTCCAGCTGAGGGGCCCAAACCGTCCTTGCTCCAATTTTGGCCACATTCCCATTTTGGCAGTCTTATGTGAAACAATATTCTTATTTTTATTTATTGTTTCACTACCCCTTCCCCTACTAATAATTTTCTTAAAATTCATTCACTTAAAAAAAAATTCCTTCAAAGTTGCAAAGCATGTAAAAAAAGTGTAATACCTACTTTCACCCCTATAAAGCAATAACAGTATTTGTAATAGTATTTGTTAATCCTAAATACTAGCAAGGGCATTTGTTAATACTAAAATACTACGCAATAGTATTTGTAAATGGCCACTTTGATGTGCTGACTATATTTCTTTTCAAATGCATATTTAAATTCGAAGCTATTAAAATAAAATGAAAACCGTTCATACTTGTCCCACCAACAAGGATTTCGAGCACCGCCAGTCTCTGCTTCCCATACCTGGGGAACACTGTTGCTTGGAGAGGCTGGAAGGAGACCGAGGAGCAGAGGCAGGTTCTGGAATGCAGAGGAGCCCTGCATACCCAGGGATACCTACTCCCCATCCACGCCCAGAGTCCTCTGGCTCATCTTGCCACAGAGATCACCATTAAAAAAGGGTTGCCAGTAAAAATACAGGACCACATTTTGGACATACTTATATTGATAAATTAGGTATTGTTTATCTGGTAATCCTATGTTTAATCACTGGATTAGACCAAGTTTTCTTATAGTATTATGCTTTTTTTTTTTTTTTTAGTTTTCTTATAGTTTTAAATATAGGATTCTATGATTGATTCTAAGAATTGTTTAAGAGTAAGCCTGCAGACCAGGCGCAGTGGCTCAGGCCTGTAATCCCAGCACTTTGGGAGGCTGAGGTGGGCAGATCACCTAAGGTCAAGAGTTCGAAACCAGCCTGGCCAATATGGTGAAACCCCGTCTCTACTAAAAATACAAAAATTAGCTGGGCATGGTGAGCACCTATAATCCCAGCTACTTAGGAGGCTGAGACAGGAGAATCACTTGAACTCAGGAGGCAGAGGTTGCAGTGAGCCAAGATTGTGCCATTGTACTCCAGCCTGGGTGACAAAGAGAGACTCCATCTCAGGAAAAAAAAAACAACAAAAAAACCCCACAGAGTTCTAAGTAGAACCATTAGGAAAGAAGCCTCAGTTCTCTCAGGGAGTTCAGCACAGCTGTTAACGAGCTCAGGGTTCTAGAGTCCAGGAGACCTGGATTCAAGCCCTGCCTTGGCTACTTATTGGCTGGGTGATCTCGAGCATGTTACTTTATCTTCCGAGTGACTCGGTATATTCATCCACAAAGCGAGGCTGGGAAGAAAACTTGCCCCATATGGCTATTGAGATGTTAGATGAATTAATTTATCCAAAGCACTTAATACTGTGCTGTCCACATACTAAGTGGCCATAAATACCCACAGTAGGTGCTGCTATTATCATCAGTAATATTTTACCTCGATTCCAGGGTTTCTACATGCCATTGATTCCACATTTTTTGGTAATATTAACTACTTTTGGAAAAAACAGGTTTGCACCAAAACACTGATGTGCGAGAGACAGAAAAGCTGTGACTCAGGAAGATACTTACTGCCTCTTCCCATCCAGTTCCAATAATAAACTCTTTGGCTTTTTCATCTTGTTCAAGCGTAATGTCACTGATATCGAGAAGACAATAAACATGATTTTTTTCACTTTTTCCATCTGGACAAGTATAGGTTGGTTCTGTTTCTTCTGTGAATTGAATTTCATTATTTTCAGCATTTTCTAAGTCAGTCTCATTTTTCTGACAGAGATCCATTACTGTGATGGTTGCTTAAAGTTTTTAACATCTTCTTGCTGTTTGAAAACATGAATGGAACTTCGTTTTTAATATTAATTTTTTTTTTAAAAAAGCAATTCAATACTCAGGTGAAATATCTTCAAGACACATTCAGGAATATGGCCGGCCACGGTGGCTCATGCCTGTAATTCCAGGAATTACTTTGAGAGGCCAAGGCAGGCGGATCACTTGAGGTCAGGAGTTTGTGAGCAGTCTGCCCAACATGGTGAAAGCCCGTCTCTACTAAAAATAAGGCGGGTGCCAGTAATCCCAGCTACTCGGGAGGCTGAGGCAGGAGAATCACTTGAACCCAGGAGGCAGAGGTTGCAGTGAGCTGAGATTGGCCACTGCACTCCAGCCTGGGTTAGAGAGTGAGATTATGTCTCAAAAAAAAAAAAAAAAAAAAAGAAAAGAAAGAAAGAAACATTCAGGAATAGACTGAGAACAAATATTATGAAACCATCCACTGCCAACCACTGGCACTATGAAAGATAAGGCAGCCAGGAGCGATGGCTCACACTTGTATTCTCAGCACTTTGGGAGGCTGAGGCTGATGGAACCTGAGGTCAGGAGTTTGAGGCCAGCCTGGCCAACATGGCGAAACCCCATCTCTACCAAAAATACAAAATTAGCTGGGTGTGGTGGTGCGCACCTGTAATCCCAGCTACTCGGGAGGCTGAGGCAGGAGAATCACTTGAATCCAGGAGGTGGAGGTTGCAGTGAGCCGAGATCACGCTATTGCACTCCAGCCTGGGCAACAGAGTGAGACTCTGTCTCAAAAAAAAGAAGATATGAAGAGACATAGGGAGAAGATGGCCATCTACAAGCCAAAGACAGCAGCCTGGAACAGAGCCTCCTCTCACAACCCTCAGAAGGAACAAACCCTGCCAATACTTTGATTTTGGACTTTGAGAATCCAGACCTATGAGGTAATACATTTCTGTTATTTAAGCCACTCAGTCTGTGGTACATTGTCATGATGCCCCTAGCAAAGTAAAACAGTAGGTGATGGTGATAACCCTATCTACCATTAATGGATGTTTTTCTGGAAAATGCACTTGGCATTTAGAATCTAGACAAAGGGTCTGGAAAGTTGTAATCCTGATCAGAGCCAAAGAGCTGAACAGTTCCAGTCCTGTTTACCGGCTGTGTCCATTGAGCAATGACTTACTTTTCTGGGTCTGTTTGCTCATCTATAAAAAGGGCAAAAGTGGCTGGGTGCGATGGCTCACTCCTGTAATCCCAGCACTTTGGGAGGCCGAGCTGGGTGGATCATTTGAGGTTAGGTGTTTGAGACCAGCCTGACCAACATGGTGAAACCCTATCTCTACTAAAAATACAAAAAAGTTAGCCAGGTGTGGTGGTGCACACCTGTAGTCCTGGCTACTCAGGAGGCTGCAGCAGGAGAATTTCTTAAACTTGGGAGGCAGAGGTTGTAGTGAGCCAAGATCACGCCACTGCACTCCAGCCTGGGCGACAGAGTAAGAATCCATCTCAAAAAAAAAAAAAAAAAAAAAAGGCAAAAGCATGCATGATACCTTCCTACAGATGCAGAAATTAACTAGAATACCTGAGCAGTGACCACCAAAGCTCTGGCTCAAATGCTGATAAGCACCCAGTGTCTTCTCAAGAAGTTCCTTGCTTGTGATAAGACAGAAGCCACAGGGGACACCCACTCCTTGCTTTTTCTCAGCCAAACATGACCCATGCCAGAAAACTAGTTTTTTTCATTTTTTGTTTAGGAAAAGATCAGTACTTCTTATGACAAATCTGTTTAATTACCATTTTGACTTTTTCACATAAGCTTAGTTTTTTTGTTTTGTTTTGTTTTGCTTTTGAGACAGAGTCTCACTCTGTTGCCCATGCTGGAGTGCAGTGGTGCGATCTTAGCTCATTGACAAAATTTACTGGAGTAAATTTTGCATAATTTCAAGTTGGAAGTTGTACCTCCGCCTCCCAGGTTCAAGCAATTCTCCTGCCTCAGCCTCCCAAGTAGCTGGGATTACAGGCATGAGTCACCATGCCTGGCCAACACTACATTTTTATAAGCACTTTACTTATGTAATGAGGGTTCATAAGGAACTATATTGATTCCTTGTGACTCAAAACTAAGAATCATCCCTGAGTCGATTAACACAGTATTATTAATCAAAAGGTCAGATTACTGCATACCAGATCACCAGATGCACCTTCAGAACACTGGTGTACTTCAGGCAGGATCAAGACGCTCCGCTACCGAAAGAGAATATTGGTGGTCTTTTCCTAATTAAAAAGAAATTCAGTTAGTGGATAGGAAAGTTGTATTTTAAGTTTCTCTTCTCTAAACATACTATCAAGTTTTTTTTGTCTCGCTCCGTTGCCCAGGCTGGAGTGCAGTGGTGTGATCTCAACTCACTGAAACCTCTGCCTCCCGGGTTCAAGCAATTCTCCTGCCTCAACCTCCCAGGAAGCTAAGACTACAGGCGCCTGCCACCATGCCCGGCTAATTTTTTTGTAACTGTCAAGTTTTATTACCCATTCTTGTCTTCCAGCTCATGTTAGCAGATGACACGCAGAAATGGACAAGAATCAATAGAGAAGATCAAAGAAAAGAGTGGATATGTGATTCCTTGCAATTTGTATGCAGTTTTACTTTTATGTTGGAATGCAGACATCTATATTCATATAATATTTTCTGGTAGTAAAATTATGCCTGACTTACACATTTGACATAAACCAAGAGCTCATACCATCCCATTTCTTGGCTTCCATTGGACTTTACAACCTGATTCAGTTTGAGAATCACCAGGATAAAGCATACATCAAAGTCCATACAAACGTTTTCCACCACATCAAGAAAACACAAAGATCACAGTGAAGATGTTGCCATGGAGATGCATTTGCAGATGCAACTCTAAAACTGGATTTAGAGTACAAAGCGGGAAAGCTCAAAGATGTAGGCCAGAAGGTATTAAACTCTATTACACAAGCTATTAAAGTGATTAGAACCAACATATACAAAAGAAATAGTTGACTCTGATCCAAGCCCCCAAAATGCATGTTTGAATAAACAAGAATAAACCCAAAGAAAAATTGATCAAAGAACTTAAGATATTTGGAAATGAAATAAAGATGGTGAATGAGAGCCTAAAAAATATAGCCTATGGAAATTTACCATAATCCAGAAAATACCTTTTCTAGTAGCATTTAAAGACAGACACAAAAAGGAAATGATCAGCCAAATAACTGTAAAGTGGTTTATTTTCTTTTACCAATAATATGATTTGCTTCAAAATAATGTGAGGTTGAGGTTAGGGATGGAATAATGAAACCAAAGTGCCCTTAAGTTCTGTTTGTTGTAGATGGGTATGAGGACATGGGGATTAATCGTACTATTATATTTTTATGTAAGCATGAAATTTCCTGTAATAAAACTTTTAAAGCCATGATGTTATCGGAGAGCTCCAAGAAATGAAATGTGGAATAATGATAGAAGCCAGGGTACGATGAATTTTGACCTTAAGCAAACTGAAATAAATGTGGTTTGTTTGTTTTGGTTTTTTGTTTGTTTTTTGTTTTGAGACACTCGCTCTGTTGCCCAGGTTGGAGTACAATGGTGCGATCTCGGCTCACTGCAACCTCCGCCTCCTGGGTTCAAGCGATTCTCCTGCATCAGCCTCCTGAGTAGCTGGGATTACAGGCATGCGCCACCATGCAGGGCTAATTTTTGTATTTTTAGTAGAAACGGAGTTTTACCATGTTGGCCAGGCTAGTCTTGAACTCCTGACCTCAGGTGATCCACCTGTCTCAGCCTCCCAAAGAAATAAATGTATCAATGAACAGATAACATAGTTTGTGTAATTTTAAGTTGGAGTAAAGACCGTGAACAAGGACTTATTGAAAAAAAAAAACACAGATGTACAACAAAGATATAACATCAGATAATAGGGTTTATAAAAGTGATTTAGAGGAACTCCAGAAGTATTTGTCCAATTATTCTTAAGTCACAGTACACAAGGCCTTCTCATTGAATTTATTGAATGGCCAAAGGAACAGGTGTAAATGCAGAAAAGAACAGACATTACTATTTGGATCTGTGACACTATATTGAGATCATGTAATTTGTTAATGAACTGAGAAGTACATAGACTATCAAATGCTCCTTTGTTATACATCCGGCAAAGTTAATGTAGCTTTAACACCTAACCAATCTATAATTTAGAGTACGAAGTGTCTTGCTCTTGAAATGAACAAAGACAACCATTAAGCTACCACAGTCAACAGTAGAGGCATACCAATTGAATACAGCAAAATGACATGTTTTCTGTTGTGTGTTGTATAAAAGTTAAAATTGGAAAAGAGGGGGAGAAATCAGTGTAAACTGAGAACAATGAACGTATCTCCTATTTATAAATAAGTAACACTGCCCAAAGAAAAACCTATGTGGAAAGAGACCACCCGACCAAGAACATAAAAAAATTTCCAAAGGCCTGGTAGCTGAAAAGAAGTGAAATGATAGCAGAAGAAATGACCATGCCATATAGTACAGAAAGGGCCTTTGTATTTCTTTGCATTTTTTCTTTTTTTTTTGAGATGGGGTCTCATTACATTGACCAGGCTGGTCTCCAACTCTTGGCCTCAAGCGATCCTCTCGTTTTGGCTTCCCAAAGTGCTGGGATTACAGGCGTGAGCCTGGACTTTCTTTGTTTTATATATATATATATATATATATATTTTTTTTTTTTTTGAGACCAAGTCTCGTTCTGTTGCCCACGCTGGAGTGCAGTGGCATGATTACGGCTCACTGCAACCTCTGCCTCCTGGGTTCAAGTGATTCTTGTGCCTCAGCCTCCCAAGTAGCTGGGATTCCAGGCGCATGCCACCATGCCCGGCTAATTTTTTTTGTATTTTTAGTAGAGACAGGGTTTCACCATGTTGGCCAGGATGGTCATGAACTCCTGACCTCAGGTGATCACCCGCCTTGGCCTCCCAACGTGCTGGGATTATAAACATAAGCCACTATGCCTGGCCCTTCATATTGTTTTGATAAAGAAGGTAATAACGTGGGTACTTTATTATTTTAATGAAAATGAAGTTAGAAATGGACTTATAAAAAAAATAGAACTCTTATTTTGTGTTTGCTTGTTTTTGGTTTATGTCTTTTTTTGCCCCAGATAGGACTCAAGCTGCCAGGCTCTTTTTGAAGAAGGCTGCAGTGGGTACACTTGAGTTAGGAGGAGTACTGTCTGTCAGTCTCAACTACCTAGCATTAGTCAAGACAGGCAAGGATAGGCTGCAATAACAAACAGCCCTATTTCTTTTCCAGTGGTTAAAAAAACATAGGCTTCTTTCTAACTCATGCTGCAGGTTCATTTTATGATGTCTGGAACTCTGTTCCACATCATCCTCACTCCTGAACATGAACTGACCGAGGCCGCCTGCGTCGTCGGAAACCACAGCCAACTGTGATGCAGAGTGTGATGGCAAACATGGCTCTTAGATGCTTCTTTCTGGAAGTCACTCATTTGACTTCAGTTCACATGTCATTAGCCTGGAGCAAATCACAGACATTGCCTAACTTTAAGGAGAAGCAGGGCTAATACTTCCTTCTATATCTCCAGGAGGAGTAAGAAGCCAGATTTTGGTGACTGATCATACTGTCCTGGTACCACATTAATCTGGTATCATTAGACGTGAAATACAAAGAAAATGACCCATATGTACTGTGAATGTCACTACCTAAAATGTGGACATTTATCATCATTGAAAATAGAATCGAGACTCCCTGGACCATTTCCTAGGAATGGGAAGTCCTAGATTTTAGGAAGATAAGACTGGACTTAAAACATTATAATGCGGTTCTTAAAACCTTTTTCACCAGGCGCGGTGGCTCACGCCTGTAATCCCAGCACTTTGGGAGGCTGAGGCGGGTGGATCACGAGGTCATGAGTTCAGTACCAACCTGGTCAAGATGGTGAAACCCCGTCTCTACTAAAAATACAAAAAAAATTAGCTGGGCGTGGTGGTGGGCGCCTGCAATCCCAGCTATTCAGGAGGCTGAGGCAGAGAATTGCTTGAACCCAAGAGGCGGAGCTTGCAGTGAGCCGAGATCACGCCACTGCACTCCAGTCTAGGCGACAGAGTGAGACTCCATCTCAAAAAAAAAAAACAAAAAACCTTTTTCAAATTTTTGGATTCTAAAATTTATATGAAAACACAAAGGCCCAAGAATAGATTGAAAGGTTAAAAAAGAAGTTGTAAGAGTGCACTGATGAATATTGAGATGATATAAATAGGAATCTACAGCAGGATTCTTTACACTGACAAGCCAGTTTTAGAATTTATTGGGAAAGGTAAAGGAACTAGAATAGCGGAAACATTTTAAAAAGGAAGAATTAAGTGGAGGAATCACACTACCCAGTTTTAAGAATTACCATAAAGCTACAGTAATCAAAGCAGTATGGTATTAGTGAATGAAGAGACACATAGGTCAATGCGCCAGAATAAGGAATCCAGAAATACACCCCCCCAAATATGGCCAATAGGTTTTTTTAAACAAAGGCACACAAATAATTAAATACAGAAAGGACTGTCTTTTCAACTAATGGTGTTGCAACAATTAACCGACTATATGCAAAAACACTTTACAATGGATCATAGATATAAATCTTAAAACTGGACAGCTTTTATTTGGGGGTTTCCTATTTTTTATTTTCACTTATTTATTTTTGAGATGCAGTTTTGCTCTTGTTGCCCATGCTGGAGTGCAATGGCATGGTCTCGGCTCACTGCAACCTCCGCCTCCGAGGTTCAAGCCATTCTCCTACCTCAGCCTCCCGAGTAGCTTTATGATCTTATAAGTCACTCTATAGTTTCACTTCTATATAATAACTTATAGTCATGTATAGTTTCACTGCTGGTCTCAACTGGTTTATCAGCCATTGGGGTCAGCCCACATTCAAGAGGAAGGGGCACAGACTCTTCTTCTGTATGGGAGAAGTATCAAATAATTTTCAGACATGTCTTGAACCACCACACCATGCTTTTCTGACTCCAGAGTCCATGTGTACTTCTTTTCACTATATTGTGTGGACATACTTGTTCCTGGGAATCCAGTGCCAATCAGACAGCGGCGATATGGTGAGTTATATTTGTTCTGACCTCGTGAGACTCCATCCAGCCCCACTAAGAGTGAAAAGAACATTCCTACCTGGTTCCTGACATGATTGCTCCTTACTAGAGATCAGTATATTCAGAATGCCAAAGCTCCACTCCCAGTGGTATGGGGAAGCTCCAAGTGGCCCAGTCAAATGTGGCAGGTTATCACTAACCAATAAGAGCGACCGACTATCTGTGATCAAGGCTAAAAAATGCCAGAGAAGAAAATATAATCGCTGTAGGGGAAGATAAGTCACTATATTGGAAATGAACACTTCCAAGACAAAGAAACACTGGTTTCAATTAAGATACAAATGCTGGGAAAAGAAAAGTCAGTGCAGGCTGGTGCAGTGGCTCACGCCTGTAATCTCAGCACTTTGGGAGGTTGAGGCAGGAGGATCACTTGAGCTCAAGAATTTGACAACAGCCAGGGCAACACAGAGATACCCCATCTCTAGAAAATTTTTTTTTAATGGCCAGGCGTGGTGGTGTGTGCCTGTGGTCCGAGCTACTAGGGAGACTGAGGTGGGGGATCGTGTGGGACCCAGAGGGAGATCTTGTCTCTAAATAAATAAATAAGTAAATAACCCCAAAAAGAAAAAAAATTTAAAAGTCAATGCATAACGTTAACTGGTACATATACTGAATCTCTAAGAGAATAACTCACTAGTTGTACCACCTTATAAATGAGAAAAAAAATGCAGGAAGGTGAGGAATGTTCCAGGATCACTGTGAGAGACAGCTACTGCTGCCCAAAGAGCCACTGTCTTTGCCTACATTGCAGCCTCCATTGCAGTTGGATTAGAGACTTGTGACTAGCCTGGTCAACAGACTGTGAGTGGAACCAATGTGTGTTACTTCTTGGGTGAGGCAGTGAATAGGTAACGTCCTCCTTCAGTTCTCTCTTCTCTTCCCACAGTGACCCTGGGGGTCACATGTTGAGTTAGCGGCTCCACAGAACGGAAGAAGCCTAGATTTTGAGTCACAGCTTTGAGAAATGTCCCCATAAACCCTCATCAGACTGTGCACGGATGAGAAAAAACTTAATTACTCCAGCCATGAGATTTGAAGAACTGCTTGTTGCTACACCAGTCTGTCCTATACAGGTAAGTACAGTTACTGAGATTGTGTCAGAGCTGAGATTACAAGGCCAGGTGGGACTCTGACTCTGAGGGGTTGTTCATGTAATGATTATACCTGATGCAAAAAAAGAAAAAGAAGAAGAAGAAAAAAGAAACTAGCTATAACATACTTTTTATTATTATTATTATTATTATTATTATTATTATTATTATTTTGAGATGGAGTTTCACTCTTGTTGCCCAGCCTGGAGTGCAATGGTGCGATCTTAACTCACTGCAACTTCTGCCTCTGGGTTCAAGCGATTCTCCTGCCTCAGCCTCCCAAGTAGCTGGGATTACAGACATGCGCCATCATGCCAGGCTTATTTTGTATTTTTAGTAGAGATGGGGTTTCTTCATGTTGGTCAGGCTGGTTTCGAATTCCCGACCTCAGGTGATCCACCAGTCTCAGCCTCCCAAAGTGCTGGGATTACAGGCGTGAGCCACCGTGCCCATCCTAGTTTTTATTTTTTTATTTTTATGTTTTTGAGATGGAGTCTCACTCTCTTGCCCAGGCTGGAGTGCAATTGCATGATCTTGGCTCACTGCAACCTCTGACTCCCAGGTTCATGTGATTCTCAAGCCTTAGTCTCCTGAGTAGCTGGGATGACAGGCGTGTGCCACCATGCCTGGCTAATTTTTGTATTTTTTTGTAGAAACGGGGTTTTGGCATGTTGGCCAGGCTGGTCTCCAACTCCTGATGTCAAGTGATCTGTCCGCCTCAACCTCCCAAAGTGCCTGGCCAATTATAACATACTTTAAAAAATAACTGGATGAAGAGTTACATACTAAAGGGAACTAGCTATTTAGTCCTCTAAATTATAGCTACCATATAGGAAGTCACATGATGCTAGCAGAAAAGGACTAGTTTCAGGTAAAAAAGGAAAATACAGTTGCTGTTTCACAATAGGAAAATATAAAACATAAAGTATTTTACCACTATAGAAGGGAACAGATGTCTGTAGTTATTACCCTGTGTAAAGCCAGATTGGTATGTACCATAAATTCAGGCTAAAAAGTGCCTATTAGAGATTGAAAGTCTCATGAACACAAGCTCCATGTCTTTGGAAGATTAAAAATGTGCTTAATTCAAAGATACAACTCTGATTAGAGGCAGAATTAATAGCATATAAGGTTAATTTGTGGTCATGGAGAGAAAAATGGGTAAAAATACCTGCTACAATAAGCTCTTCTAGAATGTTCCTGAAAGACAACGTGGTAGGCAGAATTCTACAAATTCTCTCCCCTCAAGATTTCCCACCCTAATCCCTGGGTGAATAGGATGAAATATAACATCCACAAATATGTTATATTACATGGTAAAAGGGACTTTGCAGATGTAATTATGGTTATTAACCAGTTGACCTGAAGATAGGATATTATTTTGGATAATCAGGGTGGCCCTAATCAAATGACATAGTCTTCTAAAACAAACTTGTCTTAGCTAGCAGCAGCAGAAGTCAGAGATACAAAGCACAAGAGGAATTCAATGCATTGTTGCTGGCTTTGATGAAGTGGGGGTCACATCCCAAGGAATGTGGATGGCATTTGGGAGCTGAGAAAAAACCCTGGTTTACAATGAGGAATTAAACAGGGATCTCAGTTCTACGACTTCAAGAAACTGAATTCAGCCCACAGTCTCAATGATCTTGGAAGTGGGTTCTTCCAATAAGAGTCTAGACTGGATGACTTAGGAGATCTTAAACAGAGAACAAAGCAACAACAGAAAACTAATACAATAATAATTCAGCTTAAATACTTCTGCTTAAGTACTTTCAATGACTGAGTGAGTGCTCATAACTTTACAGGAATTTTTTTTCTTTCCATTGGAAGCTCTAAAGATTTGAATGATCTCAAATTAAGTCATCCGCAAGCCTGCAAATTTTGTTCCTCAGTTCTGGGTATTCTTCTCAAACGCAAATCTGAAAACATCCAAAGACAGCTATCATTTTGTCAGATACAAATCTCAAGTTCCTCATCATCTTAAGAATGCAAAATTACCTGTCTCTTAAAATGTGGTGCCTGGAACTGAAAGCAATACCTCAAAAGTGGTCTGACTATTAGTGTCTACTTTCAAATCTGACTCCTTTTGATCTGAAATCTACATCTATTAATTAAACAAAGTTACTGTATTTTTTAAAAAGTATAACCCAATCTTTTTTCTTTCTTTTTTTACGACAGAGTCTCGCTCTGTTGCCAGGCTGGAGTGCAGTGGTATGATCTCGGCTCTCTGCAACCTCTGCCTCTTAAGTTCATGAGATTCTCCTGCCTCAGCCTCCTGAGTAGCTGGGATTACAGATGCGCGCCATCACGCCCAGCTAATTTTTGTATTTTTAGTAGAGACAGGGTTTCACCATGTTGGTTAGGATGGTCTCGGTCTCTTGACCTCGTGATCCGCCCACCTCGGCCTCCCAAAGTGTCGGGATTACAGGCATGAGCCACCACACCCAACCCTATAACTCAATCTTGATTAACACTGAGCTTGAGGTGAACTACAACTTCTAGATTTTTTTTTTTTTTCACATGAATGGCTAAAAATTCCTGTCTTCTTTACTCCGTAACCATGCTGTTGATTTTCTTTTCTTTTTTTCTTTTTCTTTATTCTTTTTGTTTTACTTAGATGTAGACCCCAATGCATCAGATCCTTGTAAAATTTCCCCTTTTGTTTTTGGACCATTATTAAACCTGCTTAGATAGTTCACAACCTAACTCTGACTTCCCACAGTTTGACCATTCCTTCTTGCTTGATGACTCCATTAATTTGACGAGGATACCTTCTGTATCTCCATCTACATCACGGATAAAGACGTTGAGAAGGATGGGTAAAGGATAATGCCCTCTGGGTATCCCTTTCACTTGGACATTTGCTAATTATTCAACTAGCTGCAAATTCACCTTCATCTTACTCCCTATGCAATGATCTGGCCTATGTTTCTAAATCTTTTCTACAGTATTCCACATCCATCCATTTAGATAGTCTTTTTTTTTAGAGGAACCTACCAAGAGTTATAGAAGTTGATGTCTCTCTCTCTCTTTTTTTAAAAAGACCTATTGCCTAGATCAGGGATAAAGAATACATTCTGGCCGAGCACGGTAGCTCACACCAGTAATCCCAGGACTTTGGGAGGCCGAGGCCGGTGGATCACTTGATGTCAGGAGTTCAAGACCAGCCTGGCCAATATGATGAAACCCCATCTTTACTGAAAATACAAAAATTAGCCAGGCATGGTGGCTCACGCCTGTAGTCCCAGCTACTTGGAAGGCAGAGGCAGGAGAATCGCTTGAACCCAAGAGGCAGAGGTTGCAGTGAGCCGAGATTGCACCACTACACTCCAGCTTGGGTAACAGGGTGAGACTGTCTGAAAACAAAACAAAAAAAATTCTGAATTGTCAACTCCAAACGAGTAGTGGCTACCTAGAGTGTTGTATTGAGAAGGATCTTATGACCTGACTATAGCAGGAAAAATTTCTGGGGTTGATTAATTATGTCTTCCAGAAAATAAGAGTGTGCCACATGTTTGCCAGTCTGTCTACATAGTCAGATTACAAATATCTTACTGTAGCTTCCTATACCTGGTTGACAGATTCCTAATCCATTAAGGGTGGGGGAATACTGATGGACCAGGAGAAACCAAGGCCCAAGGTATTAAGTCAAACGCAAGCTGTTTATGTCAAAAGCAGATAGATGGTAATCTCTCAAAACTCCTTATCACCTTGCCCCAACTTCTCATTGGCTCTCCACTGTGCCACACACCCTCATCTTCCTACAAGCTACAGATTTAAAGGAATCTTAAATTCCAACCAGGGAAAGATGAGTTTCTGGCAGCCTCATTTGGAGTTTGAATGAACGTTCCTGTGGGTCGGGTCCTTAACAACCAATGCTGAATGAAGGAATAATCATTAGAAATACTGTTAGCCATGGTAGAAGTTAAGTTTCTTAATACAGGACCAATCTTCACTTATATGAACCAGTTAAATAGGTCCTGAAGACTGACCTGGGCATCCTGATCATTTGTGACATAGTTTCTACAGGAAAAAGAGTTGGGAGTCGCATTTAGAAACACACTGGAAGGAGCTGAAACTTTGTCTCAAAGTTAAGCACCTGCGCCACCTAACTTGCACAATTTGTTCATATTTCCAAGAGTATAAATTTTATCCTCCTTGTTAACTATATGTGCCTTCTGCTTATTATATGCCTACAGGTCACAGGAACCTCAAGTATTTCACAGAATGATGCCGAGGAGCGCAGTTTCTACACCATCCCTCCCGATCAGACCACATCTATTCCAATCTCAGTCTCAAACTCTTCCCCTTTTTCAACTCACATTAATGAATTCACTAAGTACCTAGCACTGAGAATAAAAAGTTAAAGCAGCATTCGTCTTCTCTGCTCTCACACAGCTTACAGTCCACAGCAAAGCATACGTCATCAAACACACGCGCTCCACCTGCCAACCCTAAAGCCCAGGCGCATCACGCTCGGCTCCACCTCTTCATCTAGCCCCGCCCCTTCCTGCAGGCCACACCCCTTTCCCTATCAGGCTCCTCCCCTTATGCCATGAGCCTTTCTTCCTCATCTAGCTCTTCCCCTTCCTCCCCCAGTTCCTACCGTGCCACAGAGACGCCTGCCCTTCTTTCAAGCTATCCCATTCAGAAAAGCGCTCTGGCTTGCCCTTTCGAATTCCTCCCCGTCCTCCGTCTACCCGCCCTTAAAGGGTTCCGCGCCCAACGGCTCCTTCTCAGGCCCCGCCCCCTCCCCAGACCCCGCCCGCTCTGGGGAAGCCCCGGCCCATAGTGCCTCTGCCTTTCGCTTCCCCCCGTCAGAGGGTCGCTTCCTTTCGAACGAGGCAGGGACTCTCGCTCTGTCGCCGTTGGAGTGGTCCCGGGCCTTGCCCCAGGGGTGGAGAAATGGCCGTTCACACCTACCTGTGGGGCCGAGCGGATGGAAGGCCCCGAGACAACTAGCCCCGGCCTACTTGCAGGGGCTACTCAGGTCGCTGCCGGCCGCGCCGTTGCCTTGGGTTACGACCACGCTGGGGGCCGGACCGCGGCGGAAGTGACGTAGCCCAACAAAGCTGAGCACAGGCGGGGCGGTTCGTGGCACCTCCTACCCGCTCCGGGCGCTGCCGCCGGAAGGGCCGGCGACGGAGGGTCTTAGATGGCGGGGCTGGAGGCCCACCCGGGCTTTCGGGCCGGCGAGTCCCGTGGGGGCGCCCTTGTGCCTGCTAGGATATTTAGCAGATGGCAGGCGACCAGAAACGTCCTCACTTTTCTCCTTCGGCCCCCTGGGGAACCGCCGTGAGCGTTTCCCACGGACACAAACTTAACAGGCCCAGAACGTCCAGGGAGGACGCGTTGTGAACCTCAAAGAGCCCACTTACGTGACCGACAGCACCGGGCCGACGGGCACTCGCTGAACTGGCCCGGAGCAGCACAACTCTGAAGTGGGCACTGGCATCTTTTGTACAAATAAAGGAAAGTGGCCCCACGTCCCTAAAACAACAGCTTGCTGAAGAGAGATCGCAAAGCATCCCCCACTGCAGCTCGGGCCTGACTCCAAAGCTCTTCTGCTTTAGAAAGTGTGACTATTTCTGCTGTAGAAAACCGGTATCTAGGCCGGGCGCGGTGGCTCACGCCTGTAATCCCAGCACTTGGGAGGCTGAGGCGAGTGTATCACCTGAGATCAGGAGTTCGAAACTAGCCTGGACAACATGGCGAAACCCTGTCTCTACTGAAAATACAAAAATTAGCCGGGTGTGGTGGCGGGCGCCTGTAATCTCAGCTACTTGGGAAACTGAGGCAGGAGAATGGCTCGAACCCGGGCGGCGGAGGTTGCAGTAAGCTGTGATGGCACCACTGCACTCCAGCCTGGAGAGCAAAACTCAAGTCTCAAAAAGAAAAATCGGTATCTAAGTTCTCTAGCACTGTGATTGCTCCAATGAGACGGATTCAGCTATAATTCTGTTCCAACTTTTTTCATACGTGAAAGCTTATTAGGTACCTTGTTCACATAAACAGGAAGATGCCAATAAAAGGGGTTTTATTGTATCTCAAGCTAGTAAGTATTAACCAAAAACATTTAAATGTTTTATCAGGTGACAATTTGTTTTGGTCTTCCTTCAGATCTATTGAAAACAGCTGGGCACCGTGGCTCACACCTGGAATCCCAGCTGAGGCAGGAGGCTCCCTTGTGCCCAGGAACTGAAGGTTGCAGTAAGCTATGATTGTGTCACTGCATGCCAGCCTGGGAAACAGTGCGAGACCTTGCATATTAGAAAAAGTTTCTGGGAAGTATACCAAAAGTCTTAACTAAGATTTGCTAAATGAATATTAATTAAATAACCTAACAGCAAGTACATGGGGAAGTTGGAGGATCTAGAATCTGACTTCCTTGACACCAACTATTCCTGCATTTAGCAGGTAAAAGCCCGATAGCATGATTGAGTGGAAACATGAAGGGACAAGGGTTTGGCTAGTTATGTTTATAAAAAGTCAACATAGGAATTGAGTCAAGATACCAGAAACTCTACTTATAGTAAGATCCCAATTGCAAAAACGGAGAATGGAAGCATACAGAACTGTACCTTCTGCTCAATTTTGCTGTGAATGTAAACTTCCTCTAACACATAAAATGTATTTTAAAGAAAAAAAGCCAGGAGTGGGGCTTGCGTCTGTAATACCAGTTACTCACAGGAGAGGCTAAGGCAGGAGAATCACTTGAGACCAGCTTGGGAAGTGTCACAAGATCCCATATCTATTTTTTAAAATTAAAGGGGGATGGCTGGGTGCGGTGGCTCACACCTGTAATCCCAGCACTTTGGGAGGCTGAGGCGGGTTGATCACTTGAGGACAGAAGTTCAAGACCAGCCCGGCCAACATGGCGAAACCCCATTTCAAAACCCTAATACAAAAATTAGCCGGGTGTGGTGATGGACGCCTCTAATCCCAGCTACTCAGGAGGCTGAGGTGGGAGAATCACCTGAACCCGGGAGGTGGAGGTTGCAGTGAGCCAAGATTGCACCATTGCTCTCCAGCCTGGGCGGCAGGAAAGGCCTGCTGCAGGGAAGAAAGAGGAATTTAGTCCTGGTGTAAAGAAAGGCACCTCTTTTAAGTATGGGAAGGAACGTGTGATTTGGTCTGAAAGAATACAGTAAAAAGACACGCTTGTAGTTAGCATAATTTTTTAAACTGTGCTCTTTTTAGTAGCCCCAGAAAAACTACAGAAATTGGAAAAATTCAGCGGCTGGGCGCGGTGGCTCACGCCTGTAATCCCAGCACTTTGGGAGGCCGAGGCGGGTGGATCATCTGAGGTCAGGAGTTTGAGACCAGCCTGGGCAACATGGCAAAACCCCATCTCTACTAAAAATACAAAAATTAGCTGGGCATGGTCGTGGTCCGGGTGCCTGTATTCCCAGCTACCCTGGAGGCTGAGGCAGGAGAACTGCCTGAACCCGGAAGGTGGCGGGCCTGGGCAAAAGAGCAAGACTCCGTCTCAAAAAAAAAAAACAAAACAAAACTTAAAGCTAACGACTAAACTACCTGGGAGGTGATAGCAGAAAAAAAATTTAACACTTGGAGGGTAACCTATTCAGTTTCTCAAGTTTTAGTTACTAGAAAGCTTTCTTCAAAACTTCTGCTCTATTAATGCCAAAACCATTCAAAAGGAATATGAGGTCATGAAAATTAAATTCCCTGGATTCAGTCAATTTGAAGAGCCATTCAAAGCCTGTATTTTCGGCAGCACTGTCACATCAATGACAGTGGATTTGGCTCTGTGTTCTAAATAGTGGAAGAGCAAGTTGCCAGATGTTCTACTCTTTGAAAAAAGAGGGGCTGTTACAGAGCAAGTATGTGTGTCTTTGGGAGGAAAAGGGAAAAATAAAAAACCGCCCACCTTCTTCAGAGACTATAACCACTCATGGACTTTCATACTCTAGAATGGCCACTTTTGCTTCCCACCTTTATTTAGAACATTCATCCTCCCCCTCTTCCCTGAGATTCCCATTTAAATTTTTTTTTTTTTTTTGAGACAGAGTCTCGCTCTGTCACCCAGGCTGGAGTGCATGGCGTCATCTTGGCTCACTGCAGGCTCTGCCTCCGGGGTTCACGCCATTCTGCTGCCTCAGCCTCTCAAATACCTGGGACTACAGGCGCCCACCACCACGCCCGGCTAATTTTTTTGTATTTTGAGTAGAGACGGGGTTTCACCGTGTTAGCCAGGATGGTCTCGATCTCCTGACCTCATGATCCGCCGGCCTCGGCCTCCCAAAGTGCTGGGATTACAAGCGTGAGCCACCGCGCCCGGCCCCATTTAAATATTTGTGTAGTAAAATTTGCTAAGGGACTGATTAAGAGTAGACCAGGAAATGTGAAAATCATTACGACCACCCAACTATTTAACAAATTTCTTATCCTATCACCTTGCATACCTGTGAAATGATGGTAGTAATCAATGCCTAGAGAACTTTCAAAACAAAAGGGTAAATCTATGTAATTATTACTCATCCCCATCTATTTTCAAAGCAGACAGATCAATTAACCTGACTGACAATTATACAATATAGACAATCATCCAGGATACCTTGGATACTTTTTTTTTTTGAGACACGTTCTCACTGTCACCCAGGCTGGAGTACAGTGGTGTGATCTTGGCTCACTGCAGCCTTGACCTCTCAGACTCAAAGTGATCCTACCTGCCTCCCAAACAGATGGGACCACAGGCAGATGCCACCATGCCAGGCTAATTTTTATGTTTTTGTAGAGACAGGGTTTCACCATGTTGCCCAGGCTGGTCTCAAACTCCTGGGCTCAAGAGATCCACCCACCTTGGCCTCCCAAAGTGGTAGGATTACAGGCGTGAGCCACCACGCCTGGCCAATACTTAAGATTTAAGGGTACAAAGACATAGTTTAGCACTGATATGGCTACTGGCAGAGTCTTGGAATGAAGAGTTTCTTCAGCTGAGGAGCAGGAAAGATTTGTATGTTATTTACCTACCTACTTTCGCTAAGTCCTTAAATTTGCTGTTTATTCACCACCAGAAGGTGGTACTATATGAATACTTCTCTTTTCCTCTAGTAACTGAGAAAATGATACAGGAGTTTATCTCCTCTTGCTCTGTGTGTATGTACATATATATTTGCATGTGCATATAGACCCCCACCCCAATATTACCAGCATATTACAGTTGGTTAGCGTATGCTATATATTAGCTACTTGGAAATAACTTTTGGCACTCTATGCTTAAGCTGCAAAGAATACTATCAAAGTCCATTATCTGAGCTCATAAAGCTTCAATCTTTGTCCACTTTTATTCCCATGACTTAAGTGGAAACCTGAATGTGGTTTAACTTCTTAAAAATACCATGTGCTATACTGATCAAAACTTCCACCTTCCTTTGTCTTTCCTCTTCTTTCTTCAGACCTCGCATGATAGAAAATCAAAGTTGGTGATTTATTTTTTTATCATGTTAAAGGTGACAGATCTTGGCTTAAGAAAAACCAGATTTGTGACTAAAGAAAACATTTTCTTGGAGCTTTTCATTGTTCTGGCTTAAATTTCCTTTTAAAAAGTAACTTTCCATAAGTTAAAGTTAGCACTTTCACAAATACTAGCAGAGTCACTAAATGAAATATTAACATCAAAACAAACATGATTAACGAAAAAGTATTTTATTATTTTGCTGCAAAGCTGTTGCTTCACTGTATAAAAATAGCACCAGCAAATGCAGTGTATTGCAAAATTAAGATAGTGATGTTCCTCATCTGACACTGTACAAGCAACAAAAACCTCTTCACATCCAGTTATTTCCAATGGAAAGATCATTAAGTATTTCATCCCAAATCCAGGTATGGATACATGCAAGTTACAATATTATATAAGGCTTAAGAATAACAACGTTATCTTTGAATTATGTAATTTTTATAACTAGTTTTTACGATGGATAATTTCATGAATTCTGAACACTAGAGCCTAGTCTAAAAATCATAGGATATTGTGAAAAAGATGCATATTATATTTATCTATAATCATTAGAAAGTTAAAGACCATTTTCTTTCATTAGCAGTGTTAACAGTAGTTTTTTTTTTCCCCATCGGTAATGCTAAAAGTTGCTATTCTAAGTCTTCTATCCACCACTAATTTAAGACAACTCTGCTGGGTTGCGTTATTTCATACTAGTTTATTTAGGAGTTCCATTTATTTTCACTCCTCAATAGATTTTATGTATTTCTCATATGCTTCTTCACTCATAAGTTCATCTAGTTCTGAAGGGTTACTCAGTGTCATCTTGATCAGCCAACCTGCAACCAAAAGACAACCTTATATTCCACATTAACTTTTTAAAAAGTCAAATTCATCCAAAACGTAAAACAGATTTCTGAGCGCCTCAATCTCGTATTCTTTACAAAAACCATACATTATTTATTCATGGAACTTTAAATTTTAGCCTTAAGAATTAAAATACTTGTATATAACAAATGAAAATAATTATGGCTAGAGTAGATTCTACCATAATAAATTAAGAACTCTTAGGTTGTAATAAGCATCAGAAAATGACATTTAAATCTTTAAGGGCCAGGCATGGTGGCTCATGCCTGTAATACCAGTACTTTGGGAAGCCAAGGCAGGCAAATCACTTGAGGCTAGGAGCTTTAGACGAGCCTGGCCAACATAGTGGAACCCCATCTCTACCAAAACCACAAAAATTAGCCGGGCATGGTGGCGGTTGCCCGCAATCCCAGCTACTGGGAAGCTGAGGCAGAAGAAGTGCTTGAACCTGAGAAGGGGAGGTTGCGGTGCGCCGAGATCACGCCACTGCACTCCAGCCTGGGCGACAGAGGGAGACTCTGTCTCAAAAAAATAATAAAAATAAGTCCTTAAGTATATGATCCAAATATACAAGGCCAGGTATGTCTTTAACAAATGGAACACTAACTACTGAGGTTAACGGGATTAGAAAGCAGTGCTAATTAGAAGGGCTAGGTGACAGACAAAAGAGAACTACAACCTAATCCTAACTTTGCCATTTCTCAGCCATGTGACCCTGACAGATAAATCTTTTGGAGCCTCTATTCATCTACAAAATAGAGAAAATTGTTGTTAGCTTACCTCATTAGATTATAAGGACGAAATTGTGAGAAAACCAAAATTAATGCAAAATATATATTTTTTTACCCCCCATATCACACAATATAAGTGGCTGCTTTATGTCTGAAAAAGTAAATACTTTGCAGGTGTTTACACCAAAACCAAAGAACCTACAACTGATATCAAGAAGCTGCAAAATAAGGTAATGCTTTTATCATCAGAGTTTTTTTTTTCTTTTTTTGAGACGGTCTCGCTCTGTCACTCAGGCTGGAGTGGAGTGGTGCAATCTTGGCTCACTACAGACTGCAGCCTTGACCTCTCAGGTTCAAGCAATTCTCCCACCTCAGCCTCCCTAGTAACTGAGACTACAGGCACATTCCACCACAGCCAGCTAATTTTTGTATTTCTATAGAGACAGTTTTACCATGTTGCCCAGGCTGGTCTCCAACTCCTGGACTAAAGCAATCCACCCACCTTGGCCTCCCAAAGTGCTGGGATCACAGGTGTGAGCCACTGCGCCTAGCCAGAAATCTTAAACATAACTTTATGTATTCAACTAACCTCTGTTTTTCTTTTAAAGCAGAACATCTCTATGTAGTACCAAGAAGTAGAAAAAGATGAAGTCACAATCAGCTAAACTTGCTTTAAATTCTAGATAAAATATTAACTGTAGTAGTAATTCCTTGAGAAATTTCTAGCAACAGCTTACCATCTTCATAACAAGATTTGTTTACAAGTCCTGGATTTTCT